>NC_063342.1:63139344-63150737 GCF_021869965.1 Rhincodon typus | reverse complement strand
CGATGCCACCCGAAGGTTGCAGGAACAGCAACTCATATTCCGCTTGGGAACCCTGCAGCCCAATGGTATCAATGTGGATTTCACAAGTTTTAAAATCTCCCCTCCCCCCACCGCATCCCAAAACCAGTCCAGCTCGTCCCTGCCTCCCTAACCTGTTTTTCCTCCCACCTATCCCCTCCTCCCACCTCAAGCTGCACCTCCATCTCCTACCGACCAACCTCATCCCGCCCCCTTGACCTGTCCGTCCTCCCTGGACTGACCTATCCCCTTCCTAACTCCCTACCTACACTCACCTTTCCTGGCCCCATCCCCGCCTCTTCGACCTGTTTGTTTCTTCTCCACCTATCCTCTCCTCCATCCCTCTTCTATCCGCCTCCCACTCTCTCCCTATTTATTTCAAAACCCCCTTCCCCTCCCCCTTTTCTGATGAAGGGTCTAGGCCCGAAACGTCAGCCTCTCTGCTCCTATGATGCTGCTTGGCCTGCTGTGTTCATCCAGCCTTGCACCTTGTTGTCTCGGATTCTCCAGCATCTGCAGTTCCTACTATCTCTGATATTAATGCTATTCTGGTTATGTGTTATATCACCATTTTATAGTCCTTTCAGTATTTTTCCAGACATCCAATTGTGTAGAAAACAAGTTGGAAACGTGTCCATGTGGCTCCGCGTTAACTGCATAAAAGAATGATTCCCACAGACAATCAAGGTTAGTTTTAACAGCTAAAACAGGCTGTTTTTGCACAAGGCCAGTAATTTTCTGCTTTACTTCAATTGCTGATTGTCATGTTCAAATAATCCTTAACGATTAACCCTTAATGGTCTCCTTTGGCGATATCATTTATAAGCCCAACACTACACACACTACTCTTCTCTGGATGAATGCAGATCCAATTACACTCAAGAAGTTCAATGCAATCCTGGACAAAACAGCCCTCTTGATTGGCATCACATCTGCCACTGACAAACAGAAGGAGGAGAGTGTACATCTATAAGGAGCACTGCAGCTCCTTATCCTGTTTCCTCTGACAACACCTTCCAAACCCATGACCTCTATCACTCAGACAGACAAGGACAGAGATACTGTAATCATAAAATTATTTCAAAAGTCCCTCAAAAAAAAAGACAATTTGAAATTTTGAGGCTCATGTAATTAGCACAGAGATGCAGTAACAAAATAAAATGTTTTGAATACAAAATACACAACTTAATAGCTTGGAAAAATCCTATTAGCTGTGCCAGGACAAAAACAAAGCCAGAAGAACCTCTTGATAAATGAATATGATACAAAGCCCAAGTCTCAAAGCTGAATAGTTGTTCTGAATTAATAATTTGTCTGAGTCGCTGGAAGCAGACTTTAGGTCCAGCTGAAATGTGGAACACATCTAAATAATCCCCAGGCTGATGAATTGTTACTTAGCTGGCTAATATATTAAAATGCCAGTTCAATTTCATCGTCATGTTGAATACAAAGTGGATGATGAGCATCATTGAGTCAAGACCAAAGCAGCAAATGAGGAGATTAAAGTGCCAATTGTACTGTCAAAATTTCACACTGGGTCTCAACAGGTACAATGCTTATTATTTCAGGTTTGTGACAAAGAAAAGAAAGAAAGACTTACATTATTGTGGTGATTTATCAATTCCCTAAAAGATTAAAAATGCTTCACATAAAATTAATACTTCTTTAAGAAATGTGCTATTTACACAAACAGCAAAATTCAAGGAATGTAAATGCCCAGTTATTCTATTTTTTTGGTAGCATTGATTGAGGGATGTAAGTGAATCAAAGCACCCAAGGAATCAATGTGTTGTTCTGTGACTAGCTTAATGACATGGAAACATGAAAATAAACACAAGTACCTTGTCTAAATTCTCCTGACAGACAATGCCTCTGACAATGCAGAACTTCCTCAGTACTGTAGTGGAGTATCAGTTTCAATTATATTTTGAGTTTTGGATTTGTGTTTAAACCTATAATATGTTTGATCCTGAGATACACCAATTGATCCACAGGAATAAAACATGGAAGACTGGGATATTAGTCCATTGGTTCCAGTTCATAGAGTTGCTGAGCTTCTTGTGCCAGACAGAACACTGTTTCCTGGTCTTTCTTCTTCAGATGCTCCTGTTGGTTTGCAGGAGGGACAGGGTGGCTGGTTCACTTATAAACCATTAGCTGCTTTATCAATTAAAAGTCACGGGTTACAGCAACTGTTGAAGGAAAGGTAAATAGGCTTTCTTCAGACTTGCAGAGATCAGAGAAAGCTCCTGAGTTGGTGGGGATCTGAAAGCTTTTCCCTACCTTGATCATAGTCCCAAGCTGTTCAGCTGCCTAAGAACCAATCATATAGTTGTTGGCAGGCAGAAGACCTTTACCGTCTATAACTGGTCACTAGTCGACAGACAACTATTTGTACCAACCAAAGCTCCATTTGTACACAACTCCTGGATCCAGTTCATCTGCAAACACACTTTTACCATTGCTCAAACAAGCGACTGTGTAACGATACTACAATGAGTGCCAAGTTATTTTCTTTCAAAACATATTGCAATCATCCAGCCGTCCTTGGTTTCTAAATTCAGTCCATAATTAAAACTTCAGAAAAATAAAAAGATGCAGTCTTTACACCTTATCTTTTCTAAGGTATGGTGCCCAGAACTACTCATGTTAGTCCTAGAATAGTCTAATCAGGAACTGCAGCTAAATTTCTTCCCTTTGAGCTCTAGACCTCTCGAGATATAGTCCAATATTAGTCTTTTCAATTATTTTCTGAACTTGTCCATTTGTATTTCAATATTTGTTTTACTAAACTGAAACTTCAATGATTATTTTCTATCAGGTAGTTTTTTGTAACCAGTTTGGAAAAAAGATGACAAATTTGATCAAATTTGCAGTTATAATCGGAGTCCACTTGCCAACCAGTCATCACTCTCCTCTCATACAGTAGGAATGTTTTCATTCCCCTTCATTTCATTTGAATGGTTCTCATGACTGCAAGACGGAAAGCTTTGATGAATGCCCCTTTTCAGCAATCCTCTGATTACACAATGTTTTAAAAGAATAGCTGAGAGAAAAAAGAACCTGTATTCTGGTGAGGCACATGATGCAGAATTTGTTGTATGTTCCACAAACTTAAAGTTTATTTATTTGGGGAGAGGGCATTCTGTGATTCTGGGACAGTACAGTCACAAAGCAGTGATAGTCTTTATTTTATTACTCAAGATGAAATCCAATGGATTTTGAAACCATCTAATAATCTCACCCACATTGTTTTCATCATTAGGAAAATGTCAGTATTCATTATTGCCTATACCTATGTGTGTCAGAGCAAGACAGATCAGGGTAAAGCAGAGTGAGAGAGAAGTCTGAAAAAGGAACTGAGCATGTCTTTCTTCATTTCATTTACTTCAATTATAAAATAATGGTTGCAATTTTTAGTCAACTGATTATCCCAACCTGTATAAGAAACTATCAATGCTAATAGCATCCTCACTTAGAAATTGACAATGGTGGAAACACAAGTGAAATCTTTAGTCAATGTGGCTTCCTTCATGCTCAAGTGATGCCTAGAGCCCCTGTCTGTTGATGCAGAGATGAACTAAGCTATCACCACATACCCTACTCTTGTTTCTAGCACTTGTAAGAATGGAGAGTAAGGAGAGAGAGAATAAGGCAGCTTCTTTCCTCTTTTATTTTCATAAAGTAAGAAAAGTTGAAATTTGATAACAGATGTATCTTGAGTGAGGAAAGCAAATGGGAAGGGTGCGTAAGAGAGGTAGTTGAGCAAAGAAGTGAGTAAATGTTGACGTGAATCTAATTTCTCATCAGCTTCTTAGTGGTGAGGTGTGTAGCGGTGGGTCAAAACAGAGCACAAGATATGGGGTAAACCTAGTGAACAGCTTCAGCGGCTCCCTTCTGACATATCTTCCTCTTTTCTTCAACCAACGGTTCCCCCAGTGATGGTTAACAAGGACCTCAGCTGTGTCTAACCCATTTCCCACATCTCTGCTGTCACCCCTTCTCCTCCTGCCCTGGTCATTGATAGAGTTCCCTTTGTCCTCACCTTCCACCCGACCAGCCGATGCATTCGAAGAACCCTCCTCTGCCATTTTTGCCACCTCCAGCAGTATACTGCAACCCAACACATCTTCCCCTCCCCTCCACTGTCAGCATTCAGCAGGGACTGTTCCCTCTATGATACTCTGTCTACTGCTCCAGCACACCCACATCTCTTCAGTGCTCTTGCACATCTGCCCTGCATACAATCACAGAAGGCGTAACACTTGTACTCTCGCCTGCTGTCCCCTCACTGTCTGAAGCCCCAGATACATCTTCCAGGTGAAGCAGCGACATAATTCCACTTCTTTCAATCTAGTCCACTGTATTCACTGTTTATAATCAGGTCTCCTGTACAGCAGTGAGACCATATACAGACCGAGTGACCACTTTGTGGAGCACCACCGCTCAATCCATAAGAATGACTCTGACCTTATGGCCACTTGCCACTCCACTCTCCATCTTGGACTTATGCTAAAATGTTTGCTCTGGAGGTACTGCGGTGTTCAAGCAAAGCCCAGCACAAACTGGAGGAACCAACACCTCATTTTCCCCTTCAGCACATTGTAGCCTTCAGGGCTCAGCATTGAGTTTGAAAACTTCAGACCATGAGCATTGTCCTTCATTTCAATTTCTGAGCAGAGATGCCAATTTAAAGAATATCTTGCTAATGCACAACTCGCCTCATTAATACTGAGTTCCCTAACTCACCAAACTTGCCAAACAAGCTGAAATTGGGGAAATACAAGGAAACCAGAGCATATACCTGGCTGATTAAGCTTGGACTCCTCTGAACAACATCATGTTGGACACTGGGCACCAACATCTCAGGGCACACCTCATGGGTACCAGCCGCATGTACCCCACATCCACAGGTTTTAGCATCCAAAATGTGGCAGCCTCTAACATCCCTCATGGACACCTCTGCACTTCAGTGCTTCACCAGTAACTCAGAGACATACACCCAGCTCATGGACTATACAGGCTACAGCTCTGAACTCTTCAGTTGCTGTCCTAGCGCTCACTCACTCTGAGCTTCCCTAGCTGTTCACAGCAATACCTTGCATTGCGTTGTCTTGTTGTGCTCTGGCATTCAGCCAGAGATACCAGGCTTTGTCTTGCCTTGCTGCTGGGCACAGACAGAAAGCCAGGATGCTTGTCATAGTTGTCAACCAATTTCCCTTGCATCTGCGCCAACTTTAAAAGCCCATAGCGCACCCGGACAAGGACTGTCAATCTAGAGCTGCCCTACAAGTTTCTTGACATTTTTCCAGACATGGCAGACAGGGAGAGAAACTGGTGCCCCACTTTGTGGGTAGGGTCCTGCTGGATGGGTTGTACCAAAGATAGTAGGAACTGCAGATGCTGGAGAATCCGAGACAACAAGGTGCAGAGCTGGATGAACACAGCAGGCCAAGCAGCATCATAGGAGCTATGATGCTGCTTGGCCTGCTGTGTTCATCCAGCTCTGCACCTGGGTTGTACCAATGCAGGATTTCCTCCTCCACCATCTTCTCTCCGATACCTCACACTCACTCTCTCTCTGCTACTGAATGCACGTCCTGCCGTAGCTCATGCCCCACCACTTCTACTATTGCCCGCAACATCATCCTTCACTCTCTGTTACCCAACCCAACCTCTGACACCACTGACACTGCCTGCCCTCTGCACTGACTCACTCAGGACACTGCAACGGATAACAGCTCTGCCACCTACTCTCATCTCCCTTAATACTTGGCCCCTTCTTATTTCAGGAGGAAACAGCCCAAAATAGGACAGAAAGAGTCGGGGGGTGGGGTGGGGGAATGGTGGTGGGGGGGCGGTGGTGGTGTAGTGTAGGGGGGTAGTGCACTGCCAGTCATTCAGTGCCTCACCCTTTACAAGGAGAGGATCTTGACTCTGAGCACCCCAAGCAGGCCATTGACTGATTATGCTAGGATCCCCTGTTCAAAGGCTATCCTCTTCCCTTGACAACTATGACAGCTTCCTGGTTCTGTGTCTGTGCCAAGTGGCAAGGCAAGGCAAGAGTAATATGAGCCTGGTATCTCTGGCTGAGATGCCAATGCACAAAAAGGCAAAGCAACACAAGGGAGTGATGCTGTGAACAGTCAGCTAGGCTCCAGTTGCACAATGGGCTTTTAAAGATGGCACAGATGCTAGGGAAATTGGTGTTTCAGTGGATATCCGATGCGTGACAAGTTATTCTGCAAGTACGATGATGGGATGGAAATTGGACTTGTCGAACACAATAGGGCTGTGTAATGTAATTGATCAGACAAAATTGGTAAGATGAAGGTGTGAAAACTTGCTCAGCATCATGTTAAAAACCCTCCAAAGCACGCAATATGCCTTGGAGTTCATTCATCTACATTACTCTTCTGCTATCATTAGCATCCCCTTCTCCTTTTGCCCTGATACCCTTACTATCTTTTCCACTGCTGCTCCTCCTCTATTCCTCAATATAAAACCCATCATTTTTCCACCTCTTCATTCAGTTCCAAAGAAGAGTCATAATGGACTTGAAACTTTAACTCTGCTCCTCTCTCCACAGATTCTGTCAGACATGCTGAGTTTCTCCTGCATTCTCTGTTTTTATTCCAGACTTCCATCATCTGCAGTAGTTTGCTTTTTTTTAATTGTCTCTGTAATATTCTCCTTATTCAATACTGACACCTCTCCTTTTGCTTTTCCTGTCCATTCTGAACAGCTAGTAACAGGACTACTTTGTATTCAGTCCCAGCCTTACTAAGCAGATTTTATTCATTAACACACATTTTCTGTAGAAGCTAAATTGAATCTTGTCATGTTTTCTCTTGTTTTGACTCCAGGCGATACCTTTCTACTGTATTTCTTACTTCAGTCCTATCAAAGAAGACTTTGGTGAGGACACAGAAGAGATTTACTAGTATTGTTCCAAGGACAAGTGATGGCATTGAGACTGGAGAAGGCCAAAAAAGGCTTAGAGGAAAGAAGTGTTTGCATTCCTGATGGACTAAGTTTGAGTGAATTAAGGAAAATACTTTCCAGTGGTATTCGGGTTGATAGCTGGAGATTTCAAGTGATCAGCAAAAGAATCAGAAGAGACGTTTTTGAGCAGTGTCGTTTAGGATTTGAATGCACTGCCCAATAAAATAATAGTTTTAATAGTATCTTCAAAAGGAAGTTGGATGAGAAAATAACGTTACAGGGTTATGGGGAAAAGGCTGGGAAATGGGGCCAATCAGATTTGATTTGATTTATTATTGTCACATGTACTGAGATACATTGAAAAGTATTGTTTTGTGTGTTAACCAGCCAAATCAGTTCTTTGAAAGAATTGACATGGTCTTAATAAGCTGAATAGCTGAAATATTCTATGATTCTGTAACATGCCAGAAGTGATAAGGTAATTTTTGTATAGAAGGCTATTGAATGTTACTTCTAACATACCTTAATTACATGCATGCAACACTTACAAAAGTGATGCAGAATTATGATTGAGTCTGTTGCTTCCTATGATGGTCCACAATTTGGTTGGCACTTTTCCATTTGAATGGCTTTATGAAATGACACGCAATTAATTCACAATAGAAGATGCAAGTGAGCAGTAATAAAGGACATGGTGTACTTCAAACTCAAAAGGATATTCTGCTGAAAAATTAAGGTACAAAAACATTACCACTCAAAGGATAATTTCAGACCCACCAGCTAACATAATTTACACTTTTGAAAAACTTGTTCTATAAGCTTCTAAGCCTTTTAAAACTAATATTTGATGGAATCTTGCTAATGGAATTATGTGATACACAGCCAAGAAGCAAATTCAGAAATACATATGATAAAAATCATAGAGCAGACTACAACCTGTCAAATCTTGAGAGTCTGAATGACCTGGAGTAATGTGCCTACATGATCCTAAAGTGCTAGTGGGAAATGCTGTGTAAGTGAAATCACATTATTTCTGGATTTACTTGTATGTATTACTAAAGAGATGAATATGGTTTCCTTTCATCCACCATCCAATTTCTGATGAGATGCTTATTATGATTATGCATCTGTGCAAGTCCCTGTCATTTCAATAATAACTCAGCAATCTACTTGTAAAGCTCTAAGTGACAGCTGAACTGAATGGCAATGTAAATTGGTTGCCAGGGTAAAAGTGTTTTATAGAATATTGCACACTGAAAGGATATTGAAAGTGCTGCCACATCTGAATGCTGTGTTCAAGTGCTTGTGACTTAGGCAATTTTGTACACTAAGCCTCCTCTATCATAGTTTTCTAAAGCCTGGCAACACTTTTAACCTGCTGTGGCACAATGATGTCATGTGCCAATGACTCGAGGGTAGATTTGCCTCTCTGTAAACTAACTCCCCATTGCTGCCAAGGTGAAGTGCTTGTCAGCCCAGAGATTGTCTTGAATTTTATGTCACAAGTGATTTTTCTTCCATCTTGTATGTGCTCCAGGCCAACAGAAGATTGCCAAAGGTTTAAAATCATCTGGAGAAGGTGAAGTGCCGTGCCAATTGTGATCTCCTTCTATCTGTGAGGTATAACCAGGCCCAGTTGTAGGCCTTAACCTCAGTAGGTTCTCTGGTGTAAACACAATGCTTGCTTCTCTTTTGTGGTGCCTAGCCTTTGGAATGTGCACTGACTCATGAGAGAGGTCAGGCAAGAGACCAGAACAGCTACATTTGCCTCATTAATATTTGGGTCTGGAAGTACTCCCAGGATTTATGAGGTAAATTATACATAGCACTACTGGCTGTTAAATGTAATGCAACTTTATATCTACTTTTTCTGTTTAATTCAGGATAACTACTGTTATTTGAATTATTACGCTGCTTATGTAGGCAATGTAAGTATTTCCTCATTGTATACAGCTTCTCTACAGGAAAGAAGATAGGTAATCAAACATAATTGTAGATCCTGTGTCTTCATTCCTGAGGTCTGTCAATATCTGAGATATTAGATCAGCTGTTAGTTGTTGTCACAGTCAACATAGAGATAAACCTCCCAGCCCCACTGTCCAGTCTGGTGTAATGGAATTGAAAGGTTTGCTTGCAGTAATGGTCCTTAGTAACTTGCTCAGTTGATTCTGGATTATCACAAAGATGTATATTTTTCTAGTTGAGATCTTGAGGTGCAGTGGCAGTGTCCCTACTTCTGAGCCAGGAAACCCAGGTTCAAGTCCGACCTGTTCTGGACGTGTGAGTAATATCTCTGAACAGGTTGATTAGAAAATATCCACATTTTTCTAGTTAGCTGATGACAATCTATTGTTGTTTCATTCCTGTGAAACAATTAGAAACATTAAAAAACAGCCTTCAAAGGATAAGAATGCTTTTTCATATTTTTCTGGGTCTGTCTCTCTGCTCACCTACACAGTATATCATAGTCCACTGGGATGAATGCTTCTGACCTTTCTTGATCTTCTTGCTCTGACTGCTTGCCTGACCATCTGCTGCCTGAAAACAATGTGATCACCTAATTCCTTTAATCTCTCAGGCGTCTTACAGTCTTATTTGTTCTTTTCATTGGTTTCTGGTTTGCAAGGGACCGATGATAAGAATACAAAAGTGTGCAAGAGGGAAAGGAAGACAGTGAGAAGGGAAGGGAGTTGTGTAAAAGAGAACAGCCGGTGACGCAGGAGAGGGAAGACAATACAAATGAGAAACAGGATAAATTCAGACATGGAAGATGAGAAGAAGAAACTCAGACTGAAAAGAAGGACAAGGAAATGTTGCTGGCCAAAGCCAAAATCTCTGTTCTATTCTTATTTTTGATTACACCCAGACTAGCCTTGTATGTGAGTCCTGGCCATGGGTTCTCGACTGCTTTCAGTTGAACAACCTGGTGCTTCCAGCCTCAGCTCTGGCCTCAATGGTCCCAATCCCATTATACCGCTCCAAAGCTTCTTGATATCCAAGGTCCTCCCAGACCCCAAACCACAATCTAAATGTTCCCAGATCCCGTCACTTCCACATTTCAATCCTGACGACTGTTCTCTTCCCCTACCCTTATTCTCTCCCTGATGTTTGGCCCCCGTCACCTGCTCCCTGTGATGCTTCACTGTTTTGCTTACCACAGCCTCCCTGAGATCAATCCTGGTTTAACCAGAACTTCCACCTCTCTCTCAGCTGGCGGTATTGTAGCAGCCATCCATATAATTGGAAATTGGATGGTTAAAATAACAAATGAGACTCAGCTACTGAAATCCTTCAGTGGTCCAACAGGATAGAATCTTAACCCTCTCTTCTGAGCAAGAATGAAGGGCACCTGGAGGAACTCAGTGTGATCCTTCTTTTGCACATTGAGGTTGGGGATCTACTGTTATTTTAATAGCGATATGGATTAACATGTTCAATCAGTGGGAAGAAGAGGCAGATTCAGAAGGGGCCCAATAAGACTGCCATCTCATTTTTTATTAAACTTTTCATGTGACCAGGAGCAGTAGAACTGCTGTGCTGAAGCCATCAAAGGAGTTTTGAGTCCCTCTGCTCTTTCCATTTGCCGGGTGTAAGGCCCATGTGTATTCCCATCCTGCGGTTTACCTGGATTCCCTAAATTGTTCATTCATTCCCCTGTTAGGGGCCTTGCTCTAAGCTGACACTAGGTTCCCAGCTGCCTACTCCCCACCTACCATATGCTTTGGTAGGAAATTAGCTGGGGCCATGCCGATGAAGCCTCAGTGTAAAAATCTGCCACACCTCATTTTGCCAAGCTCCAGAAAGTCGTTCCAGCACCTGCTTTCTCCCCGAGTCAGAGAAGAAAGAAAGCCAAGCCAATTGGAAGAACCAGTGTTAGATATGAGCCCTGTAATGACAAAGTATGAGACTACCAAAACAAGGAGATGCGGATAAAATGAGAAGAAAATCTGATGATATGGCGCCAAAAAATGAACAAGAAATAACCAGGTACAGAGTTAAAAGAGACACACAGTTTAAGAGGTAGGCTCATCCTGTTGTGAAGCACATTGATGGATACACAGTGAACAGTCTAAACAGTCATATACAGTCTAAACAGACATTTACAGCCAGGCTTCTTATCTGGGACGGTGGTTCTGTCTATTTTGCTGAGATGAAGCAGGGAGATTAGAGAATGTGTCAATACTCAAGGCATCCATTGATGGATAGTGAAGGATTAGTGTTAATAATGCTCTTTTCATGTCAATTCATCCTCGCCACCTTCTTTTTATTTGGAGGATTTCTGTTTATTTTCACTTATTTTCACAATGGTGTATGGAAACTTTTTACTGATAAAAATTGGCTCTCAAGGTAGAGGGTGAGCTTTGGCCTGATTACAGATTATCGTGCAAAGAATTAGGAATTTCAAATTTTCCTCTCTCTGAGGTAGCAAT
>NC_063342.1:63091451-63138844 GCF_021869965.1 Rhincodon typus | reverse complement strand
ACTGTAAAGATTGTGTGACATATATTAAACTTTCTGGCCTCTGTTTAAGAATGAATAAATAGATTAATTAAGCTAATTAGAACACACATAACAAGCAAATATTTTACTGCATCTGTTGTCCTCCTTTTGTTTAAACTCTTAACTCATCTCACTCTCTACATGTTTATAATTGCTGACATAGCCTCAGTGCAGTATATCTCTGCCCATATTGTGCCCTCCATCTGATACCTGCAATACATTTCCTCCCCTTCCATCATCAATGGCAGTGTAACAGTTATATTTGACAGCTCACTGGGGTACAGTATGTGATTCTCTTTATTTTTAAATAGTTAGTAAGTTGGAACAAGGAAACTGTAGTCCTATAAATTTATTAAAAACCTAAAGAACTGTGGATGCTGTAAGAGTTCTGAGGAAGGGTCACTGGACCCAAAACGTTAACTCTGTGTTTTCCTTCACAGATGCTGCCATACCTGCTGAGCTTTTCCAGCAACTTTGTTTTTGTTCCTATAAATTTATTGTTGACCAGCTGTCAGTAGCTCTGATTAGAGATTCAATGTATGATCAAAAAAGATCGTTTTTAGCATGATTTGTAGAGAAAAGAGGTTCTGTCTTACCAGCAAATCAGAATTTTTGAAGAGGTTACAAACCTACGTGATAAATTGTTTGCAACTATGTGAAGACAGCATAGAACATGGGAATTAATAGCGAGAGCAGGTAATTCAGCCCTTCGAACCTGCTCCGCCATTTAACATGATCATGGCTGATCTTATCCTGGTCTCAACTCCACTCTCCTGCCTGCTGCCCACAGTCCTTTATCCCGCTTTTCATCAGAAACATTTATTTCTTTCATGAATCTGTTGATTGATTCTGCCTCCAATGCACTCTAGGGCAGACAATTCCACAGATTCACAACCCTCTGAGACTTGGACAATGCTGGGGAGGCGATGGCCTAATGGTATTAACACTAGACTATTAATCCAGAAATTCAGCTAATGTTATGGGGACCTAAGTTTGAATCCTGTTACAATAAAAAAATGGAATTAAGAATCTACTGATAACCATGAAACCATCATTGATTGTTGGGAAAAACCCATTTGGCTCACTAAAGTCCTTCAGGGAAGGAAATCTGCCATCCTCATCTTGTCTAGGCTACATGTGATTCCAGACCCACAGCAATGTGTTTGATTCTCAACTGCCCTCTGAAATGACCTAGCAAGCTACTCAGTTGTACGATCGTTACAAAGTCTCAAAGAAATGAAGCCGGATGGATCATTTGGGATCGACCTTGGCACCGGAAAAAACAATGACAGAAACAGCCCAGTCGACCCTTCAAAATCCTTTCTAACGTCTGGGTTTGAGTGCCAAAATTGGGAGAGCTGTCCCACAGACTAGGCAAGCAACAGCCTGACTTAGTCATACTCATGGAATCATACCTTACAGACAACGTCCCAGACACCAACGTCACCATCCTTGGATAAGTCTTTTCCTGCCAGCAGGACAGACCCAGCAGAGGTGGCAGCACAATGGTATACAGTGGGGAGGGAGTTGCCCTGGATGTCCTTATTGCGAATAACCTCCATCATATTGTGTGGCATTATCACTGTGCTAAATGGGACCAACATCTAGCAGCTCAAGACTGGGCATTCATGAAGTGGGCCATCAACACATGCAAAATTGTACTCCAACACAATATGTAACCTCATGGCCCAGCATATCCCCCACTCAACAATCACATCGTGCCAAGGAAGAAAACCTGGTTCAATGGAGGGTGCAGGAGGGCATGCCAGGAACGACACTAGGCATACTTGAGAACGAGGTATCAACCTGTTGAAGCTACCAAACAGGACTACTTGCAGGCCAAACAGCATGAGCAGCAAGTGATAGAACAAAGTATTCCCACAACCAACGGATCAGATCTAAGCTCTGCAGTCCTGCCACATTCAGTCACGAACGGTGGTGGACAATTAAACAACTCACTGGAGGAGGAGGCTCCACAAATATCCCAATCCTCAATGATGGAAGAGCCCAGGACATCAGTGCAAAAGATAAGGCTGAAGCATTCGCAGCAATCTTCAGCCAGAAGTGCCAAGTGGGATGATCCACCTCGGCTTTACAGATAACAGTCTTCAGTCAATTTGATTCACTCCCCATGACATAAAGAAACAGTTGAGGGCACTGGATACTGCAAAGGCTACAGCCCTGATAACATTCCGGCAATAGTGCTGAAGACTTGTGCTTCAGAACTTGCCGCTCCCCTAGCCAAGTTGTTCCAGTACAGTTACAACACTGGTATCTGTCTGACAATGTTGCGCATTGCCCAGGTATGTTCTGTACATAAAAAGCAAGACAAATCCAACGCGGCCAATTACCGCCCCATCAGTCTACTCTCGATCATCAGTAAAATGATAGAAGGTGTCACTAACAGTGCTATCAAGCAGCGCCTGCTCAGCAATAACCTGCTCAGTGACGCCCAGTTTGTGTTCTGCCAGGGCCACTCAGCTCCTGACCTCATTACAGCCTTGGTTCAAACATGGACAAAAGAGCTGAATTCGAGAAGTGAAGTGAGAGTGACAACCCTTAACATCAAGGCTACATTCGACCAAGTGTGGCATCAAGGAGCCCTAGCAAAATTGGAATCGATGAGTATCAGGAGAAACTCTCCGCTCTTTGGAGTCATATCTGACACATAGGAAGATGGTTATGGTTGTTGGAGGTCAGTCATCTCAGCTCCAGGACATCTCTGCGGAAGTTTCTCAGGGTAGTCTCCTGGGCCCAACCAGCTTCAGCTGCTTCATCAATGACCTTCCCTCCATCATAAGGTCAGAATTGGGGATGTGCAATCATCGGTGAACAATGTTCAGCACCATGCGAGGCTCCTCAGATACTGAAGCAATCTGTGTTCAAATGCAACAAGATTTGGACAATATCCAGGCTTGGGCTGACAAGTGGTGTTTAATGTTTGCGCCACACAAATGCGCCAGGCTATGACCATCACCAATAAAAGACAATCTAACGACCGTCCCTTGATATTCAATGGTGTTACTATCACTGAATCTGCCACTATCAACATGCTGGGGATTATCGTTGACCAGGAACTCAACTGGAAGAAAGAAAGAAATTCACCTGATTCTCCAAAGCCTGTCCACCATCTATAAGGCACAAGTCAGGAGTGTGATGGAATACTTCCCACTTGCCTGGATGATTGCAGCCCCAACAACACTCAATAAGCCTGACACCATCCAGGACAAAGCAGCCCGTTTGATTGGCATTACATCCACAAGCATCCACTCCCTCCACTACAGTAGCAACAGTGTGTACTATCTACAACATGCACTGCAGAAATCCACGAAAGATCCTCAGACAGCACCTTCCCAACCCATGACCACTTCCATTTGGAAGGACAAGGGCAGCAGATAATTGGCAACACCACAACCTTCAAGTTCCCTTCCAAGCCACTCACCATCCTGACACTATTCCTTCACTATCGCTGGGTCAAAGTCTTGGAATTCCCTCCTCAATGGCAATGTGGGTCAACCCACCGCATGTGGACTACAGCGGTTCAAAACTGCAGCTCACCACCAACTTAGTTGCTGAAGTTGCCAATGTCTTCCTAGACTATAGTACCTGAAAAGAGAGAGACAAAATACCATACCCAATTCTGGTCCCCTCATGGGGTGTGAGCTTCAAATTGGTATTTCGTTTGCCCTGTATTATGAAGGTAGGCTTAGGACAGGAGAAAATGTATCCTCTGGGAAAGTGTAAGTCTTTGCAGGATTCTTCAAAAAAAGTTTAGTATCTATTAAAAACTTTCAAGTAATGAGTGAAAAAATTTTATACAAGAAAATATGCTATTTGAACTAATTAGGTTGGGGAAGACGAGGGGGAATCAGTACATGTTACCAACATGTAGAATTAGATTGATGCTAGATTAGGAAATATTACTTTTCACAAAGAATTAACAACCTTGCGATGCGGTGAGTGTAAATTTTCTGCAAGCTTTCATAAGATAGTCTTTCTAGTTTCTGCAAGTGGAAGTTGTTGAAAATATTTGCATCAGCTAGGACTATCATACATTTGTGGAATTAACTCCTACCAGCTAACGGTTGGGGTAAACTGCTGCCACAGATTCTCCTTTTTAAAATTTACTTATTTTTATTTAACCTATTTTTTTCCTAATCAACCTGTTCAGCAATGTTGTTAGCACATGGGACTTGAACCCAGACCTCCTGGGCTAGGAGTCGTGACACTACCATCATGCCACAAGATTCTCCTTTCTAAGCTTCTAAAATGAAACATTTAACAAGTTAGACACTACCTGGTGGGCCACTGAAACTAAAAAAAAATCAAAAGTAGCAAACTTATCAAATTTGAATTAAAATATTATTCCAGCTAGCTTATAATGTACCCCAGCCCCGATCCTCCTTTTCTAGGTATTTTCTACATCAGCCTGTTCAGGGATGTTCTTCCATACCTCTGGAGCAGGTGAGAATTGAACCTAGGCCTCCTGGCTCTGATATAGGGACACTACCACTACGCTAAAATAATTCTCATTTATGTACTGGGTCCAAGGGCTTGTTTGGTAGGGGATATACCATTCATGAGTCTTAAGAAGAGGAACTTGTCTCAACAACAAGATGTAGTTTATTGCATGATTGCAATAGGTAGAACTTACATAAGCTGGTTACTAATTCTGAAGCTGATCACAAACATGAATGACCAGTCTTGGGTCTTGAGTGCAACTCTTCACCAAGGACTGCATGATATAACCAGAGTGTGTGCAGCCTAATTCAGTCTCAACATTAATATTTTCAGAGCCATTACCTTATATAACATCTCTCCTCAACCTTTTTCCCTTGCAGTTAGCACTTATATATGCAAGTATATCACTACTTTTACATTTATGACTACGCCCATCTTCCCCAAGTCTCTAACTTCATAAATTCAGATGATCTAGAAGCTTTAAAATTCTCCCATATCATATTCTTTTAACAGACCTAGAAGATCAACAGGTTTGAAGACTGTTAACCTTGATTCTGATCTTCTGTAAATCATTTCTCTGCTGAAGGATCTTTTCTGTCTTGGAAGTCATTTTCAAAGCTTACTGCTCCTGTTAAACCATTACCTTATCAAGAGGACCCTTAATTTCTTGAACACATTTCTTCACAGAGGAACTCTTCAATGCTAACTCAGGGAGCAGCCTCATAACACCTTCTGGGAACCTCTTAATCTCATAGATGTCGATTATGGAAGATGGCTACAAGAAGTATTTTGCCCCTAGCAGTATCCCAAACTTTTAATGCAGGCAATTCTTTAATTTTGATTGAAATGTTCGATAATTTCACAGACGTTGCATTCTCTTGTCACAGCTGGGCACGTGCCAATGGGGGTCTTTTTTGTTCCACAGCATTGGCACTAACTTAATTTCTGCTGTTTGGCCAATTCTTTTTGTTGGCCTGACTTATGCACCTTTAGAATGATTATGCCTTGTAAAGTAGCTAGGCTCTGTAACTGTCCTGTGATAGGGTTGTCCTTTTCCTTTCTGGATAGGTCTGAGAATCTTCCTGGTTTCTGCTACCAGAAATCTTAATAGCTTTCTCCAAAGTGAAAGCTTCTTTGGACTATAATAAATCTGATAAAGACTCATCAATACTACCAACAAATCTGTTTCCTATGCATTTAGCTTTCAAGTCTCCATGGTCACAGTTTTCTACTAATCAGTAGAGATAGTTAATGACATAATCTATGGATTTCCCTAGAAATTCTGCAGCATTTTACTGCTATTGGTAATCTGTTGGTTCCTATGTTTTAGTGTTGCCAAATATATTTTAATTCTCTGACTTTTAAACTTTTGATATTACATTAAAGTAATTCTGCTTTATTTTTCTACCCACATGATTTGATCATTTTGCACTATAGTAATATTTTATGCTTGTCCTTGTATTGGAAGCTTTAAAACTATTACAGCATATGTACTATTTTCTCTTAAAGCTTTAAATAGCAATCCACACCTTTGTATTGCACTGGATTTTGTTGCCTGTTTTGGTGATTAAAAGCAAATGTTTTCTACCTCCTGAAGGCAAAATGAAGGTCTTCCCACCTTCTCTGACTGCGTCCTTGATTAATCTTCATGTTAGGTTTATGGTTTAAACTGTATATCTCAGGGGATAGAGCAGATTTTAGTCCCTCCAACTTCCTTTGTGTAATTGTTCAGGCAATTAAGTTGAGCCTTTAGAAGTCTCTGGCTTGAACAGAGAGCTGAGTTCTTTTATGGAAAGTTGTATATATAAGGTATTTACAGGAGTTTAACAGGAGTTTAAATTTTCAGGGCCAGTTCCTGCGTGGTCAATGCATGGGGCTTCCAAGTTCTCTTTTATTGTATCTGTCAGGATGTGCCTGGCCTCAGACCATCTGGAGATCTGGTGATCTTGGCTGTTTTGTAGCTGAGTAATTGTGATACTAAACCTTTTTTTTGATCTAAGAATCAAGCTTAAACAATAAACAAGCAAAAGTTAAAAGTTAACTATTTTGGCACAAGGACACATGTAGGACACTACTACATATTCATTTGATCTGATTAATTCAACAAAACTCTGCTCCCAGTCCTGAGTGGGAATTCTGCCCAGGATTGCTTCTCACCTGCCAGTTAAATTGCAAATATTTTGAAGCCTTCAGTGGGTTGGTCCCATACTTCAAACATTGAAATAACTGCATAACTGTAACAAACTCACTGAGTATGCTGAATATTTTTAAACCCAACAAAGTTGCTGGAAAAGCTCAGCAGATCTGGCAGCATCTATGAAGGAAAAAAGAGTTAACGTTTTGGGTTTTTGGGTCTGGTGACCCTTCCTCAGAACATGACCTGCTGAGCTTTTCCAGCAACTTTGTTTTTGTTCCTGATTTACAGCATCCACAGTTTTTTCGGTTTTTATTTTTAAACCCAAGTTTGTCACCAAAGCTGAGTTACATATGTTCAGTATTAATTCTGTGAGGTGCAACACAAGCCTCGGATAATCAAATTGTAGGCGAGGGTAAATTTTACACATCTCCTTTGGAGTTTGTTTTGAAACCAAATCCAGTGCCGCAGTTTCAACGAAAACTATTGGATAGCAATACGAAATTTGCAGTCCTAATGGAATCAAAATCCAAAACCTCAGTCTTAGAAAAGCACCTTCGCAGTGCATATTTTGTTTTTCACTTCAGAAATGCTTTTGGTCTCTTGGTGACATTTTTCATTTACTGTTGATTTGTTGTAGATATATACAGGTTTGCGCTGTAGATGTTCATTCCCCAGAAATTGGGTTGATACTGCCTAGATTAATTTCATTTTGGGATCCTAATTTCAAACAGAGAAAGGGAACATTGATCCCATCAATCAGAGTTAGGTACAATACCACAATTTAGAATAAAAAGACAACATTTTTAAGTAATAAACAAACTATGATATTGTTCAAAGCAGTGAATTTATTATTTATCTGCTGCCAGTATCATTGCACATGGCACAAACTATATCATCCACTGATTTTAAAACAACAGTAACTTGTATTTATATTGCATTTTTTAACAGAGTAGGCCACCCCAATTTGCCTCATAGAAGTGTTATCAGACAAAGAAATGACATTAAGTGACAACACTCCCGTCAGCATTGATATCATTTTTGAAGCCAAACTACCTTCAGTGTTCAGAGACTGTCTGAAGCCAGCATTGTACATTTTTCTTGTGTGTGACCCCCTACTTCAATCACATGAAAGTTGAATTTAGAATTTATGTCAGGAAACATATCTTACTCTAGGACATAGCCAAGATTTGAAATATAGAGATAACAAGGTGTAGAGCTGGATGAACACAGCAGGCCAAGCAGCATCAGAGGAGCAGGAAGGCTGACGTTTCGGGCCTAGACCCTTCTTCAGAAAATTTGAAATATGTTTGGAGAAGACATGCAAGGTAAAAATTGTCTCTAAAGTGCTCAAAATGACAAGGAGCCTAGCAGATGGGGAGAAATGATGTTTCTATGAGTGGAAAGATCAAGAATCAGAGAACCAAATGATGCCTTTTTTGGGGTGAATGGGGAAAAGAGCCAAAGGCGAAATTAGGATAAGTTTTTTACACTGTGAATGGTTAAGAATGCACTACCTCAAAGTGTGTGACAATATTGTAAAAGTTGGTCTCTTCAAGGAAATAATAGAAAAACTGATGCTCATTAGGCCAAACATTTAAAGGTTTATTTCCACTGTCTGCCCCTCTTCTGTGCCTGGGTATCCTTGGAGAGGGAGCACGCGTTATCCTCCAATACTCTTGACGCCGTTAGAGAGAGGTGGCCACCACAGGGGCTAGAGTGCAGCGGGCAGAGGGTTTTATTTCCCCCTCCAACTCCATTTTGATCCAGCCCCTTCCCTCTCCCTACATTGCCCATAATGGGCTTTGCACGTAAATATACATTTGACCACATGGGTGATTTAAAGGTGGTGGTTAGTAGTTAAAAACATCTGATTTGGTGGTGGAAAACCATTTGGTTGTGTGTGATAGCACTTCTGGATATTTAAGAAAAGACTTTCACCATCGAAGCTTGCACAGAGGTGAGCACCACAGGGGCTGGAGTATATCTCTTCCCCTTCTGAGTCTATTTCATATTAACCCTTCCCTTTCCCCACCATTATTTTGTTACTGTTACACTGTCCCATGTGGGCAGTGTCTGTAATTTGATTTTGCCACCAGCTGGCAGGAGTTCCCAGTGGAATGCTCTCTCTGGAGGAGTTCTCCTGCTTCCCAATGGGGACCTGGGTGGAAGGAACTGCATGTGCCTTGTACTCGCAGACTGAGGTGGTTCACAGATCCCCAGCCCAACTGTTTATTTTGCAGTGGAGCCTGTGGACCAGGCGTATGTTATTTGTGAGGGACCACTCCTCCCTTATCTATTTTAAAGATCTTTTGTTGCTTTTCAGTTGCAGTTCAGCCTCATGCTGCTGACTGATGGACAGCTGATGCAGAGGAATGCAAGCAAGTCGTCCTGCATTGTAGAGCCACTTCTAAGCATGACTAAGGTAGCATCTACAGCTCCAGACAGCGGGCATTGGAGGGGGCATAGTTCCTGTCTGCCCCTCTTTCACAGCTAGCTTTCTGCTCAGGTGTCCTTGGAGAGGGAGCATATGATGTCCCTCAGCACCCTTGGAGGTCTAATATGGAGGTGGGCATTGCTGGGACTGGGGTGCATGATCGCTCCCTCAAAAGCCATTTTGATTTAGTTTTTTACCTTGATTCCCCCTGTTTTGTTTCTGTTCCACTGTCCACGGTGCACATTGCTGGTAGTTTGGGTAATTTTTAAACTCTTAAGGTGTACTAATAGCATTCTATCTCTGGGCCAGAAGGTCAGGGTTCAAGTCCCAAACGTTTGAAAGATGTATCATAGCATATTCAGACATGTTGGTTTTTAAAAATAAAATAGGTTTTGCACAGTAATGGAGGTGGATTAGGAAGGAGAAAAAATATATATCCTTACTTGTATTTTTTTGTCCTTTATACTTTCACAATATGTTTTGTGGCAAAGCCAGAATTTGTTGCTCATCCATAATTGCCCTTGAACTGAGCGGTTTGCTAGAGCAGTTAGGAGTCAACCACATTGCTGGGAGGCTGTCACACGCAGGCACAGATAACAGACTTCCTTTTGTAAACACAACAGTGACACAGATGGATTTTTCTGCTAATTTATGGTCAGCGCTGCTGAGATTAGCGTTCAATTCTAGATTTTATTTTTAACGGAGCCATTCAGAGATGTTAGGACACACCTCTGGGGCAAGTGGGACTTGACCTGGATCTCGTGGCTCAGAGGCAGGGATACTACCACTGTGCCACAAGAGCCCACAATTCCAGATTATTATTGACTGAGTTAAAATGGCCCCTGCTGCTCTGGTGGGATATGAACACAAGAGCTGGAGCGTTAAGCCTGGTCCTCTGGATTACTAGTCCAGTGACATGACCACCGTCTTCCCCAGGTATTGAACTGAGGGACCGAAATAAGCAATTTATTGGAAGGCTGATTGACCCCTGTTTCCTGCTTTGGTGTAGATGAGTAGCAGCTCAAACACAGTGGTGGAGGTAGATTCAATGATGGCTTTCAGAAGGGAATTGGACAGCCATCTGAGTAGAAAGAAAATGCGCATGTCTAGGGGAAAGGAGGGGGAGAGTGGGACTAACTGAATTGCTTTTGTGGAGAACCAGTGTATAATCAACAGACTAAATGGCCTCTTTCTGTGCTGGAATCACTTTATGATTCCATGATTCATTTGCGAATCAGTTGAAGTGAAATATTACTAGTTTGTGTATAGTGGGCAGCTGATCAATTGCCAACTTTCCACCACAGCCAGAAGATAAAATCTGCTCATCTTAAGGTTAGGTGTTTTGTGCAAAAGTTTAATGTGTTAAATATACATTTCCTATGTTTAAAAATGAAATCTGTGGAATAATCATCATCTCTCTTAACATTGGCTATGTCTGTCAGATCTCCTTTCATTCTTTGAATGAAAACCAACCCAGTTTCTTTCAAGTCTCTGTAATGCTGGTGTTACCTTAGCGACATTCTCTAGCACCCTATCAATTCCCAAGTAGATGTGTCCAAATCTGGACACTGTTGTGATTGCATTTTTATCATAGGTTTCACGGGACCTCCTTTGCTATTGAAGAAACTGTTTCCAAATGGGGAACAGAATGGGATTAGTTTTCATAATACAGTTAAAATCCTGTGTGTATAAATTGTATCTGACAATTGCAGTGCATTGTCCATCACATCCTCTCCTCCATTGGGATATTCTTCATGGTGGGGAATGCATTGGGCAGCCCAGTGGCCAAGTGAAGCCTTCAAGGAACCATTAGTTGCTATTTAAGGATCTCCTTCCGCATCACAGTAGTTCTACCTGTGGTTAGAGACATAGAACCATGTGGTCATGCAGTCAGGCTTCACCTTGTTGCAAGGCTGAGGTGGGTGGGGGAGTGGGTTGGGGGCGTTTGGTGATGCTGGTTGTGGGGAGTGTATGCACTGTGATCCAGTCTGATGGTGAAACATCAGGCTTAATTGGCAGCCCATGTTCACGTTGGTGCCTCCTCTTCAAGGACTGCCTGAGGTCTCAGCAGTGACCACTGTTCTCAGTGACTCTGCTGGGACTGAGGAGCTGCTGATCCTCTGTCTTGATGGGTAGCTCTTGGAGGTGAAACTTTTGCCCTGACGGGATTAACACCCCATCGGCTGTAAAACAGCTGCAGGGCAATTTGGCTAAGCAGAGGCAGACTCATCCCTTATCTTCATGAAGAAATGTGGCCACAGACTTATTTTTACACAGGTACGCCAACTGTGAAATAGTAGTCTCCAAAATAATAGTATGCACAATATCAGGCCCACAATTTTAAATCTACAAACCCATGCCGACAAGTTTTAGATCCTTAGGCTAATACATGGTTAGATTAAAAAGAACCTCTTCATGTAATTGATGCTAAATCAAGGAAATTTCTGAAGAAGGGTCCCGAACCAAAATGTCAGCATTCCTGGCCCTCTGATGCTGCCTGACCTGCTGTGTTCCTCCAGCTCCACACTGTGTTATCCCTGACTCCAGCATCTGCAGTTCTTGTTATCTCCAGGGAAATTACTTGCATTCTTGCAGAGATAAACTCAAAACTAATTAAATTATTGACATGCTAAAATAATTCCTGTGTGGAAAGGGGTTTTAACATTTTTGTTCAGGTTTTGGCTAAAAGACAAATGCAGGCTGAATATTTTCTCAACTTTCTTGTAGGTCTTTTAGAAAACATATTTCTAAATTTTGTTGAAGTTTTTAAAAAGATATGCATCAAACCTGATAACATTGCAAAACAACAGATAAATTAATGATTTAATAAATTGTTATGCAATCAGCCAGTGTTGAAGATTGAGTCTGACGTCAGTGGAAAATTTATCCACTTATGCTGCTGTATATGAATAGGAGAAAGTGAATAATCTTATAATGTCACATTTGCCCAAGTGCAAATATCTTGATACTGGTTGATTAGTTCAATACTTCAAACCCATCAGAAATTGTGAACATTGATAGATGTGTACTGTCACTTCAAATGACTGGTTGTCCAAAATGTCAGTGATTCCATGAATTGTTGACAGAAATAACCTGTTTGTAGCAAATTATTTCTTCGCAGAGAGAGTGCAGACATCCATTCACATCCTTGTCAATTGATTAATTGCTGTTGACACCCTGAACAATATATTTTAGTACCGTCAAACTATTCCACTTCTTTTAGTATGGGGAAGCATAGTTTTTAATTTATTTGTGCTGAAATTAGAGAATATTTAATCAAGTATATGTTAAAATCGTAGAAGTCTATATCACCGAAAAAGGCCCTTTGACCCAGTGAATCTGCACCAATCATAAGCAATCACTTAACTATTCTAATTCTGTTTACCAGCTCTTGGCCTGTAACCTCTAATGCCTTGGCATTGCGAGTGTCTGTCGAGATATTTCTTAAATTTTCTAAGGGTTACTGCCTCTACTACCCTTTTTAGGCAGTGAGTTCCAGATTCCCACCACTGCCTGGGTGAAAAATGTTTTTCCACACTATCTCTTCTAAATCTCGTTTCCCTTACCTGAAATCTATGTCCCCGGTCATTCATCCCTCCAGGAAGGAGGAAGGTGTCTTCCTGTCTACCCTGTCTATGCCCATCATAAATTTTCATGAATCAGTCATGTGCTCCTGCAATCTCCTTTGCTCCAATCTCTTTTTATAATTAAAACTATTCAGCCTAGGCAACATCCTGGTAAATCTCTTCTGACCCATGTCCAGTGCTATCACAGCTCTCCTATAATCTAGAACTGCACACAATATCTAGCTGTTGCCTAGTCCATGTTTTATACAGTTCCCTGTCCTTCAACTCTATACCGTGGTTAATAAAGGCAAGTATCCCATATGCCTTCTAACCCACTCTTATCTACCTGTCCTGCTACCTTAAAGGACCGGTGCATATGTGCATACATCGTAATCTATAAATGCAATAAGTGAGCTTCTTGAGGTTGGTATGCAGCATTCTCTTACACCAGAAAACATTATATTGCATAGATACAATAATAATTGTGTTCCATTAAAATCTAATGGTAAGAGGCAGTTGCTATTAGAACAGTCATGATTACTGTAATATAATTTAAATCTGATTGTGCAATCTCATTGTGTGCATGAAGAAGTGAATAAAGAATATTCTTATGGGTTCATATGGTAATCCCTCCATTATTAGAGATTTCATGTGGAGTTCCATTTTAAGGTATTCGTATATTTTTTTCTTGTCACTTCTGAATTTTGTCACATTGCAGGGGCTTAGTAATTAATTGGCACTTGACCTGACAGAAGGTAAAATTGATTTGAACTGTCAAAATTTATGAATAGCTTCATTTATATACAAAATAAGGATGGAAAAATACTTTCTGAATTTGTTGATGTTTCATTCTGACCTTGTGCTTATATCTTTCAATGAGATGATATGGCTTTATTGCAGCTTTTAATAATTACAAACACTGACTCACTGGTCACAATACATAATTTCAGCAATTTGTAATGTTCAATCATGCTTAATTGAAGTTAATCTTTCATTAAATTTGCAATTTAAATTTGATTCACAGACATGTGAGTGCTTAAGAAAGCTGTGGTTTTCTCATGTGGATTTTATAGACTTTAATTTGTGATTTTCTTCCTTTCTGTCTTTCTCTCCTCTCTTTTTTTCTCCTTTTTTCCTTTTCTCATTCTCTTTCTCGGTCTTTTTCTCTTGCTCTCTTTCTTGCTCTTCTTCTCTCACTCTCTTTCTCTCTCTTTCTCTCGCTCTCTCTCTTTCTTTCTCTCTCTTTCATTCTTTCATTCCTTTGTTCTTTCTTTGTCGTTCTACCTTTCTTTCATGCTTTTGTTCTTTCTTCCTTTCTTTCTTTTGATTCTTTTGCACATTCTCCCCGTGTCTGCGTGGGTTTCCTTTGGGTGATCTGGTTTCCTCCCACAGTCCAAAGATGTACAGGTTAGGTGGATTGGCCATGCTAAATTGCACATAGTGTCCAGGGGTGTGCATGCTAGGTGGACTAGCCAAGGGAAATGCAGAGTTACAGGGATAGGCTAATGGGGTTGGGTCTAGGTGGAATGATTTTTTGGAGGGTTGGTGTGGGCTTGAGAGGCCAAATGGCCTGCTTCCCTACTGTAGGGACTCTAAGAATGGAAACGTGACTGTTCCAGCTCACCTCTTGGCCTGGAGTCGCAGCATCTCAAGTTATGCTTTATGAGCAGCAACCGCCCACATCCCTGTCTACAGATGTTGGCATTGGATTCATGCCAGCTCCATCACATCATTGTGACACATCCCTGATCCACAAACAATGTATATCTCAAATTCACTGTGGAGCACACCAGCATGTTCATCAGAATGCTGCTGCAAGGATATATTGCTAGCAGTGACAGACATCCATCTCATGGATTGTACCAGGGTACAGCTTGGATATCCTCACTTGCACTCTTAGTTCATGCTGTTTGCTCCAACTTGGATGTTCACAGCCTCTCTGTCTTGCCTTACCATTTTACATTTTGCCCTCTCATTCGGAATTTAATGGATGTCAGTATTTCTATTTTGCCTTGCTTTTTAGCAACAGAAACAAAACCAGGCAGCTTGTAATGGTTGTTGACAGTGATCAGTGAAGGGGGTGGTCATGTTGCTGTATGGCTGTGCCTGTGCCAGCAGTGTACACAGCAAATACATTGAATTGGCACAGCCAGTCAGCTGTTTGGGGGCAGTCAGTGTTAAGGGTTCCATGTCTCCACAGACCAGGGAGTGGGCCATGGACTGTTCTACAGATCTATTGCAACCAGTTCAGGGATTTTTAGCATCGGACGTCCATTGATAATCAAATTGGGCCTGCAAGACACTGCGCCAAATGTGACCTACGTTGCCTTCCATCCTCATATGAATTGCAAATATAAAATGGCTACAGCCACCCGTGGGGTGGGCAGAGTAAGTGTTTTCTTTCCATCTAAACCTGCAGCCTCTACCTGTGAGCAGCATGAAGCTCTGAAAAGGGTAAAAGCATTAATCAGGCACGTCCAGTGTAGGTTAAAGTCATCTGTAATCGTACCTTGTATCTCAGTCAAGATTGCTTGTGACATGTCACTGATCATTACAGATTGAAGGTAGTCATCTCTGTGAAGCAGAAGGAATCAGAAGTTGGCCACAGTTCACAAAGTCAATCCAAGTCACCTTAGCTGCGTAAGGCACTGTTTTACTGTCACCTTGAAATGGGTTTATATGCTGCCTTTCTTTGGTGACATGGGATAGTGGGACAGATTATGGTAATCATACAACTCTTAATCTCCTACTGTATTTGTAAGGCATGACTTGTGGTGTATGCATCAGAATTAGGTCCTCCATTTCAAGAGTTCATGTTGAGGCATTCCATGGCCCTCCTTGTTGGAGTCTGTCGTGCTCCACTATATGGAAGACTTTGTTAATCCTTCTTTGTGTGGGATGTGAATACTGACTGCTCACATTGCTGAGAATCTGTTCTGTTTCTGATGTTCCCCACAGGAGCTCATTGGAACCACAGCCAATGGATCCAATCTCAAAAGGAGTTATTGTTGCTGTGGCTGCAGTGTTATAAAGCTGCAGAGAAATGGAGGACCACCAGATGGCCCAATGAGACCAGGAGCAGCAGCAATCTCCAGTGAATGCTGGACAGCCTGCACATGAAGAGGTGACAGCTGAAGGTTCCCTCAGGATGTGGAGGAGGCCCAGATCCTCGATGCTATTTCTGGATGAGGGAGGTGCAGTGTCATTGCAGGTTGAGGATGTATTGGCATACTGTCACTGAACTGTGTCATCTGCTGGAGTGGGGCCTGTGACCTGAAGAAGAGGAGGCCACCTTAACCTGGTGGTTGCTAAGTTGACAGCCGTGATTCATTTTTACACAATTGGCTGCTTCCAAGGAGTGAATGTTAACCTGTGTGGGCTGTTTTGGATCAAGGCTGTGACTGACACAGCTTGTGCCGGATCACACTGCTTGATCTTATTTCCTGTGACGAGGTCAGTACTGCAGATTTGCCAACATAGCTGGCTTCTCCCAGGTACAGGGTGCTACAGACTGTACACAAATTTTTTTTAAATTCATTTGTGGGATGTGGGCATCACTGGCTGGCCAGCATTTCTAGCCCATCCCGAGTTGCCCTTGAGAAGTAATGGTGAGCTGCCTTTTTGAACTGCTGCAGTCCTTATGCTGTGGGTTGGCCCACAATGCTATTAGGGAGGGAATTCCAGGATTTTGACCCAGCGACAGTGAAGGAACGGTGATGTATTTCCAAGTCAGGATGGCGAGTGACTTGAAGAGGAACTTGGAGGTGATGGTGTTCCCATATATCTGCTGCCCTTGTCCTTCTAGATGGAAGTGGTCATGGGTTTGGAAGGTGCTGTCTGAGGATCTTTGGTGAATTTCTGCAGTACATCTTGTAGATAGTACACACTGCTGCTACTGAGCGTCGGTGGTGGAGGAAGTGGTTGCTTGTAGATGTAGTGCCAGTCAAGCGGGCTGCTTTATCCTGGATGGTGTCAAGCTTATTGAGTGTTTTTGGGGCTGCACTCATCCAGGCAAGTGGGGAGTATTCCATCACACTCCTGACTTGTGCCTTGTAGATGGTGGACAGGTTTTGAGGAGTCAGGAGGTGAGTTACTTGCTGCAGTATTCCCAGCTTCTGGCCTGCTCTTGTAGCCACTCTGTTAATGTGGTGAATCCAGCTGAGTTTCTAGTCAATGGTAACCCCCAGGATGTTGATAGTGGGGGATTCAGTGATGGTAACACCATTGAATGTCAAGGGGCGGTGGTTAGATTGTTACTTATTGGTGATGGTCATAGCCTGGCTGTTGAGATCATGTTGAGAGCACCGTATCATTTCGCAGAAGACTTAATTAATAGAAAAGAGTTCCATTCCATCAGTAAACAAGTCACCTGTGGTCATTGGTACCACATCTTAGAGGCCAGTGCCAT
This sequence comes from Rhincodon typus, assembly GCF_021869965.1. Classification (NCBI taxonomy): domain Eukaryota; kingdom Metazoa; phylum Chordata; class Chondrichthyes; order Orectolobiformes; family Rhincodontidae; genus Rhincodon; species Rhincodon typus. Next base: position 63,121,820 of record NC_063342.1, on the reverse strand, counting down.
GGCAGCTGGCATGAGAACTCTCACGCTCCTTCTTCATTTCAAAGGCTAGATGCCTTACAAGGATGGCTGCTTGGACTTGAAGGCCACCCTCAGCAGCCATGGCTGATGACTCTGTTATATGACCCCCCGGACTGAGGCTGAGTGTAGATACAATGCAGCCCATTCTTCCAACAGCTTTATCATGGAGTCAATGAGAGGTCTCCTGAAGATGAGATTCTGATCGTTTGTTTGGTCTGCAGTGGCTTTGCAGTACAGTACAGTTCAGACAAAGTGTTGCATAAATCATTGTATGCTGCAATCTGTACGACAGGAGCATGCTAAAAGGAGATGGATACTGAAGAGCTGAGGGAGTAGCGACATCTCCTGAGGACAAAGATGAAGATTTTGAACAAGAGAAACATCATCTCCAGTGTGATAGAACATGCAGTATTAGGCACCACAAGTCAGATGAGATTTTATTGAAACAAACACAGACGGTGCTGGAGAAACTCAGCAGGTCTTCAGCATCTGAGGAGAGAGAAACAGAGTTAATGTTTCGAGTCTGGTATGACTTCTTCAGCACTTCTTCAAACTTACTTGACACTTCCTTCCAATCGATGAGAGCTGGGTGCAGTCATCACTTACTGACTGACTATAAATTTTCTATTACTCAAAAGGCAAGTGGTTCCTGACTGTTTCCAGAAGCAAAGGCAGATTTTGCTTGTTTCTTCTTCTCTTTTACTTCTATTGAATAAAAATGAAAAATTTTCAACTGTTTTGGAGGCTTTCCCATGTGTGATGCACCCAGATTGAAAAATAAGGAGTTGTTATACTACACTGGGCATTGGGGGAAGGTAGCAATACCATGGATATGGTTCAAACATAGGATGATGCCAAAGATGGGTGACCCTGTGTTTGATTCATGGAGCTGCAGTTGCAATGATAGTCGATTGTGTAAAATCTTTACAAATGTGAACTTGCATTAGCAATGAGGTGTGTGTAACCCATGTGCCCTTTGTAACTTTTCTTTGTCTTTCCCCTCCTGTTCCATGCAGTGTGGAGGGCAGCTCCTGGCTGGTCGTGCTTGATGTCGTGCACAGCTGGGCTTCAAACATAGCTGTATCCCTGGATTCCTGGCAGCAGTGAGTACTGCCACAATTGCTGAATGATAGTGTTAATGGGATGCCATGTAGTTAATGAGGTGCGCTGTGCTGAATACCGAGAGAATTTGCTGGAGCTCACGGAGAGAAACCCTCCATGAAATTCACTGAAATTGACCCTTTACCAATTTTTGGTAAAATTCAGCTCATAAATTCTATTTCTGACAATAAAGAAGACACCAACATTTCCAGATGTATTTGGAACATTGTTTTATAATGTAATTTTAAAATTTCATCCCATTTTATATAACACCCTTTCCTCCTCCATCCAAATCCCATCTACCTTTTAAATTGCTTTTTCTTTCAATCTAATCACCTATGGATACATTTATGCATTTACGTATTTGCATACCTATATCCCCTTGCTCACTGTACCATCTTAGTTCTTCTCTGACCTCCTCCATATTCTGAGGTGCATAAATAATGGTCTTGATCGTTATGCAATTTTTAACAAACACAGCCACATGTAATAACCCTTTCTGTATGAATGTGTGTAACCATCATTAATCCTTCGGTATCCTCAGCCTCAAGCCTTTTTGACATCCTGTTTTTCATTCTTCATTCTTTACTGAAACAAAATACTTAAATAAAACTGCAATTTTCTTCTCAGTTGTAATAATGTTGTACTTATGTTTTTGAGTGGTTTCATTCCTCCTCTTCAATGATTCCCTTTTTCCAAAAATGCCAATTTTAAAACATTTATTGCGTCCCTTATATAGGCTGCAGAACTTTTGTCCTCTCACTGAGCTCTCCTGAACTTTTGAACAGTTTCAAATATAATTGTATTTCTAATGACTATATCTCTTATTGGCTTTGGCTTTCTTGTTTTCTTCTTTTAATTCTTTATAACTTCTGACTTTGGCTGATCCCCAGTAGATACAGCTCCATTTTTTCTTCATTTACACATTCCTGGATGGTGAGTTGTCAATCTCACATTTTTAATGATTTACTGTTGCTGTTCTATTTTACCAATTCATATTTCATTCCAATTGTCCAACTAAATCCTCTTTCATCCCTCTCTAGTTTGCAGTGCTCCTGCTAATCAATTTTCGTTTTGTCTCCTGATAGTATTAAATATTTTTTCCAACTAAGCTTTGGTTCATCACTCAGAAATAAGTCAAATTTTAACGTTTTTTAGAAAGACATTTTGTGAAGTGAAAATGCTCCAAATGCACCAAGCAAATTTCTTACCACTTAAATTTCTTCAAAAATATTTATTACTTTTGACTTCAGAGTCTGGAGAATGGTTAGTGATAAATATGTTTCCACTAGTAATTTTGCCCTTTCTGAAATTCCCTGGTTTCCTGGACTCCTCATTAGCAGCTCAAGTTAATGGTTGCAGGCTCCTTAATCCTCTTCTTTGATCCTTTTGACAGTTTGCCTTCAGCAGTCCCGATGGAAAATCCCACCTTTCTGCTTGAGTTGAATAAAGAAATAGTGAAGATAGAAAATGAAATCAATACTGTATTGATTTTATGTTCAAGTAAAATATGTACTGTATTCCTAAATACAGCATTGAAGTCAATCCAATTTTTGTTTATTTAAAAAAAATCAAAACCAGGACATCCAACCAAGTACTTTACCAAACAGAAATCTGTTAAACTGTACTAATTTGAAGACTTGATATACTGAACTTTCCGGTAGCCTTCTTTGATGTAAAAGGTGAATTGTATTTCCTTGGAGGGATAATATTAACATGGTGACTCGTGACCCTCCAATTGAGAACCTGGATTCTATAAAATGTGGTCATGATTTAACTAGACTCTTTATCTAGATACTTTTCAGAATTTAAATACAGCTTGGGTATCCTGGTTGACCTTTTGTTTCAACAACATTAGCTCACACTATATTCACTATATTCCGTGATGTTGTTTTTAACATGTAAAAATTATTGTATTATGTTGTACATTCTCCATGCTTAAGCAAGCCAGGCCATCTGGGTCAGAGAGTTCCAAAAGATTTGCCACCCTCTGAGTGAGGGAATTTCTCCTTATGTCAGTTCTAAATGGCCTGCTCCCTGGTTGTGAGACTGTCCCTTAGATTAATACCTGCAGCTAAGGGAAGCATCTTTCTTGCATCTACCCTGTCAATTCCTGTAAGAATTTTGTGTGTTTGAAAAGGACATCTCTTATTCTTTTAATTTCCAGATAATCTAGGCCCAGTCTATTTAATATTTCTTCATAGAATAATCTTAGGAGTTAGTGTGGTGCTTTACACCTTCTCTAATTCAATTATATCTTTTCATTTTAGGTATAGTTGGCAGGTAGTAAGGTACATGCAGTATTAGCATTCATTTGAAGACAGCCAGAATGCAAGGGCAGGGATGTACTGCTGAGGCTGCATAAAGCTCTTATCAGACTACATTTGGAATATTGTGAACAGTTTTGGGTCCTTCTGTCTAAAGAAGGATGTGCTGGCCTTGGAGAGGGTCCAGAGGAGGTTTACAAGAATGATTTCAGCAATGAAGTGTTTGACATATAAAGGAATGGTTGAGGACTATGGTTCTGTGCTTAATGAAGTTTAGAATGATGAGGGCATTCTGATTGAAACTTACAGAATTCTAAGAGGCCTGGATGGAGTGGATGTGGAAAAGATGCTTCCATAAGTAGGAGAGGCGAGGACCTGAGGGCACAGCCTCAGAGTGAAAGGACGACCCTTTAGAACGGAGATGAGAAGGAATATCTTTAGCCAGAGGGTGGTGAATCTGTGGAACGCATTGCCACAGAAGGCTGTGGAAGCCAGATCGTTAAGTGTCTTCAAGATAGAGGTAGGTTCTTGATTGGTAAGGCTATCAAGGATAACATGGAGAAGGCAGGAGAATGGGGCTGAGAAACATATCAGCCATGATCGAATGGTGGATCAGCCTCAATAAACTGAATGGCCCAATTCTGCTCCTATATATTGCGGCCTTATTCTAAGGAGATCAAAACTGTACACAATATTCCAATCATGAGGCTTCACCAAACCTCTACACCTGCACCAAGACATCTTGACTTCTACACTTTCATCCTTTGGTAATAAAGGCTGAGATATCTTTTGCCTTTTTAAATGCTTGCTGTACCTGCATGTTAACTTTTTGTGAGTCATCAAACAGGGCGCCCAAGTTCCTTTGAAGATCAACACTTACCCTAGCCTCAACCCATTCAATACACACTCTGTATTTCTTCTCCTTCTCCCAAAGTAGATAATGTCTCATTTCTCTGTACTGTATTCCAGCTACCCAACTTCAACCCACTCACTTAGCCTTTGCTAATTCCCTTAGTGAGTCTTTGCATCCTTCTCCCATCAGCCATCAGGAGGAATGTCAAAAGCATTCTCCACTCTGCCAGCCAAAATGCCATTGTCTGATAGCTCACATTCAATCTCTCTCTGTCACTGCACTCACGTCCTACTGAGGCTCGTGCTTCACCATTCTTACCATTGCCTAACATCTTGCCTTACTCGCCGTCACCCACCCTAAACCTCAACAGCGCTAACTCTGCATTGCCTACTAACGTCCTTGAGACACCTCCCCCATATGCACCAAAAGTAGCCGCTGTGCTACCCAATTTTATATCTGTTAATACCTGCTTCTCTCTTTCACTTCAGAAGGAAAACAGTCCACAATAGGGCAGTAGGAGTCAAGATGGGTTGTGGGCAGTCTCACTGTTGGCTCCTCACTCCTTATACGGAGATTGTCCTGACTTTTAACCACCCAAATGCCTCACGCACCATTTTCAAGCCCTTGGACTGGTATCACAGGCTGCCTCTGACTTACGGTGCTGGGCTCCCCTGAGCAAAGGCCATCTCCCTTGACTTGACTGAAGTCTGCTACGATCATGACAAGCTTCCTTTTCATCTGTGCTAAACGACAGAGAAAGGAGAAGTAATATCTCTGGTAAAGAGGGAAAGCACACAGAAGGTAATACAAGACAAGGGAATCTGTGAGCCTCCACATAGGCTCAGAGTGAGTGAGCATTTATGACCATTGAGTGATAATCTCCTTCCTTGGGGATAGGCTTGACACCCCCCATATGCTGCTCCCAACCTGAACCCCCACTGGCCAAGCATTGATCTATCTACCTGGCACTTAGCAACCCACACATGGCACCTATGACCCCCCTAACCACCTAGCACATTGCACCCTCCCCCCACCCTGCAGACTCCCCTCCATCACCTTCAACCCTATGGCCTCACTTACCCTTTCACAACAGTTTTCTAAGTGTCTGGTGGACATTTAAACTTCCGAATGTGGAAGTCGATGCTGCTAATTGGGCAATGGTCTTGTTGATCTCTGCTGCTGGATTTGTGGATCCCTGAACAAGTTCAGAACACGAGGGCCCCTTTCCAGAAATCTCAAGTGGCATACGCCATCTGAAGGCAAAGATGTTGAAACCTATATGGAATCTTTTCTACCATCTTTCAGTGTAACTGTAAGTGCCATTTCCCTGGTGCTGCAACAAATGGATGAACATTTTGCCCCATATAATTTGCACATTGAATTTTAGAAGCTCCCTTGAAGTAAATGTCCACAGGAAAATTATTAAATTGTCCTTAACGTTTCATTAGGAAGAGAGAGGTTGGCTCATTATATGTGTGTAGAGCGCAGGGGATAATTAGACACTTATTTATGCTGAGTATTTGTAAACAATTATACTTCACACAGTCATTAATGCAAATATGTTAGCTTATTCACTGAAAGATTGATTGTCTCATGATTCAGTTAAAAGAAACAAAAAAGGCTTGAACAGATGGGCAATCTACTGATTGAAATAGAGAAAGACAGAGAGAAAATGTTCCAGTGGACCTTGTGAAACAATTCTAAACACGTTGGCATATAAACTGGATAGTCACCATTTCTTGAATGTGGGCACTGCGAGATGGAATTTTCCTGTGCTTATTCTTTATTGAGGTGGGCAACTTTCAAATCTGATGTACCGACCTCATTTAAATAAGGATGCTTCTAATGCTGCTGTCCCCCCTAAGTCCTCTTTGTTCAATGGGGGAGCGGGGAAACCAGAGAGTGTTGTTTGGAAACCTATTGTACAGCCAGCCTTCCCTTCTTAAAGGCAGGCCGTACCTCTTACACAGAAGCTGCATTAAAGAAAATGGCTGCAATTTTTAAACATCAGAAACTGAACATTGAAGGATAAAGATGGACCCAGTGTCTTGGATACGATGCTGGAGGCATTGTTGGTAAAGGGGTCCAGGAGGAGGGATGTATGAGTTTCAGGAAGGTGCCTGAGGTGGTCAAGAACTACCTTCTGAAAGAGAGAAGTAAGTGCAGGAGGCTAGGGAGGCCAATGCCTGATGTCTGGATGCAAGGATCAGGCAGCATTTCCACAAAGTAGAGAGCTGAGTAGTTGCTGGGTCTAAGGACATGTTGGGAAATGAGAGACCAAGAGTGATCTCATTCGGTAGGATAAACTTGGTGAATTCATCCTCATGTGACATCTCCCATCCACCACAACACCAATCTCTCTTACTCAATGTATTGCACCTCTCTCATTCCACCAGCTGGGTGTGCTCTGATGCTTAGGCCTAATGTGATTACTTACCCTCACACACCTACTAATGCTGCTAACCTCACTTCTACCTCCTGCTGGCATTGTGTGATTGCAGCTATTTGGCTATGGCAGGCAAATCACCCAAACACAGTGCCATACCGTCTCAGACATTCTGTCCTCTAGCTAACAGTTCAAGGTAGTACATAGTGTACTAGCGAAGATATTTGCATCTCCTCGGCCATAGAGGAGATAGTTCTCCATTGTCAAGGGACCAGCTGTAACAGGATCCCTGGTGTCTGATTTTTGCTCAGAACATCAAGGAAGATGGCAATTTAAGGAAGAGATAGTGGTAATGTCAGTGGACTGGTAATCCAAACCCAGGCTCATGTTCTGGGGACATGGCTTCAAATCCCACAGCATCTGGTAGCATTCAAATTTATTAAAAATAATCTGGAATATGAAGCTAGTCTCAATAATGATGATCATGACAACCACTATCCAAAGATTTTACAAATCCCCTCCCGAATCACTAAAGTCTTTTAGGACAACTTCATGTGATCTCACATGTGACTTATACCCACAACAACGTGCCCAACTTTAAACTGCTCTCTGAAATGACCTAGCAAGCCAATCATTATTTAGGGCAATTATGGATGGGCAACAAATGCTGGACTTTTGAGTGATGCCATATCCTGTGAAAGGATTAAGGTTAGGGTTAAGAAAAGTTGCTCTTGTCCTGCTATTTGTGAAATGATATGCACACTGATGGCATCACAGTACTGATGCTTGCTTCCTACCTCAATACAGCTTTAATTATGTTTAGTCTGTTAACCGGCTTTCTGATGTTACTCCTCAGCTTATTTTGCTGACTTTATCTGTCTGAATCTCAGTGTTAACTCTTTGGATGTCTTTGACCCAGTCTGAACCCAGATATTCCGCTACATGCTACCTCTGCCCTCATTCCTAGCCCCAGGAATACCTTCATTCCTAATCTCAATTTGGCTTTTATTGTACTCAATTGTCAGATGCCAGGAAATTAACTGCTTCAACAAGACCAATGTCCCTTTTCACTCCACCACACAACTGGCCTGTCTACCTGCTAGTTTGTATTGTATTCTGTCGCCACTCTCACTGTTCCACCCAAGCTGTTCCCTTCGCTCCCAACTAGCAAACAGCGATATTTATTGGGGAACTGTTGTTATCCTCCTGAACACTTTTCATGATGACGTTGAAAGAAGTTCTACTTTGCATTAGCAGCAAACTTAAACATTTCTTTTTCGTCTAATTTATGGATATAAATCAATAAATGCCCTTTGAATCTTGGAATAGAGAATGCATGGCAATAAGTTATATGAAGCTGAATATGTGTTTACTTTGGAAGACAATGCAGTCAGTACTTTACGGGTGTTATTAAAAGGTAAGAGAATCTGAAATACTGAGACTTATCATTCACATCTAGTGGACCGAGCTAATTATGAAAGATTTGCTGTTGATGACAGGAGTTTCTTGAACAAAGCTCTTTCCTCATGCTTGGTCATAGAGAAAATGATCCAATTGTGATGTTTCGAAATTTAAGCTGGCACACCTGTGTAGTACTGAGTTATCTTTTGTAAAGAACATTAAGCCAAAGTCCAATCCCAGGTTACTGAGGAAGATCTCAGGTTGCAGTACTCCAGTATGTTCTCCTCTAAGGTTACTTGGGTGGGGCATGTGACCCACTTCCCCAGGGACAGAAGGAGGAGACCTTCCAGCCAAGTAAGCCTGGGTAGAGACCGCAGAGGAAGTCAAGATTTGTGGGGTCATTCAGAGAACCTAGCGGCAAGCACATGTATGATCTTCTCCATTCTGCCACAGTGTAGTCTGTACATTTTGGGTCCTGTGAGGGATAACAAATGAATAATTATGAAGTCACAGCTGTTGGAAAGGGTTAGACCACCTTGTTGGCAATTGGATCTGGCTCCACCATTTTCTGTGGCAGGATGCCGCTTAGTCAAGGGGCATGAGGCCTATGGTGGTGATACTTATCAAGTGGCCCTGGAGTGGCTGAAAGCCAGACACATTTGAGTGGTCCCAAATTGAATAGATAGGATGTCTGTTTCTGTGGAACAATTGATATTCCCTGTGCAAAAATAAAGAGGAAAGCGACCCTAGAATGGTGACCAGCTCTCAAATCTAACTTCAACAAAACAGTCAAACTTGATAAAAACCGAAAGAACTGCAGAAGGTGGAAATCAGAAACTTCTGGAAAAGCTCAGCAGGTCTGGCAGCATCCTCATAGAATGCCTACAGTGTGGGAGCAGGCCAATCAGCCCATCAAGTCCACACTGACCCTCCAAAGAGCATCCCACCTAACCTACACATCCCTAGATACTATGGGGCAATTTAGCATGGCCAATCCAGCTAACCCACACCCCTTTGTGAGAGGAAACACACACAGTCATGGGCAGAATGTGCAAACTTCACAGGGACAGCAGCCCAAGGGTGGAATTGAACTCAGGTCCCTTGTGCTGTGAGGCAGCAGCACTAACCACTGAGCCACCTCACTGCATCTGTGGTGAGAAATCAAAGTTAATATTTTGTGTTCAGTGACCTTCTTCAGAAGTTGATTTGGCTTCAAAAATTCTGTGCGAACTTTTCTTTTATTAATCCATACTTGCAGAGGTGATTGGTAATTTTCTCTTCAGACCGTTGCTTCTAAAAACACCCTGGCACTGATATTAATCTGATGGGCCTATAGGTTCCTGCTTTATCCTTCTCCCTCTTTTTTTTTTGATAGGGTGTAATGTTTGCAGTTTTTCTGCTGTCTTGCATCATCTCTGCATTCCCTTCCCCCTTCCATTTCAGAATGTGAAAGTTTCATAAAGATGTATATCAAAAGTAAGAGATAACACAGTTCCTGGAGGAACACAGCAGGCCAGGCAAGGGTCTCGGGAAGGGTCCCGATCTGAAACGTCAGCTTTCCTGCTCCTTTGATGCTGCCTGGTCTGCTGTGTTCCTCCAGCTCCACACTGTGTTATCTCTGACTCCAGCATCGGCAGTTCTTAGTATCTATATCAAAAGTAGGTTATCTTTTTTCGTCACTGAGTTCCAATGCCTTTTGATAAAATGTTAATTTCAGCATAGATTGTCTTTTGTTTATGGGTGGCATTATGGTTTAACGGTTATCACTGCTGCATCACAGCACCATGGACCTGGGTTTGATACCACCCTGGGGTGACTGTCTGTGTGGAGCTTGCACATTCTCCCTATGTCTTGTGGTTTTCCTCCCATAGTCCAAAGATGTGGAGATGTGGATTAGCCATGCTAAATTACCCATAGAGTCCAGGGATGTGCATGTTAGGATTAACTATGGGAAATGCAGGGTCACAGTGACAGAGTTAGCAGGGTGGGTCTGGGTGGGATGCTCTTCAGAGGGTTAGTGGTAAATTGATAGGCCGAATGGCCTGCTTCCACACTATATGGATTCTATGATTTATCTCACATTGGTTTCATGAACTTTTCTCAACCTCATCAAGTGACCTTTGTGGCCATCTTAAGTCAGTGTTTCCTCCTTTTTTAAAACCATTTTAGTCCATTAAGCTATTAAAGTCAGATGGTGGAAGGTGAAATTCGATAGTCCATATTTTACTATTGTTGCAACACTTTTCCAAATCTAAATGAGTTGGCTTGTTCATATTTGAAGGACTCCAAACTAACATGTATTAATTTACCAGAGAAGACCAAGTGTAAGTCTGCGCATGAGGAAAATAGCATAACTCAAGAGACTCTTCAGTATTATTAACTTATTGGCTTCATCAGCAAGATATGAGGGTGGAAGTGGATTCAAAACTTCAGCTGGGTGTGTAGGTATCTTAAATGTAATGACATAGAACAAGAAATAGACTATTCACCAGTGGTTATACTCGACAGAAGCCTCTTCCTATTCATTTATTTCTTATCCAGTCGCAATTTGTTTTTATTCCTTTCTCCCTCAGATACTTGTCTAACTTCACCATAAATGCATCCATCCTATTCACCTCAATCACTCAATGCTCCACACTGACTACCCAGAGTCAAAAGGTTTCTCTTAGCTTCTTTATTGGACTTATTCATGGCTATCTTACTGGCAGTCCCCGCATTGTTCACCAGTTCCATTCTGAAGTCTGTTCCAAAGTTGATTTGTACACGAGTCTGAACACAATGCAGGACAATATAAAGTAGCTGTTCACCAGTATAGGAAATGTTCAGATGTTGACTCTTTAAAATTACACCCCTGAATGGGGTCATGTTCATAAGTTGGATGTTCATAAACTGGGGACCCCTGTGTATCACTGTATAACCCTGTAAACTGGTTTTAGTTTTCATGTGCTTGAATTTGTGGAGTAGGGCATATATGTTACTACTGAATGACTTGTTTTGTACTTGTATTCCTATAATAAATTGCAAAAGAGAAAACTCTGTGGTTAGGATTTTGTCAGCAGTTTGCCATGCCCAATGTTGCAACTGAATTTGTGCACCACTTCTGCTTTCTATTTCTTTTTGCCATTTCCCACGTGATTATAGTTAAAATTCTAGGTGCCACTGGTGTACCTGCAAAACGTGTTCGGTTCAGCACAGGGGAAAGCCTTACATCATCTGAGAATCCTGCATCGAGAGGTGGCCCAATAAAGAGTCTACTGGTCAAACAGGGAGTCCTGGATGATGGCCACAATTTTCTGGGCTGACTTCATTACCTTTAAAGTAAGACTTGAGAGCCCATTTGTAAATATTTCACATTACATTGGTTTCGCTTTATTCATGTATATATTATCATTAATTTGTTGAGATTAGCTTAGTCAGACAACTAAATGTACTAGCACACCTCACATTTGACATGCATTAATTGCTAAAAGTGAGTTAGGTACATTTTCATTATTGTGGAAGAAAGAATGTATTTTTGTGATCACTTTTTTTTCAATGTTTATGTTAGTGTCTGCTGTTGTAACCACCATTTTCTAGGATATGGCTGAACTTCCATCCTTTCTATGTATTGTACAGGGTATTTTCTGAGACCAGTCTCAATGGAGGTATTTGCAAAGTCGTTGGTGAACTCAAAGTCCTGTGAAGCCAATGCCAGCCAATACCTTTAGATGGTACACATTTGGACATTGTTCATATTGATCTTTAGGCCCCTAATTTTCTTATCTTGATCAACTGCTCCTACCAGCCCTCCCCCATCACACCCAGAATTCTAAGTCCTTTTCACTCAACTCTCCACGATCTTCTGTCCTCCCCAGAAGATTCCCTCTCCTCCATGTCCTTGATCAAACTCCTCAATCCCCCTCACCACTGACTCACTCTTTCTGGCCATGAGCTGCCTTGCAAATATCCTGAGACCTCCAGCAACAGGTGGCGACGGTGAGAGAGAGCGAGCAGCTGGTGCAGCCAAATAGCCTCTCACTGTGTTAAAAAAGGCATCTTTTATCGAAGATGGCTGTTGGGAATGGGGATCAGATTGGGTTGAGGAACCCTCTGCTAAAGGAACACACAGGATGCCATTGTTCCAGATACATACAATAGCTACTTCCTTTTTATCCTTGATCTTCTTCCTGTCGGTAATAACCTGATGTCAGAGGAATAAAGAATTCCCGCTTCATGAGCTTTGGGCTTTTGTGTAACATGTGATTTGAGCACAAGAGTCAATTCTCCAGCTCCCCTCTCTTGTATTTGGAATTAAACAAGGAAAACCACTGACCTCGGATGTTACAGCACAAAGCCAATGGGTTCATGCCACTTTTAGACAATCACAAGTAGAGATTCTCCTGTGCTGGTGACTTTGTCCTGATGGAAGGATGTAATTTTGAATAGTTGCATGTTATTAAATATTCGTGACATGCAAAGCTATTACAAGCAGAAACTCAACAGAGGCTGTTGAAATGTTCAAAAAGCGACAAACACCCCATTGACTTTATTGATACTATACAATGACTTTATCTCTGCACCTCTACTGTGTGACAGGAAATCAAAATTTCCTCTCCTGCCTAATTAAATCTTACTGCACACCATGTCCCTTGTCCTTGTCAGCTCCATCAATTCCCCCTTCCATAAGTCAGCAGGGGCATTGCGATACTAACGGTATCTTCAAGTAAGCACGTGAGCGAGTGAAGAAATCTGGCAAATGAAAAGTGCTAGAGATACCAGTAGCTCAGTGAGATTGATCATGTGGAAGTAAAGTACATGAAGTCCGTGGGAGGGGAATGAGATTGTGGAGGGTTCTTGAAATATGGTATTGCTAAATGACAAAGAGTACTTTGCAATGTGAAGATGTTCATTGTACATGCCAATTATATTTTGAGAAAAACAGAAAAGTGTTAGTGTTACAATAAAAATTAAATGCCTACTTTCCAGCAGCTAACAAGAAGATGGCAGTGGAGAGAAACTTCATATTTTGGATCAGTGAACCCATAGCCAGATTGTCTAATTACAGTGTGCCAAGTTGTCATGGAAAATAGCCTGTTATAAATATAGTCAAAAGAATTTATCACAGTTGAAAACAATTGACATTAAAAGCATATACTAAGAAGTCAGCCTTTGTAGACAAGCAATGCACACATTCTAAGATTTAAAAAAAATCTACATATAAACTGTTGTGCCAGATGATCTCCAATTTCCACAGTGATTTTTAAAATCATTCATTGTACTGGTGAGGTCCTACTTTATGATATCAGCTGATGGTTATATTGGACAAATGAGATTCCAGAGTGAAATGTGGCTCGATAAGTCATTTGTTTGACTTTTTTTGCAATTTCTTGACCATGTGGCCACTGAAAATATACACAAGAGGTTGCCAATGTACCTTGAGCAAAAGAACATCAAATTTTATTATACAGAGGGAAAAGCACACACAAATTATGCTAGATTATATAAGAATTATTTGAAATGGTTTTATTATGAATACTATTAAAGAAAATCAACTCTTTACTGTAAACAACAACCTTACAGATTCTCAATTTCAGTGAAGGGTCACCCTTGACAAATTGTAAATTTTAAGAGAAAACAGGGAGAGACAAATGCTCAATAAAGCACACATTTCAAGGGTATTTTCCCCAGTTGTGGGTTGGATTAGGAAAGGGAAAGAGTAAACCAGCTCTTGTGTTGAACCAGGAGCACAAGTCGGAAGTCAGCACCTTGAGCTTGCTCTACCATTCGGTACAATCATGGCTGATTTCATTTTGACCTCAACTCCACTTTCCTGCTGCTCTTCATAAACCCCCAACTTATTACTAATTAAAAATATAATTATGTCCTCCTTCATTTTGTTCAGTGTCCTGGCTTCCACAGTGCTTTAGGGTAATGATTTTTCACAGATTGATAAGCCTTTCCTCCTCATCTCTGTTTTAAATCTGCTACCTCTTTGACTAAAACAGTGACTGCTCATTCTAGATTGCCCCAGGAGGGGAAACATCCACACTATGTCACTTTTGTCAAGCTTCTTTAGCATCTTAGATATTTCTATTAGATCTCCTCATCTTCCTAAACTCGAGCAAGTTTAGGCCTAAGCTGCTGAATCTCCTTTTTCATGAGACAAACCTTTCATCTCTGGAATTAATCTAGTGATCCTTTCTAAGAAATACAAATAAATGATTTTTGGAAGACAGACTGACTCCAGCTTTGGTATGTAGTTAAGATGTAGCTTAACAACACTGTTTCCACTTTAAATTTCCATCTTTAGTGGCATGGCTGTACTTAGGCACTTTTGGCCAGACTTCTGAATTCACTCAATGCTTTTACTATAGTCAATGTCTCTTACTGAAACCCTTAAACAAACTTCTAACACATCCTCACTTATTTCTTAACATAGGCTCCTTAAACTCCTCTTCCATCACTGTCCATTTTGGAAGTTTATCTCTCCTGATCTTAAGCTATTTGGAATGAAATTTCTTTCGCCATGGCAGTACATGCTGCTATTACAGACATTTTTCTTTCTGAATGACCTGCTTTTCTCAGAAAGAAGCAAGCACACTGTCTGACCTCTGGATAGTTCAGTATTTCTGAATGAATTGGCTTCCACCCCTCTCTCCTGTGTTATAGGATACCTTACTGCTACACAACAGCTCCATTTTGTTTCTCTCATCTTCTCTTGTTTCTAAGGCACTGAGCTATTTGCCTTGAATTTGTTTTAAAAACATCTGACTAACTGAAACAAATGTAAACAAGTTTCCAAACAACACAGTACTCTCAGAACTCAATCTGAAACCAAAACCCAACCTCTCCTTCTTAACACACACAATATAGAAATACAAATCAAACTTTGGGGTATGCTATAAACAAAACCCAAGTTTCTAAGTAATAATTATAATATCAGAATTTTCATCATACCCAATATTTATTGATTATCCTCGTTACCCTGAGAAGATGGGTTTTCTGTTTGAACATCTACAAACAGAAATTTGATGTCCATAAATTCCTATTTAGGTTATTTCAAGCATACATGAAGAATCAACCACGTTACTAAGGAACTGGAGATAGTAAGAACTGCCGATGCTGGAGTCAGAGATAACACAGTGTGGAGCTGGAGTGGTGGGTCCTGACCCGAAACGTCAACTTTCCTACTCCTCTGATGCTGTCTGACCTACTGAGGAACTGGAGTCTTGTATTGCCAGACCAAGAGAACAGAGCAGCTATCCCTCAGGGATATTAGTGAACCAGTTTTTTTTTTGTCACAAATCAACTGCTTTGAAGTTATTTTTTATAGTATCAGCTTTTTATTCCAAGGTCCTTTGAACTGAATCAAACTGTCAGGCTGGGATTTGAAATCACAGGCCTAAAACTTTGTTGGAATGTATTTTTGTTTTGCATGAAGAGTGGGTGTAAGTTTGTGAACATGATGATGTGATGTGAGGACCCTCATTAAGAGACCTGTGGGCCTTTTTCTATCAAGTAGACAAGTGTTGGTGAGAAAAAGGCACCTCACCTTTCAAAGCATTGGATATTAGGCACCAATCAAAGGTAGGAAGAGGGAAACACTAGATGATATGTTAGCTGTGTGTGATGATTGATCCAAGCTTAGATTGAGGACTCAACAGAATGGAAAGTGATTGCTGGCCAGGTGGGAGGTGTGACCTGTGTTGTTTACCTTAGTATTGGAGTCACACATCACTGGACCAAGTGAATAGGCCAGCCATCTCTCAAGGATATTCGTGAACCAGAGTGGTTTGTCATGACAATATAACCTCTTCAAACTCATTTTATTGATCTCAGCTTTTTCTTATACTTCTTGCACCAAGGCTTATTCTTGCTGATACAAGATGTGCTTCAGAAATTCTCCAAGACTCTATGGACAGCATCTTCCAAGCCCACAAAAAATGCCGTCTAGAAGAACAAAGGCATCTAATTTGTGGGAACACCATGACCTGCAAGTTACCCATCAAACCACTCACCCTCATGATATGGAAATATTTTGCAGTTCCTTTGCTGTCACTGAGTCAAAATCCTGGAATTCACTTTGAATGGCATTGTGGGTCTGCCTACACCAAATAAGCAGCAATGGTTAAGGATGCAGCTCACCGTCATCTTCTCAAGGGCAACTAGAGATGACCCTAAGACCATAGGAGTGCAATAGGCCATTCAGCCAATCTAGTCAGCCTCACCCTTCAATTGTGGCTGATATGTTTCTCAACCCATTCTCCTGCCTTCTCCCTGTAACCCTTGATCCCCTTACTAATCAGGAACCTATCTATCTCTGTCTTAAATACACTCAATGACTTGGCCTCCACAGCCTTCTGTGGCAATGAGTTCTACAGATTCACCACCCTCTGGCTGAAGAGATTCTTCCTTAATTGTTAAACTTGATAGGGTGCAGAAAAGGTTTACAGGATGTTGCCGTAACTGGAGGGTTTGAGTATAAGAGAGTCTGAATAGGCTGTTGCTTTTCTTCCCTGGAGCATTGGAGGCTGAGGGGTGACCTTATAGAGGTTTATAAAATCATGAGGGGCATGGATAGAGTGAATAGCCAAGGTCTTTTTCCCAGGGTTGGGGTGTCCAAAACTAGAGGGCATAGGTTTAAGGTGAGAGGGGAAAGATTTAAAAAGGACCTGAGGGATAACTTTTTCACACAGAGGGTGGTGCGTGTATGGAACGAGCTGCCAGAGGAAGTGGTGGTGGCTGGTACAATTACAACATTTAAAAGGCATCTGGATAGGTATATGAATTGGAAGGGTTTAGGGGAATATGGGCCAAATGCTGGCAAATGGGACTAAGTCAGATTGGGATGTCTGGTCAGCGTGGACGAGCTGAACAGAAGGGTCTGTTTCTATGCTGTATGATTATGAATCTATAACTCAGTTCTAAAGTCACTTCATTCTGGAGCTGTACCTTTAGGACCTAATTTCTCCTACTAGTGGAAACATCTTCTCCACATCGATTCTATCTAGGCATCTCAGTACAGATCCCCATTATCCTTCCAAACTCCATTGAGTACAGACTCAGAATTCTCAACTGCTCTTTATACGTCAAGCCCTTCACCCCCAGAATCATTCTTGTAAACCTCCCCTGGACCCCTCCTATGCCAGCACATCCTTCCTTAGATAGGGGATGTAAAACTACTCACTATATTCCAAATACTGTCTGATCAGAGCCTTATATAACCTGAGCAGTACATCTCTGCTCTTGTGTTCTTGCCCTCTTGAAATGAATGCTAACATTGTATATAGCTTCCTAACCAAACTGAATCTGCATGTTAACCTCATCAGAATCCTGAGCCAGGACTTCCATGTCACATTGTGCTTCAGGTTTCTGAAGTCTTTCCCCCGTACAGAAAATAGTCTAAGCTTCTCTTCTTCCTACCAAAGTGTGTAGCCTCATACTTTCCCACATTGTATTCCATTTGCCACTTCTTTGTCCATCTCCTAGTCTGTCCAAGTCCTTTTGCAGCCTTTCTGCTTCCTCAACACTACCTCTCCTTCACCTATCAATGTGTAATGGGCAAGAAATGCTTGCCCAACCAGTGATGCCCATAACCCATAAATGGAGGAATAGTAAAAAGCCACAGTATTTATATGGCCAGCCCAGTGTGGTTTATGGTCAATGGTAACTCCCAGGATTTTGATAGTGGGGTAAATCAGCGATAGTGATGACATTGATTGTCAAAAGGATGATGGTTAGATTCTGTCTTGTTTGAGATGGTTAGTGTCTGCCACTTGTGCGGCATGCATATCTCTTGCCATTGTCTGCCCAAACCTGAATATTGTCCAGGTCTTGCTGCATTTGAACATAAACTGTTTCAGTATCACAGGAATTGAGCATTGAACTAGAAGCAACTGGCCACATTCCTACTTACTGTACATGAATATAACCAGTAAATCGTTTCACTATTTCTAAAAATGTAATTTTCAATAATTTAAAATCAAGTTAGAATCAGGTGGAGTGACAGTGTGAATAAAAAATGCTTTCATTTGTAATTTTCAGCCATATTCATAAAAATACACTCTGAGTTAGCACGAGTAAGTGCAATTTTGGCCACAATTTCTATCTGGATTATCAATTGTGCTCAAAGCAGAAACTCTTAGTCCCAACTCCTTCATCTTTATTAATACCTCTGACTGACATTAATTACTTTGACCTTGATCTACTCTCTCTGCAGCAAGAATTTTAATCTAATGTATCACAAGACACAGCAGTAATGAACTTGATTTGGTTTTCCACTGATATTTCATGTGGCTTAATAACATGAAATGTGTATTAATGTTGTAATCTGCTCTCTGCAGTGCTGGTAGGGAGCTGATTAGTTTTGGTTGTCCCTGCATTACCTATTATCTGAAGTATTGTAATGAATTAGCTCTGAGTGTATGGTGCTGTCTTCAACCTGGAGGGATAGAGCCAGACTTGAATTAATTCTGTCAGCTGGATCAATTCAGTGATAGTGGAAAGAATTGTTTCATATTCATTGGTGCTCATATTAGCATTAGTAGTCTGTTACAAATAGTCATTTTACATTTTGAATATGGTCTTTAGCCTTAAATATTTAATATTCATTTGATCATGGAGTTTTTGTGTATGGATACAAAATAATTGTTTATGTTTTTGGCGATTGGTACCTACTTGTAATAGCCTTTATTGTAAACTTTATTCTCACTTTAAAATGAAACTCGTCCTAAAATAAGTATTTGTGGAAAGTGGAAATGCACAGGAAATGCTGGAATAACTGAACAGGCCAAGCATTAGATCAGATGGCAAACTTTGAGAAATTAAACAAGTGAAGGCTTCACTTATGGATTCACAGTGATATACAGAAAGCTTTTCCTTTTGAATTTTAAAACTCAAGAACAACAACAGCAACCACCCAACACCTATAATATTAAGTCCTTGCAACATACAAACCTATAACATGATGAGGCATATTCATAACAGCATAAGAACTAAAAGCAGGAGTCAACCATTTAGCTCTCAAGCCTGCTCGATAATTCAGTACGATCATGATGGATCTTTGGCGTCAATTTCCAGTCGGCTTAATAACCAATGGTAATTTAAAACTCATTTTTGGTTGTGGGATCAGTGGGGAGGTGGAGGGGAGAGGGTAGGTTGGGTATTTAGTCTTGTAGCAGGGATCCCTAAACAGAGCTGCAGTAAAGCTTCAGTTTATGAGGTTTAATTATCTATTGCCGCTGCGTTGACTTGTCAATTTTCCTTGTATCACTTCAGCAAGACTGTAAGCTAAAGTCTGATGAAGCGTGACAATGATGAAGGAAAATCAGAAGGAGCGTCTCTCTCTGGCTTATTCTTAAGTGGCATAGACAGAGTTCAACAAAAGCTAATTCATTATCTTGCCAGTTTGGTCTTCAGAATGTGATTACTCCAGATAGATGAAGTGGGCGAAAAAAGTATGGGTTAGTATCTTGAGAAAAAGTCAGTAGTTTTCAGTTTAAGTAAAGAATCTCTCTCATCCTTTAAATATGTACATAATGAGAAATTTAATTAATTTAAAGCCATCAACATCTGTATTATCATTTTCACTTTAATTGATTTAAAGTACTTCCCTTAAGATTGACTTTATATTAAGAAAAATACGATGAGCACCATCTAGCTGAGAAAACAGTGGGGAGAGACTTCAAGCGCTTGGGCACCACTGTCACATTGATAATGGAGCTGACCACGCTGTTCATGTTGGGGGAAGTGGTATCCGTACTCTGTGCAAAGCTTCAATACAACGAGGAAGTAATTCCTCAAAACCCTTCAACATCGAATGTAAGCTCATTGGTAGGCTGTCTTGTGCATCTAGCACTGCCTTCTTTATGCCTCTCAGCCTTCTTAAATCAGCCGGGGTCTTATTGTCTGCACTGGAGCTCTCTGCAGCAAAACTCATACTTGGTATGATCTTCTTTGCTCCCATTTCCTTGTTCTTGTATACTTCTGCTGAATGATTTACCATGTAATGTCCCTCCTTTTCCTACCTCTAACGTTTATCTGAGTTGGAACTTGAGAAGGTGAGATAGATAAGTTGCTACATCATAACAATGGTGAGAGTTTTCTCCTGCCACGAGACCAAAAGGGATGGACATAAGAGGTGAACTCCAGAGGTGAAGTGAGAATGACATCAAGCCCTTGACATCAAGACTGATTTTGATCAAATGTGGCATCAAAGAACCCTAGCAAACTGGAGTTACTAGGGATATATCTACTTCTTCAGGACATGAAATGAAAGTGAGGGCCAAGAGAAAGGAGACTGATGAGTTAAAAGCTACTTGTGGAAGAATCTGCTGGTGAAAGCGCCTCTAGTTTGACATGCAGCTTGTCAGAGTCAAAGTAATAAAGATAGAAAGCATTAAGGTGAAGAAATCTTGTGTTGGCTCCTTCAGGATTTATTGTTTGCAACGACTGTATTTTTGCCTGTAATGATCAGCACAATTTCTTTGAGTGGAAATGTGACTTATTGAAAATAACTTCTGGAAGCCCCATCCTGAATGCTTTCACATTGAGAGTACCCTCCGTTGTGTGGTAAGGCACTACCACCATGATAGTCACACCTGGTTAGATTTTGAACAGATATAACAAGTCAAGGCAGGGCATCATGGAGACGCTGGGAGGCATTATGAACCAGAAAAACTGTATTCATCTACAATCCACAACCTCATGGCTTGGCATGTTGCCCACTCTACCATTACCTTTAAACCCTGGTTCAAAAGAAAGTGCACGAAGACATGCCAGAAGAAGTACCAGGCATGCTTAAAAATGTCAACCTGGTGAAGCTATCAAACAAGACTACTTGCAAATCAAATAGTGGAAGTAGCATGCGATAGATAAACCTAAGAAAATACTCAATCAATGGATTGGATCTAGGCTCTTAAGTTCTGCCACTTCCTGCCATAAATACTGATGGACGATTTATCAGCCAACAGGAGGAGGTGTCTTAAAAAAAATCTCCATCCTCGATGATGGGGGAGCCAAGAACATCAGTGCAAAATATAAGGCTGAAACAATCTTCAGCCAGCATGCTGAGTGGATGATTTGTCTTGTCTCCTCACCATCATGAATATTTGCCACAGCTTCAGCCAGCTCAATAGACTCCAAATGACACAAAGAAGTGCTTGAAGGCACTAGATGCTGCAAGGCCATGGGCCCTGAAGACTTGAGGTCCAGAATTTGGTGTACCCCTAGCTAAGCTGCTCCAGTACAGCTACAACACTAGCATTTATCTGGAAAATTGTCCAAGTAGTTTTGTCCACGAAAATCGGGACAATTCCATCCTGGCCAATTACCACCCGTCAGTCTACTTTTGATCATTAGTAGACTGATGGAAGGGGCCAACAATGTAGCTATTGAACAGTACTTGTTTGGCAATAACCTGCTCACTAATGCTGAGGTCAGGTTCCATCAAGGTCACTCAGGTCCTGACATCATTACAGTCTTGATTCAAGCATGTACAAAAAAAAAGGTCAATGCCAAAAGTGAGGTGAGAGTGACTGCCCTTGACATCAATGCCATATTTGATTGAGTGTGGCATCAAGGAGCCCTCGCAAAGCTGGAGTTGCTGAGAATCAGGAAGAAAACTCTACACTGGTTGGAGTCATACTTGGCAAGTATGAAGATGGTTATGCTTGTTGATAGGTTAGTCACTTAATCTCCAGGACATCTGTGCAGGAGTTCCTCAGGGTAGTGTTCTCGGCCCAACCATCTACAGCTGCTTCATCACAGATTTTCCTTATATTATAAGACCAGAGATGGGGATGTTCACTGGCGTTTCTGCAATGTTCAGTACCATTTGGGACTCCTAAGATGTTGAAAAAGTCTGTGTCCATATGCAGCAAGACGTGGAGAACATCCAGACTTGGGCTGACAAATGGCAAGTAATATTTGTGACACACAAGTGGCAGACAATGACTATTTCCAACAAGGAAAAGATCTAACCATCACCCCTAGACATTCAATGGCATTTGCATTATTGAAACCTCCGCCAGCCACATCCTGGAGGTTACAATGACCAGAAGCTGAACTGGACCATCCATTTAAATACTGTGCCTACATGAGCAGGTCAGAGGCTGGGAATCCTGTTTCAAGCAATTCACCTCCAGCCCTCAATGTTTGTCCAGCATTTACAAGGCAGAGTCAAGAGTAACTGTTGAAGGTAGGATGGTTAATCTGCGTTGGCAAGTATTTTCTGTGAAATGCACATTTCTGGCATCTGGGTATGCAATGTTTGCAAGCACAGAGAGCCCTTCTTTATAAAAATTCTTTGGATGTGGGCATTCCTGGCCAAACCAGCATTTATTAATCAGCTGGCTGTTAAGTGTCAACCACATTGTTGTGGGCCTATAAGCCAGCTCAGGTAAGGACAGCAGATTTCCTTCTGAAGGGCAATCAACAGCGGTCACCATTACACCAATGTTTAAAAATTGCATTCTGATTTTATTATTTGTTTCGGTGGGTTTTGAACCCCTATTCTCAGAATATTAACCCCTGGATTCTGAATTACTATTTCAGTGTCAGTATTGCCTCCCCTTCTCCTTTGGTTTGGTGTCTTTCTCCTTCAGGAAGGAAAGGAGGCTAGCAGTCCTTGAAGAGTATAGAAAATGTGACTGCCATGATAGTATAATTGTTGGGGTCACTGTAGTAGCATGAGAGTCTGAGGAGGAGTTGTAGGAGCATAGGTGCAGTGATTGAGGACAGTAAAGAGGAACGGGATATTGTGTTTGGCAAGACTGTAAGTAGTGAAAGCTGAACTAGAGATTAGAGAATGGTATTCTTTCCTTGTCTACTCTAGTGGGGCCATTTAATTTTTATTGGCATCACAGTCATACCCTTGGATCTAACCTCATGACAGTGACATACTTCTATCAGTGATCTTGCCAGCTGCATCACAAAGGAAGTAAAGCAGATTTTAAATCAAATAGTGGGAAAATGTGGAAAAAAATTTTGGAAAAGGTGTTAGCTGAAACAGTAGAGTTAAGATCAAAGAGAAAGGTATCAATTTGGTAAATGATAAACAGAACATGACAGCAAAAAGATTTTGTAAGAACAGGAAGCATGGTAAAAGTGGAGGGGTGATTCTGTTAGTTACTGATTGTATTAGCGCAATAGGGAAAGATACCTAAATTTAGGAAATCATGATATAGAAACAGTTTGGGTTGAAATTAGAAAGAGAAGAGGTCACTTGTGGGAGTGCTGTATAGGTTTCTTAATAGTAAACACTACGTGGTAGGATGGAGCATAAAGGAAGAAATCATGAGAATTTGTCAGAAAGGCACACGAATAAATACGGGAGATTTTAATCTACTGGAAAGCTCAGATGGATAGAGGGTGCTTAGGTGACCAGTTCATAAAAAGTTTTTGGCATAATTTATTACAACAGAATGTTCTACTGCTGACCAGAGAGCTGCCTATACTTGAGCTGTTATTGTGCAATGAGGTGGGTTTGATCAGTGATCTCATAATGATGATGCCTCTAGGTAGCAGCAACCATATTTCACAGCATCACAGAAGTATTCCAGTGCAGAAGAAGTGCCATTGTGTTTGTGCTGGCTCTCCATCATGGCTTAGTACCATTTTCCTGTTGTTTCCCATGACATTGCATGTTGTTTTAATTTAAAGGATCATCTATTGGTGTCTTGAATACCTCAATGGAACCTGCCTTCACCACACTTCCAGGGGAAGGATAGTCCAGACCTGAACCACTTATTATGTGAAAATGTTTTTCCTCACATCACATTGATTTTTTTTATGCATCACTATAAATCCATGCCATCCCATTCTTGATCCCTTTACAAGCAGGAACAATTTCTCCCTATGCAGCCCTTCATGCTTTTGAAGATTTGTATCAGATATCATCTTGACCACCTTCTTCTTTTCAAGAACAGTGCCAAACC
This sequence comes from Rhincodon typus, assembly GCF_021869965.1. NCBI lineage: Eukaryota > Metazoa > Chordata > Chondrichthyes > Orectolobiformes > Rhincodontidae > Rhincodon > Rhincodon typus. The sequence goes on along the minus strand of NC_063342.1, from coordinate 63,097,880 downwards.
CTCTAATTTATCCTCAAAAGTGACATTTCTCATTCCTAGAGCCATTCTTATAAATGTCTTCTGCACTCCCTCCAATGCATTTACGTCCTTCCTACAGAGTGGTGCCCAGAAGTATATACAGTACTCCAGGTGAGGTCTAACAACATTTTGCATGACCTCCTTGCTCTTGTATTGCATATCCCTATTAATAAATTCAAGGATACTGTATACTTTAATTGCTCTGTCCACCTGTCCTGCCGCCTTCAATGATCTGTGAATATATATACCCAGGTTCCTCTGCTCCTGCACCCCCTTTAGATTGTACCGCTTTATTTCATATTGTCAGTCCACGATCTTCCTACCAAAGTTACATCACGTCAGTGTCCTCTGTATTGAGCTTATCTGCCATCTATCTACCTACTCTACCAACTTACTTAAAAAATTTTTTTTACTTCATTCATGGGTTGTGGACATCGCTGGCTAGACCAGTATTCATTGCCCATCCCTAATTGCCCAGAGGGCAGTTAAGGGTCAACCACATTGTTGTGGATCTGAAGTCACATGTAGGTGAGGATGGCAGTTTCCTTCCCTTAAAGGACATTAATGAACCAGATGGGTTTTTCTAACAACAGACAATGGGTTCATGGTTAACATTCAACTCTTAATTCCGGATTTTTTTCCGTTGAATTCAAATTCCACCATCTGCCTTGGCAGGATTTGAACCCAGGTCCTCAGAACATTAACTGAGTGTCTGGGGTAATAGTGTAGTGATAATACAACTAGGCCATTGCCAATGCCCTTTTCAAATTCTACACTGTCTTCACAGCTCACAATGCTTCCAGGTTTCATATAAGCCATGAACTTTGAAATTGTCCCCTGGACACTCAGATTTTGATTGTTAATATATAGTTGGAAGAGCAACTGTCCCAATCTGACTTCTGGTGTACTCCACTTCAAGCTTTCCTCTAGCCTGAAGAGTATCCACTGAGCATTTCTCTGTTTCCTATCACTCAGCCAATTTTGTATCGACATTGCTGCTGTCTCATTTATTCTATGTATTAAAACTAATTTCACAAGTCTGTTGTGTGGCACTGTATTGAAAGCCTTCTGAGAGTCCATGTGTGTCACTTCAACAGTATTACCCTCTGTTCTCTGTTATCTCTTCAAAAAAGCTCCACAATGTTAGTTACACATGATTTCCCCTTTAGAAAGCTGTGCTGATGCTTCTTAATCAACCAACCTTTTTGCATGTGACAGCTAACTCTATCCTGAATAACCATTTCTAGAAGCTTGCCCACCAGTGAAGTTAAACTGACTGGAGTATAATTGTTGGAATGCTCCAACAAAATTTTCTTGAACAAGGGTGCAGTGTTTGCAATTCTCCAGTGTTCTGGCCGCTCCCACTGAGTCCAGGGAGGACTGAAACATTATCACCGGTGCCCTTACAATTTCCATTCTCACTTCTGTCAATGTCCTCCATTGCATCCCATCCTGCCCCTAATGGCTTGTCAACTTTAAGTACCAACAGTCTATCCTCCTTATCAGTTTTGAATCCTTCAGGCTGCATATCTCGACTCATGATGATATGAAGCAGTGTGACTATCATAGACCATTTCGGACAATACTATCTGTTCACTGGTGTGTCTGATTTTTGAGCTTGATCAAATTTCTCTGTCATAAGTTATTTGGACATAAAAGTGAATTCTGTTCTTCAGTTAGACTGTTTTGTTCAGGTCCGTTGGTGTGTATCCATGAAGATCTTAAAGTCATGGGCAAGCAAGTATATAAAGGAGAGAGATTGTTAAAGATATTGTGAGCTCTCTGCACCTTTTGGAAGGTTGTTTGATAACACATGCAGCTGTGTCCGATGATTTCACAATTTTCAAAACATCTTTAAGGCCATATGGAGAAGGAAAGTGTAATTGATTGCAGAACATCATTTTATTATTGTAAGCATGTCTTAATAATTATGTGATCGTATAAGTAATTGCACAACTAATTGAGTCAGGTGCAGATGGCTACTTAAGTAAATGAGCCAATTCACAGAACCTGGCAGGTGCAACAATATCTTATGTTAATAATTTACACGCTGCTAATTTTAGTGATTATAATCAGCTTAAATTGGAATGTATTGTAGCACTGCACATAACTGAATAAACTTTTTTATAACAGTTTATTTTCTCTTCATGGCATTGTTTGGGGTCAAAGTGTTTGTGTTTTGCCCAATTTCCTTCCTATGAGGGTATCAATCAGAACTCAGAGTGAGCAGACTGAACGTCTTCTCAATTGGTTTAGTTAGGTACCTACAAGAGTGCCAGCTGCAGATCCAGGATGTGAAGAATTACTGAGCAATTCCTTTCCAACATTTCAAACCATTTTTCTTCCTAGTGCAAGAAGTCAGTATTGGGAATTTGGAAATGTTCAGTGCTAATCCATTTACATAACTTGAAGATATTGAAAGCCAGACGTACTTTTAAGAGTGCATGAAACTGTGTTTGTCGCATAAAAATCATCAGGCTTTTATGACTGGCATAAAAAACTAATGCCCCTTTAATATGCTGATTCACTCAATGAGCATGTCAGTGAGAACAAAGAACCCAGAAAAGATAATCCAGTTAAATATGGAATACACCTCCCCCGAACTGCCCTCACCCCCACTAATGTACCAATCTGGTAGTAACAATTTGCTATGATAACATTACTCAATTCATTTTGTTTAAATTAGTTTCAGCTACTATTTAGGCTGCAAATCGCCTGAATTAACATACAGATTCATAGAATGGATACAGAGCAAAGGAGCCAATATATTCTGGCATTTTGTACGAACAACACAGGTCATCCCATTCCCCTGATCTATCCTCATAGCCACATAAATGCATATTTAGCATGCTTTTGAAAGCCACATTTTAATTTGCCTCTACTACGCACTGAGAAAGTTCCAGATCTTAACCACTTGCAGCGTATAAAGATTTATTCTCAGGTCTCTGATGATTCTCTTTCCATATCCTTAAATCAGTGTCCTCTGACTCTCGGCCATTTCATCAATGGGGACTGTTCTCTCTACCTGCTCTGTCTAGCACTTTCATGATTTTGAACCACATCTGTCAAAATCTCCTGTCTATCAACCCCATCCTATCTATATTAATGAAGTTCCTTTATTCCTGGAACCATTCTTGGAAATCTTTTCTGCAATCTTTAAAGTCTTCACATTCTTTTGTGATGAAACTGTGAAGTGTGTGTGCGTATATAGACTTATTTTAATATCATTTACTGCAATTTTGGGTTCTTGGAATTGTAAGCTAAAAGTATCAGTTTGTCAGTGTGTTTAGAGCTAACAATTAGCTTTTAAAAGCTATAATATCTATAATTCCAAGCAAAAAGACATTATCAGAGAACTTTACAGACACTATCATTTTTCTGTCTTGGCTTGGAATTTGCTCATGAGAGAAAAATGTGTCATGTTCTAAAATGCTAAGAAGTCTTCAATTGAGTTATGTGTGCTAAGCAGCATTGCTAAGAAATAGAGTTTAAAATAATGAATTTATCGCAGCATATGTTGTTTATATTATACCCAGACTGAAGTGTTGGGATACAGTTAGTAGAAAATAAGTGATGCTTTTGGAGTTTTAGAAAAAAGGAATTGAAGCTGTGTCAGGGATAGTATAGCACTGAAAGGAAGCTAAGTCAGGAACATTATAATATTAAAGAAATGTATATACTGTTCTGGAGGATGAGTTGAAATTTTAATTCCTCCCAGCCGATTAAAGTATTTAAAGACAGAAGAGACTCTCCATCGGAAATGAGTTGAACTGTGTCGTGTAAAAAATACAGCACCAGGTGTTTTTAGAATTGTCATAGTGTTTGTAAACTGTATGAATTGTTTTTGTTCAATCTACAAAGAGTGCTTGGATTATTTCTATTCTGTGTTTAAAAATCATTGAACCTATGTTATGAGTGAGTAGTGTGTTTTACTTCCTTACGTTAATAATTTTTTTATTATTAAAAGGAAGCCTGAAACATTACATGCTTATATTTTACTAAAAGATCACTTCAGTAATAAAAAAAACTATCAAGCCAGGTTCCTAACAGGGATCTGACTTGTCCAGTATTAACAAAAACTAAGCAGTATGTCATAACAACTGGGGCTGCTAGATCATTATACTTAAAATGCATTGTGCAGAACTGGATGCCAATACTTCAGTTGAAGCCAAACTAGTGTTTTTTTTAAATTCCAACATAACTGCCTTGTTTTGTAGTCTTTTTGAGCCAGATTGTCATGAAGGAAATGGGAGTATAAATCACAAATATTTCTGACTCTGCAAACCCATTTCTGTTAGAGAGGCCCCTGCCCATTGCTCTTTTATTCTGGGGACTGAAGCAGGATGGAATCGGAGACAGCAATGGAGCTGGACACTTAGTGAAGACCGTAAGCTGGCTACAGCATTATCAATTTGGATGGAATTGTAACTGTCAGGCCCTCAAATCCTCAACCTCACCTCTCCCTCATCTCTCATATACCTTCATGCCATCTCCCTTCTCCCATGTCCCCAACGATGGTATCAACTGAAGCAGTTAGAAAAGGTTCCAGACATCTAATTACCTAGATAGCCTAATTATGAGTACTTGCCTGAGCTTCAAGAATGATTAGTGCACTCAACTCTCAGCAGACAATGTTGACACAGCTGCAGATGGGAGCACAAGTTTTATTTCAGTGGCATCTTCTAAAATCTTCTGAAAACAATTCTCTCTTTGAATAGGTTTATCAGTGTTTTTATTTGTACCATGTAAAAAGTCGGTGGGTGGATAATCACTTTCTGTAATTAATGCTATGAATGGCTGAAGCTGATTGATAGCTTGATGAGAAGTTACCAGAGGCAAAGTACTTCAGATGGCATGTTGAATGACTGATAGTTTTATGGTTCCTGGCTCAGAACCAAAATTTCCTCATGGTTCACAACTCTTCTAAGAAGCTATGAACCAGGTCCCTGAACAAAAACAGGGCTATTGCCATCAAAATTTCAGGGATCTTAAATTCCCATGTCCTCGATGGACAACAAGGGCAGGGATGCTATGTGTGAGCTGGTGAAAACTGCTGGGAATGGAACAGGATCCTGAAATCCGTTTCCTTCTGCCATTTTACAAGCCTCCTACTCTACAAAACCCCAGGTCTCTGCTTCTATCTATATAGGCCAGGATTTCCTAATCCTTTTTAATCACTTTCTCAGTCTATCCTACAACTTTCAATGATTTGTGCACTTGTACCCGGGCTTGTCTGTTCCTGTAGCCTCTTCAGTTATATTTGTTATTTTGCATTACTTTTTCTTAATTTTCTGAACAAAATATATAATTTAATACTCTATCTGCATTAATGTAATCGACCATCTGTCTGCCCAGCTGAGTCTTCTTAAAATCAGTCACGATGACCCTCACTGTTTACAATACTTTTAGGTCTAGGTAATTAGTATACATCAAGCTGAAAGGTAGCCCTAGTCCTCACCTGGAGGAACCCCACCATGTTCCTTCCTCCAATTTGAAAATCACCCATTCACCATGACCCACAAAAAAACTCAGTTGATATTATATCAATGCTGTCACTACCCTTTTGATTTCATGGCTTCAAACTTGATGGCAAGCATGTCATGTGGGACATTATCAAGCATCTTTTAGAAGTCTGTATGCACCACAACAATCCCTTCTGTTATCTCATTAAGCAATTCAATCAAAATCATTAAACAAGATGTTCCTTGACCAAATGCATACAGCCTTTTTTCTTATTAAATCCACATGTCTAAGTGAATGTAAATTTTGTCCTGCAATATTAGCTCTTAAAAAAATTGTGTGGTTTGATGTCACACTGTGAGCTTGGGTTCAAGATAGACTAGATGCAGAGAAAGAAAAGTCAAGAACCATCTTCAGACTCAGACTTCAAGCCTCGCTCTTTGTTATACATTGGCAGTAAATACTGCTAGACATATTTATCTTAAATATTGATCAGAGGCTAGGAATTCTGCAGAACTCACCTCCCAACTCACCAAGGCCTGTCCAGCATCTACAAGGCACAAGTCAGGAGTGTGATGGAATACTCTATTATTAGCTCAAAGTACTGAATGGGTTCTTGTAGGTCTGATCAAAATGATTACAAGAAGACATGTACATTTCAATAGATAGCTAATTTATTGGGTTTAAATACTTAACATGCATATGAATTAGTAATTGTTACCTTATACAATACATATATCAAAGCTAAATGATTAGTTTAAACTACTGATATTTATATATTAAAGCCTGCATTGCTGTCCATCGGGACTTTTGTGATGGTTGCACTTGGAACTCTATCTCAGATTGCACGGCACTGATCTCTTGAAATCAGCCCAATGGTCAGAGTCCAACTGATATTAATGCTAGACAACAAGGTGCAAGGCTGGATGAACACAGCAGGCCAAGCAGCAT
>NC_063342.1:63050625-63076451 GCF_021869965.1 Rhincodon typus | reverse complement strand
CTGTGTTCATCCAGCTCTGCACCTAGTTATCTCAGATTGTCCAGCATCTGCAGTTCCTGCTATCTCTGTTTATAAATATGACAATTTTAACAACAAGTTGCAAATATAGTTCAGTCAGTAAAAATTTTCCCACAGTGGTCTCAGAATCTTCAGATATTGATTCAAACCTTCAGTGATTGAGGTAAACTTGATTCCATTGTGAAACTAAATCAGTGGAAATAAAATTAGGGAGAGATGTAAAATGGACAGCCAATTCACTGTTAGTAGTTTTACACTATCACACAAAATCAATATTACCTTCATAGTCTGGAAACCTGTCTTACATTGTACATTCTCCAATTTTTACTTTCAAGGATGGAAACAATTCACTGCTACATATCTGATCTCTGTATATTTTGCCATACAATATTGATTAAAATCTCTGACAGTTCACCTGTGTCACTGGTATTAGTGTTCTGTTTAGTTTCAAGCAACTTTTCGAATACTTTTCCTAGTGCTTCATTCTGTTTTGTGTTTATATTCTTTTGTTCAGTGTGCAGAAACTGTGTTATTCGTTGCAGTGGTAACATCCAGCTTTAAATTCGTCATCTGCAGTGCAATGATAATGGAGCCGAATTAAAATGGATGCAGGAATTGCAATTTGTGATGAGCCTGTTGATTGAAATGCAGGCAGCCCACTAACCTCATGCCACTGTTACGTTGAATGATCCCTGCTTCCAGCCAGAGATGTTCATGCTGTTCAGTAGTAGGGTGCCAGCATCCTGTGTGACAAGGGCTACTGGAAGCTAGTCTGTATCTTTTAAAAGGAAGTGCATTGTCACTGCAGCAAGTGCACAGATTTGTGGCTGAAGAGGCCGCGAGGAGCGAGGAATGGCACAATAGCGGGAAGACCGTGTTCCAGTAGTCTTTGATGTTGCATAAGAATGCAGCCTGGAAGGAGTGGAGAAGAGGAGAGGTGTCCTGTTCCCACAGGGTTGGGGAAAAGCATGTCTGACAGATTGGTGGTCAAATGTCAGTGGAGCAGGTAGCATGCAGTTTAATACCAGGAGTCAAGTTCTGAGCAACTGGATACAGTATCCCAAGGAGATCAGTGGCCTCATCCAGGTTGTCAGAATACCGTATGCATTTCCTAATGCCAACTGCAACATCGTTGGTCCAGAAGATCAGGATATAGAATTGGTTTGGGTGCAAATGAAGAATAGATGGAGAAAGGAATTATTAGTGCATGTCCCCTAACGGTTGTATCATGTCAGGAAAAAGTATCCAAGAAGAAATATTGGTGCTTGTGATAAAGGAATGGCACTAATCATGGGTGATTATAAACTACACACAAACTGAGAAAATCATGCAGTAATAGCCTGGATGATGAATGCAGAGAATGGTTTTGAGATAGATTCTCAGAACAACACATTCTGTAATGAATCAGAGAGCTGGTTGTATTAGACTTGGTATTGTGCAATAGGATAGGATTAAGAGTAATGACACCCTTGTACAATGACACAATATGATTGAATTTTATAAGTGGTTTGAAATAGAAGAGAATGGGTCTAAGACTAGTATTTTAAACTGAGATAAAGACTATCATGTGGACATGAAAGCTGAGCTAAATGATGTGAGCTAGCATTCTAGGCTAAGGGATAGATCAATAGAGATGCAGTGGCAGACATTTAAGGGGATATTTAAGAATATTCTGAATAAGAATAATCCTACTGTAAACAAAAATACTAAAGAGAAGCCTCGCCATCTGTGGTTACTAAAGAAGTTAGGGAAAGCATCAAATTTAAAGCAAAAGCACTTAACTGAGCAAAGATGGGTGGCGGGTCAGATGATTGGTCAGGATATAAAGAACAATAGACTATGATAAAAGGTTAATCAGGAGGAAGAAGTTAGAATATGAGAAGAAATTCATTGGGAATGTAAAATGGTTGACAAGAGTTTCTTCACATCTTTAGGAAGGAAAAGTAAAAGTAAAATCCCCTAGTGAGTCCCACTTGGTCCCTAGTGAGTGAGAATGGGGAATTTGCAATAGCTAATAAGAAAATTGTGGTTGCAATAAACAAATACTTTGCTTCGGTCTTCACGAAAGAGGATACAAAAAACATTCCAGCAATAGGTGTAAATCAGGAAGTGGAGGAGAGAGAGAAAATTAATGAAATTACAACCATAAGGGAAACGGTACAAAACAAACTAATGCAGCTGCTGACTAACAAAAGAGGTTGTGAATGAGGTTCTGGATATGTTGATGTTAATTTTCCAAAATTTTATGGCATTTGGAAAGATTAGATCAGACTGAAAAGTACCAAATATTCAAGAAGGCCTTTAGTCAAGAAGGGAGGGAGGCAGAACAAAGGAAATTAAAGGCCAATTAGCTTGACATCTGTCATGGACAAGGTATTGCAATTTTATCGTTAAAGAGATTATAGTTGTGTACTTAGAGAAACAGTAGGTAATCAAGAAGAGTGGGCATGGTTTTGTCAAAGGAAAATCAAGTTTAACCAATTTATTAGAGTTCTTTGATGGATTAACACATGCTGTTGATAAAGGGAAGGTGGTAGAAGTATTATACTTGGATTTCCAGAAATCCCGCCTATTTGATAAAGTACCACATCAAAATTGTTGCGGAAAATGAAAATGCTTGGTAGAGAGAATAACATATTAGCATAGGTAGAAGATTGGCTGGCTGGCATAAAATAGAGTGTGTGCCTATGTGGGTCTTTGTTTGGTAGGATGTGATGAGTGGAGCCCCACTGTAATCTGTGTTGGAGCTTCAATTTTTTGCAATATATATCAATGAGTTAGATAAGGGGAGCAAAGCCATGGTGGCTAACTTTGAGGATGACACAAAGTTAGTTGGAAGGTATGTTTTGAAGAAGACATAAGGAGTTTGCAGATGGATATAGATTGCTTGAGTGGTTGGGCAAAAATCTAGTAGAGGTAATATAATTTGGGATAATATGAATTTGTCTCCTTTTTATTCTTCCTACCAAAGTAGAGTATTACACAAACAAAGAACAACTGCAGGATCCTGGGGTACAGAGGGATCTCGGTGTTCTAAGGCATTAATTGCAAAATGCTAATACACAGATGCAGCATATAATGAAGAAGACGAATTGAACAATAAAAGTAAGCGTGTTATGTCTCAGTTATACAGGGCATTGGTAAACCTACATCTCAAATACTGTGTGCAATTTTGGCTTTCTTATTTAAGGAAGGAAGTATATGCCTTGGAGATGGTTCAGACAAAGTTAACTAGATTGATACTGGAATGAGTGGGTTATCTGATGAGAATAAGTTGGACAGGCTGGGCTTGTTTTTACAGGAAAAGTTTGGAAGACTTAGGTTTGAATTGATTGTAGCAGATGGAATCCTGAATGGTCTTCACAAGGTGGATGTGGAAAGTACGTTTCCTTTGTGGCTGATTTCAGAACTAAGATGCACTGTTTTAGATTTGGAAGTTGCCATCTGAGGGCAGACAGGAGGAGGTTTTTCTCTTGGACACTCAGAGACTTTGGAATTCTCCATCTCTGAAATTTTGAGGCAGCAGTAGACAGCTTCTTGTTTGGTAGGGAACCAAAGGTTATCAGTGGTAGATGGGAATGTGGAACTCAAAACACAAATAGATCAACCACATATTTTTTTTCAGCGGTGGAGCAGGTTTGAGGACCAAATGGTCTACTTTTGTTCTTATTTCATTTATTCACATGCTGCTCAATTCATCACTCCCCCTTCATTCACCTACCAACAGTCTCTATCAACTAGGACTCATCCCAGGCATTTATATGTCTCACTTTTACCTCACAGATTTAGCATTGCTGCAAGATCTACATTTATATCCCACATGTTCCACACATGGCTGTCACATCACACAAACATATTGACAAACTTCCTTCTTTCTTGTACGACAACATGGCATGTAGCCAGAGGTAGCAGGGGCTAACTGGAGGGGCCCATTGCATCTCCAGCCCATGGTGCTAGTCATTATTATGATGTCACTGCAAAGTCTAGGCCAGCAACTTTTCCATATGTAACCCTACTCCTCATATCCCAACTCTCTTCATCCCACCCATCTCTTCTAGTTCAGAGGACATTTTACATGCACGGACAGGTGCCCAGCTTGTGCTGGGATGAGGTCGTTTCTCAGGGCTGCTCGTTTCCATTTTGCGGCCATTCATTCTGCACCTCCCTGCTTGCTTATACCATCCATTTTGCCTTTCCATGCCGTGCCATGCCTGATAGGGCGTTGGCACTTCAGCCAGAGCCAAAGGTTCTCTTTACCGCTTTTTAGAGGAGCTCTTTAGTGCAGACACACTGTGATGCTCCTTGGCATGCCAGTCAGTTTTGAACTGCCCTGGCAGGGGAACATCTTGGTGAAGGGAACACTGAGATGCCAATCTTACCCCTACAGCTACCTGTGCTGCAAATACATTGCACGTCCGTGTAACCAAATGGCTATGCTGGAAACTGATGGGGACTAGTCAAGAGTGGGGGCTGCTGTTTGTCGGAATATGCTGCTACCATCAGTCAGCAGTGCAGTCTGCACAAGGTCCAGGGGCTTTGTTACAGTCAGTTGTCCAGAGGATGTGACTCAGTACAGTTCGGGAATGTTCAGCAGTCAGTCTGTGAGGCCAGCTCAGTCAGAGAAACCATATCTTGTTACTCAAGGAGCTGTGAACATAACAGTTGGTGTTCTGGTCATTTATATGTAGGGGCTGATCGCTGGTCACATGTGTGTGTGAATGCAATCCTGGAGTCCATCCATCAAACTCTTCAGGAGGAGTTTGGGGAAATGCTGCAGGAGGAGCTGGGGGATCAATGATGGAAAAGCTGGGAGATTTCGAACTGGGAGATGATTGTAATAATGGATGTGGTGGTTCCAACCAGGCAAGGTCCAGTACTAAGCTATGCTGACAGTCATTACTTTGCCTTCTCTAAATGCAGAGTGGTCCCCGAAAATGGCTGGAACAATGACCAAGGTGAGTGGAATATCAGTTTGATGGTTAAAAGCACAGGATCCACATTTGCTGGATGCCGTTGATAAAAACATGAAGCAGCCATTTGCAAAGCCCAGCTACACTGGATTTGCAATCATTGCATCAACCATTTCATACATGTTCACAATGAGATTGCTTAAGGATTAGATATTGGTCAAAGGTGATTTACACCATGCTATTGATGCTTGCCTGGGTGTCCAAATAATGTTGAAGTAAGCAGCATTAAGGGTATAAAAGGTCAGGGCTGGCTGAAGACAAACCACTTTTTGTGCAACTTCCAAGAGTCTTGTGGAGATATACACATTTCAGTTTGCGAAAAAAACAAAAAAGCAGAGAATACTGGAGAAAATTGGCAGGTCTGGCAGCAGCTGTGGAGAGAGAGAAACCATGAACATTCCTCCTGAGGAGGAGCCTTACATACTTTCTTAGCCCATACAAGCTGGCTTGCAGGGTGAGAAAGCAGCCGAGAAATTTGTCCTCTAACAGATCATTAACATTGCTGATGCACCACTCCGGTGCTCAGGGCAACAGCATTTATTCTCCGAAACCTGCACTGATCCAGCCAACCCAAGCTGCTCCTGCCCAGATACTGTACCCTGTGTCTGGACCTTCTCAGTGTGGCACTGTCAGAGGTCCTTCTCCAAGTCCACGTGCAGGCTTTGCTCCTGTGAGGTAGTGAGTGGTGTTAAGTAGTAGCCTGATCCGAGTCATACTACAGTCATTAGGGTGTAGTCTGTGTGGGCACTGGAACAGGCAAAGCACATTGAAGCCAGGGAATACACAAGGGACGATTTTATTTCTAAATTTTGTTTGGAATGGACATTTTGTGGTGACTTTTAATTTTTTCATTATAGCCACTGTTATGAGTGCCTAACAGATGGGGGTGGGTGGGGGGGTGGTGAGTTTGCAACTGATGGTGAATGAGGAATTAGGTTGCAATTAGCGTCGGTCAAGATTTTCATAGAAAGCCTGTGCAGAAAGAGATTGCACAGCTTGCCTCCTCCCTTCCTCTTCCTTCTCCTCAGTTGTTTACCTTGAGGCTGTCCCCTCACGATGCTGAGATTGTGCAGCATTCAACAGAGCACCATCAATTTTAGCACTTGCCCTGATAATGTCAGCAGGTGTCCTCCCGAGTGATTCAGGCTGTGCAAGTCTAGTCTCAGCACACCATTGATCTAATTGGTCACATTTCCCGAGGTAGCCTGTTTCCAACACATTCCGGCTTCACACAGGCATCTTGGTCATACACTGGAGTCAGCAGCAGATAGCTCTTGTCATCACTGGATGCCTTTTGTTTTGCAACTTGGCTCAAATGCAGATGGTATAGCCTCGGAATAAAGACCTTATGACTTTTGTCCATACACTCGGCAATAATCCACATAATTTCTAGCCTCTGATCACACGTCAGTTAGATACTGAATGGGGAGGGAGCATCCTTGCACTATGAGGAAATCTGCAAACCAAGTGAAACAACATGTCTCATTCCATCCACTTTGCCCTGCTAAGAGAGAATGAAATGTAGCTAACTCTGTGAATAGAGAGCTTAGTGATCTCCTTGATATAATAGCAGGTGGCAAATTGCAAGATTTGCAAATGCCTCCACTTCCAGCCTGGAAGGATCCAGATACATGAAAGTTTATCTTCGCCATCATCTTCACAGCTGCTGACAATGCAATCCTTGTCTTATTCTGTGGTAGAAACCGTGGCTGCAGAAAGTGGCAGATTTCCATGAGGACACGCTTAGTAAAGTGCAGACATCTCGAACACTGTTCTTCGCTGAGGTCCACATCAGAGAGTTGATGCTTGAACATCTTAGGCTCATTTTGCCTGCTACTCAGAGTCCTTCTCCCCACTCTCTTCCAGCAGATTTCTACTTTGCAATCCATCTATTCATTATCCCAATCATGCTGTATTCCTAGGGGAATGGTTACTGATGCAGTCATGTCCAGGAGCCACTGGTTTGTGCAGAAACCTTGAAATCAGCAAAAAAGTTCTCAGCATCTTCCACACTATTCTCTGTTGATGTTTGCAACTGGAAACAACTATAGAAAGCACCAATCACATGTAGAATTACGGCAACAGTCAGAAGATATCAATCCCTTTAAATAACACTGGTGAGGATGTTCTCTTGCTGCTGAATGCAGGGACAGTATTGGTTGAAGTGTTGACCTCATAAATGACACTGCTAGCATTAATTTTGGTGCAGACTGACTGAGTGATCTGCCTCCCCTGTGTCAAATTGCACCACAAGTATGTGTTCACGCTCTGGAGGTCCGATTACGCAGAAAAAAAGACACGCTGAGCCCGATTTCTTGTTCTAGGCATAAGCTCAGTGCATTCAACAATCTATTGCTTCTACAATACGAGGCGATGGTAAAAATGTCAGAACCCTCTCTCTCAGTTTGAAGGAGTAATTGTGGGTTCTTGCTAAGGTATAGTTGTGCCAGTTTCCCATTTCCATTGGTTTAAAAGTGGTTATAGATGTCCTCATGATGTGGAATCTTGTCCCCTTCAGCCTGTTCATCCCGGTAATCCTCTCCAGACATCTAGTTTAAGCTTGCATTAATTTATAACATCTGTTGGTTTATATTGATACAATTCTCAGCTCACACTCTCACACTCTTCAACCCATTTTTGGATGGCATTATCTACTGCCTCCCAATTTATTCCTGAATGCTCCAACTGTCCCAATGCCCATCATCTTTTGCAGAAGGGAATTCCACATTTCTTTTACCCTGGGTGGATTGGAATATGCCCCATGCTATGAATTGGAATTCCAATCTCGCAGCCTGAAAGATCAGATTCTGCCATGAGGATTGTTTGGAAATTCCTGATTTAGCATTGAGTCATAGAGATATACAGCACAGAAACAAAGCCTCCTGTCCTAATTGTCTGTGCCAACCAAATATCCTAAACCATTTCTTTTTTCCACCATTTAGCTCATATCCCTCTAAACCTTTCCTATTCATGTACCTATCCAGATGCCTTTTAAATGTTGTAATTGTACCAGCTTCCACCACCTCCTCTGGCAGCTCATTCCATACACGCACCACATTCTGCGTGAAAAAATTGCCCCTCAGGTCCCTTTTAAATCTTTCCCCTCTCACCTTAAACCTATGCCCTCTAGTTTTGGACTCCCCCACCCTGGGAAAAAGACCTTGGCTATTCACTTTATCCATGCCCTTCATAATTTTATAAACCTCTATAAAGTCACCCCACAGCCTCTGATGCTCCAGGGGAAAATAGACTCAGCCTATTCAGCCTCTCCCTATAGCTCCATCCCTCCAACCCTGGCAACATCCTTCTAAATCTGTTTTGAACCCTTTCAAGTTTAACAACATCTTTTCTATAGCAAGGAGACCGGAAATGAATGCAGTATTCCAAACAGTGGCCTCACCAATGTCCTGTACAGCCACAACATGCCATCCCAATTCCTATACTCAATGCACTGAACAATGAAGGCAAGCGTGCCAAATGCCTCCTCACCACCCTGTCTACCTGCGACTCCACTTTCAAGGAACTGTGCACCTGTACTTGCGCCACTAGATCTCTTTGTTTGGCAACATTCCCCAGGGCTCTACCATTAACTGTATAAGTCCTACCCTGATTCGCCTTACCAAAATGCAACATCTCACATTTATCTAATTCAAACTCCATCTGCCACTCCTCAGCCCATTAGCCCATCTAATTAAGGTCCTGTTTTACTCTGAAATAACCTTCTTTACTGTCCCGTACACCACCAATTTTGGTGTCATCTGCAAACTTACTAACTATACCTCTTATATTCATGTCCAAATCATTTATATAAATGATGAAAAGCAGTGGACCCAGCACCGAGCCTTGCGGCACACCACTGGACACAGGCCTGCAGTCCGAAAAACAACCATCCACCACCAAACTCTGTCTCCTACCTTCAAGCTAATATTGTATCCAATTGGCTAGCTCCCCCTGGATTCCATGTGGTCTAACCTTACTATCAGTCTACCATGTGGAACCATGTGTTCTCATCCACAATGGACAGACCATGTCCAAGTGAAGGAGCAGCAGTATCAGGCAAGGTCCGAGTGTCAGAGCCAGGAATGGCAGGAAACTTCCTATTGTTACATGTCACCAGGATAACATGCTGCAAATCAAGCCTTGCTATTTCCAGAGCCTTTGCAAAATGTGAGAGGGCTAGGCCATTGTCAATCCAAATACACAATATAACTGTGGGGCTGGCAGTTTAATGATTTATACACAATTATCATATTCTACAGAGGGACATACTTAATATATTCTTCTTTAAAATAAAAAAGTATGATTCACTTTGACTACTTTCTTCAAATGATTTGCGCTTAAACAATGAACCCTGCTGATGATGGAGGCAGGGAAACTGGACTGTTGACGGCAGTGACAGTATGAGAGTGAAGCAATAGAATTTTTGATGAATCTTTGATTCAAAAATGCGGTTCAGGAAATGTCCGTTTACTTTGCATGTGCTGTCATGTGCAATAATTTCTTGATGCAAATTTCCCCGTGAAATGATAAAGATTCATTGAAATAATGTACAAAAGGGTCCACAAAGGAGAGTACAATGACAAATTCTTCTGATGATTTAGGACCAGAAATCAAAAGGTAATGAAGCTGATTCTAATGTGAATATACTCTGCTATGGACTAGTATGGACCAGGATCCCCTTCTGTCCTTGTCGCTAATATTTGGCTGTAGGATTTATCTTACTAACTGAAAACATAGTATTTTCATGTTAAAGTAATTTTTTCC
The DNA here is from genome assembly GCF_021869965.1 of Rhincodon typus. Taxonomy (NCBI): domain Eukaryota; kingdom Metazoa; phylum Chordata; class Chondrichthyes; order Orectolobiformes; family Rhincodontidae; genus Rhincodon; species Rhincodon typus. The sequence goes on along the minus strand of NC_063342.1, from coordinate 63,066,699 downwards.
CCAATTTTTACCTAATCTTGACATTTTTCTTATTTATTCATATTCCTTCCCCTCATTCAGACATTACATGCAGACTACAATTTATTTCTTAGAGACCTTGCAATTCTGTAATGCTATATAACCACATTATCTTTATTCCTGATATTCTGTTTTATAAAACTAAATCACCATTTGTAAGCAAGGGTAAATTTTTAACTACTGCCGATAAGGGTGGTGCTGCTTTAGTCTGGCGTACTGACTTCTACATTGCAGAGGCTGAGCGCTAGCTCTCAGATACCCCCTCCTATCTTTCCCTGCACCATGACTCATCAGGCCATTGTATCTACTACGGTAACTGATCTTATGTCATCTGGTGCCACCCTCCCCACTGCCTCCAAGCTGATAGTCTCCCAGCCCCACACAGCTCGCTTATAACTCCTTCCAAAAATCCACAAACAGGACAGTCCAGGTAGACCCATTGCTTCAGCCTGCTCCTGCCCCACAGATCTCATCTCTTCCTACCTTGAATCAGTCTTCTCTCCCCTGGTCCAATCCCTGCCCATGTACATCAATGATTCCTCTGACGGTTTGCGCCGGTTTCAAAATTTCCAGTTTACCGGCTCCAGCCGCCTTCTCTTTACCATGGATGTGCAATCCCTTTACACGTCCATTCCCCACCAGGATGGTCTTCTGGTTCTCCGCTTCTTCCTGGGGCAAAGACCTGAACCATCCCCACCCACCACCACCCTCCTCCACTTGGTTGAGCTTGTCCTCATCCTCAACAACTTCTCTTTTAACTCCTCCCATTTTCTTCAGGTCAGAGGGGTGGCCATGGGTACCCGCATGGGTCCCAGTTATGCCTTTCTTGTCTTTGGGTACGTGGAACATTCCTTGTTCCAGTCCTGTTCTGGCCCCCACCCACAACTCTTTCTCCGATACATTGATGATATCACTGGTGCTGCTTCCCTCTCTCGTTCGGAATTGGCAAAGTTCATCGATCTTGCTTCCAATTTTCACCCTTCCCTCACTTTCACCTGGTCTATCTCTGACTCCCCCCTTCCCTTCCTCAACATTTCTGTTTCCATTTCTGAGGATATACTGGCCACTAATATCCACTATAAACCTACTGACTCCCACAGCTACCTGGACTCTACATCCTCACACCCTGCTTCCTGTGAAGACTCCATCCCATTCTCTCAGTTCCTCCGTCTCCGTTGTATATGTTCAGATGAGGTCAACTTCAACAAGGGACCCTCCGAAATGACCACCTTCTTCCTCAACCGAGGATTCCCCAGCACCATTGTGGACAGGGCCCTCAACTGGGTCCAACCCATCTCACTTTCTCTTCCCTCCCACAGCAGTGATAGGGTTCCCCTTATCCTTACCTACCATCCCACCAGCATCCACATCCAGCAGATCATCAGATGCCATTTCCGCCAACTCCAGCGAGATGCCACCACCAGACACATATTCCTGTCCTGTCCCTTGTCTGCTTTCTGCAGGGACTGTTCCCTCCGGGACATCCTGGTCCACACTTCCTTCACCCCAACACCTCCCCAGAGCTCCATGGCACCTTCCCCTGTAACCGGTGAAGGTGCAACACCTGCCCATTTATCTCCTCCCTCCCTGTTATCCAAGGACCTAAACATACCTTCCAGGTGAAACAACTCTTCACCTGCACTTCCCAGAATCTAGTCTACTGCATTCACTGCTCACAATGTGTTCTCCTCTACATTGGGGAAACAATGCGAAGCGGTCACCCAGTCTACGCTGAAATCTATGTTCTCCTCACAACAAAAGACCCTGAGCTACCTGTTGCCTGCCACTTCAATGCACCACCCTGTTCCCCTGGCCAACATCTCTACTCTGGCTTCCTGCAGTGAACCTCAGCACAAGCTGGAGGAACAACACCTCATTTTCCATTTGGGGACCCTGCAGCCCTCTGGACTCAATATTGAGTTCAATAATTTTAGGGCCTAAACTCTCCCTTGTCCCAGCCCCTTACCCCACACACCAGGCCTTGTCATCACATAGCCTACCATTACACACTAACTTCTAGTCACTAACAGTCCCCATTAACAAGTATTCACCCTCCTTGCCAGATCGTTATCAACTCTTTTGCCTATCCAACTGCTCTTCTCTTTCTTCAGGCTCTATCTTATCGTTTACTCCCTACCCCATCCTCCGCTCTATCTTCTGCATATAAACTTACATTTTCCTAAGTACAATCAGTTCTGGGGAAGGGTCACCAGACCTGAAATGTTAACTCTGATTTTTTTCTTCACAGATGCTGCCAGACCTGCTGAGCTTTCCCAGCAACTTCTGTTTTTGTAAAGTTTTAACTGTCGGCTTTTGTTTTGGAGGAGGAGAACTGCCGATGCTGTAAATGCTGAAACACAATCAAGCAATACCTCTGAAAATTTTGAATTGAAGTGCAAATTGTGCATTGCTGGGCTTTTAAATCAGCACTTTGGATTCTCGTGGGGAGATTGGTGATCGCTGAGAAAAAAGTAGGGACTTCTTGAGACCAGGGAAATGAGGTAGAAAACCATATATTTCAAAAATCACCAACAGATGGTGAAGAATTTCAGAACATCAGGTTTTGGGACAGCTGAACTTATCTGCCAGTACACATTCTGGGAAAGAATTGTGAATGTTGTTGCAAAACTGCAGGAGTTTAAAATACTTGAATAGAGCACTGACAGGGAAGGATAGCAGACGATGGCTACAGTTAGAATTACAGAGCGAAGGAGTTAACAGGAAGCTGCAAGCCTCAGGCCTGTCCGAATAGATTTTAAACATTGTCCTCCAGTACTGAGAGTTGGCATATATGAGTTTGCACGTATGGTGTTGAATTTCTTTTTGTCTATTTATGGGGCAGTACATGACTCCATCTATAGTTTCATGGTAATAACGTGTGATGTTTAACTTATTTTTTTCATTTGTGAAACAGGAGAGTTTTGGACTGCTTTCTGGTTCCATTTTGTTTTGTTACAGAGCTTAATTGTAATGACTAGATTTTATGTTCTAGTGAGTTCAGATAATAAAACTAACATCAATTCCCAGTCTACTCGTACAGGATAGCATGCAGTTACATGACAGTTTTTATAGTGAATGGTGGGCTCAATAATAAACTGAGTTATCATGTTTCACAGTTCCAGCATGACGACAGAAAATGGCGCCTTACTCAAAACACTGACATCAATTGTTTTATCTCTATATTCTACCATAAACTACCATACATCAAAGAACACGATAACAGACTTCATATCATATGGAGCAGAAAAGATCCCCTTATGTTCATCACAATTTTTTCCAATGATTCATATTCCATGGTTATATGATTCACATAAATTCTTCAGCCATTTTATTCCTATAAGAATTTACCAAATGTACATGTCCAGATCCTACATGAATGATGGACATGCCACTCCTTCCTGTAGCCAGTCCTCCAGGAAGAATGCATTCAATTTAAAGGAAGCCAACATTTAAAAGCAACAGCTGTTCGTCATGGACTGTTTTAAGAAATTGGCCAAACTCTGCTACCCATAATTCCACAGGACAAGGATAACCTGACATGTACACATAGTGATGTTTTCATTACATAAGCAGTAGACCACACAATTAGTAAATGTCTACCACATGTAGAACTGTAAGCATATGTACAGATTTAGCGCCACAGGTTCTGAATGTGCTGCACATTCCCTGCACATGCTAACCCCTTAGAACCTTTTTGATTAAGGTGGAACTAATCTGACATAACCAAGATTTTTCTCATTGAAACTGCTTTCATAGATTAATGAACTCTTCATGAAATTCATACAAAATAAAATAAGACAGCTTAAGAAACAGAAGTATCAGGGTGGGGTGTAAGTTCACCTACCTACACCACTGAATCTTGCCTTGTGCCTTTCTCACAAACCATTCTAATGAACAAAGCTGGAGCTGTTTTAACCCATTGGCTAAATCCTTGGCAGCTTGCTTAGTGTAGCTTTGAGATGGGTGGTGGGCTCGTTTGTGGATGTCACCGATGTCTTTCTGATTAGAGAGGGACCACACATTGTACACGAAGCCTGGCAGACCCGGAGCTGTCTAGCAACAGGGTGAGGGGCCAGTGAGAGCTGCTGTATTTTAAAACAATTCAAGTCTGTGCTTTGTATGTGGCCTGCCACTGTATCAGAGAGGCACTGGAATGGTCAGGAAGGGTCAGAAAATGCTGGATACCAGTGTCTGTGGATGAAGGATGCATGCTATTGGTGCTGGTGTTGACAAGAAATTACACAAATTACGTCTGTTTTCTCTAGGATTTAGAAGTTTAGGGGGTGATCTGATCGAAGTCTTTAAGATATTCACAGAAAAAGACTGAACAGGTAAAGATTTCCAGCACTGGTTGTGGATTCTCGAACTAGGGGGCATAGTCTGAGAATTAGGGCCAGACCATTCAGGAGGTATGTTAGGAATGACGAAGGGTGGTAGATGTTTGGAACTCTCTTCCACAAAAGGCAGTGGATACTGTATCAGTTGTTAATTTTTAAATTAATTCATAAATTTTTGTTAAGCAAAGGTATTCAGGAATTTGGACCAAAAGTAGGTATATGGATTTAGGCCACAGATCAGCCATCATCTTATTGAGCAGTGGAATAGGCTTGTGGGGTGAATAGTCTATTCCTGTTCCTATGCTGTTTGGCCCTAAGCAACATGAAGGTCCTTCAGAGCAAGCAGCAAGCACAATTGGTCAAACATTCGCTCTTATTTCCTTGTTGAGTTTCTTTGATGTTGATCTTGTTCGGTGGATTTGATAAGATTGGAAGCTGAATATGAATGAGGCAATTTGGGCTGTTAGTAAGGTGTTGAACAAGCAATAATCTCCTTTAACTGGCAACTTACCGCTGCTAAGCAAAAATCTCCAGGCTGCTTGTCAAAAGCATAAAAGATGGAGTAAGGTGCTCTCAAAGTTGAGAGGGGAATCCTATTGGAATCATATTCCAATCTTATCACAAATCTCGCCAACAGCAACGTTGCTGAGGCCCATATGGGATTGCACCATTTAAGATTTCCTTACCAAATAAATACATTCACTCCAGCCAAGGCAAACTGAATTTATATGCACCCAAATAAGAAGGCCTATTTGTCTTTCATTTAATAAGCATCCACAATCAAAAGATTAATGGAAAATTACTGAGTAAACTCACCAAACCTAAATTAAAATGTGATCACTGGGGGCAATGATGTTTCCTCACCCTCCAATTTCCTCCCTGCAGCTTCTATAGGGCCCACCAGCCACCCAAAATATAATCCTCCTTTCCATTCTACTCTTTTGTCTGCAAATAAACTTCAACTGGGGACACTGTTCTGGAAGCAAAATGCAACAGTCAACAGAAACTTACTAAAATCCAATCAAAATAACATTGTTCGGGGTGACGATGTACTCCTGGCCCTGATGGCGCCAACCACTCTCTAAATGACCAATTGTCCTGTTTATGTTGAGTCTAAGGGCCTATCTAATTAGTGGTGGTGTAGGATAAAGCACAGTTGAGTCTTAGTGTGAAGAGGTGCTTCTCTAGGAGGCAGAGTTTATTGAAGTATAGCAATAGCTACAAGTTACATTGAATGGTTAGGCATAATTACTTATGACTTGAATTGAATTATTGATTTAGCTTTTGTCACATATACTCACATGATTACAGTGAAAAGTTTACAAGTCGCCACTAAAGCACCATCTTAGGTATAAAGGTACCTCAGTACTGATTCATGGAAACTATCTGTTTCCATAAGGACCTTATGTTACACTGCCTGATTCTCCAGCTAAGACAATGGGACATTATTGGACTTGGAGGAGTTCAGTGCAACTTTAGCATTAATTTCTCCAAACCAATGTCTCACACAATGTAGAGGAGGATGATATTGTCAGTGGGAGGTATCTATGCAAATGAGTGTGTGGGAAGTTGCTGCTTGATGTATAACTGAGTACGGTGAGCACTGTTAGTCCAGCTGCTATTCCTGGTGCAAAATTCAGGTCTATTTATGGGAGTGGAGAAAGCTTGCTTCAAGATTTCTTTCCAATTATTTTCATTCATTCAGAAGCAATGAAAGTGGCATTGGATAAAGCTGTGAAAGAAACCACTGTGACTTGTCATCAAAGCAACTAAATTATTGAATCAAAGTCTTTCTGGTCTCTGAGCCACCATGGATAGTATATTGTTTACTGACTAAAAATAACTGATTTAGCCACTAAAGTTGACAATAGCAACCTGTCATTCAAATAAATGCATTTGATTTATCTAATTCCACAGTGACAGGGCTGCTTTGAATAAATGGATTTTTCTCTGGGTGTCAGTGCCTAGATTCAGCTCAGTCACTTTTAGCCAGATCTGGAGAAACACTGACTAAGAACTCTTTCTACAATGCTGTTTGTAATAAATTTACAATTAGCAGACTATAAACGTTTATAAGAAATGTGCAAATGTTGAACTGAGTCCCTTTGGGAGCCTCACATAAAATCACAACAAATTGAAGCGTTATTCTTTTTAAAATCCATTTTCAAAACCTGTTAATGCAAATTTTGAAAATGCCAAACGCTTAAAACAAAAAAAAAGAACGACATCTCCAGTTCCACATTACTTTCCAGTAATTTCTTAAGTAATTTGGATTTTACATTGAAGCATGTTGACAATGGGTAAAACCTGTCACTGTTACGTCTCTGAGGAATGATATGAATTCTATGATTTGTGAATGATAAATGTGAAATACCGTCTTTTTAGTACTGTACTATTTTTTGCTCCTGAAACAGACAGTGAATAAATAAGATGATTTTATCTGTTTTTTTTGAATAGAAATTAATTAACTCCTGGGAGTTGCTCAAAAATCACTTTTTGAGACAACATCGGTTTTTTTATGGTTGTACTTATTTGCTAGTCGAACCTTTGCATTGAAGATGCAAGCAATACTAAATTAAACAGTTAAAACTCTTCAGATTTGAAGTGGGGAGGTGGGGGTTGAAAAGTAGTGTTTGCGACCTAAATAAAGGTATCTTAAGGGGATAAAGGCAGACCTGCCTAAAGTGATGTGGGAATCTAGGTTAAAGGTAGGATGGTAGAGATGCAGCGGAAGATGTTTAAAGAAATGTTTAATAAATTTCAGCAAAAAAGGGTCCCATTGAGAAATAACGGCTCTTTGAAAAGCATGTATCATTTTTGGCTAAGAAAGTAAGTTAACGTAACATTTGATTTGAATGTATATTTGACTTGAATATTATGAAGCAGGAATTCTGTATTCTGTTGACATCAGGTCATTCCAAACATGAAGTGAAATCAGATTGAGACCAAGAGACCAGATGAAATAAACACAGGGTGGGTTGCTTGGCCCTTTGAGCCTGCTCTGCCATTCAGTAGAATTGTGGCTGATCTGACATTCCTCAGATCCACTTTCCTGCCCTTTTCCCGTAACCCTTGATTCCCCTACTCATAAAGAATCTACTTACGTCAGCCTTAAATATACACAAGGACCCTACCCCCACAACCCTCTGTTGCAAGGAATTCCAAAGACTCTCAACCCTCTGAGAGAAGAAATTCCTCCTCATCTCAGTCTTAAATTGGTGCCCCTTTATTCTGAGACTGTAATCTCTGATCCTAGACTGTTCCACGAGGGGCAACATTCTCTCAGCATTTACCCTGTCAAGCTCCTTAAGAATCCTGTATGTTTCAATGAGATCGCCTCTCATTCTTCTAAACCCCAGTGAGTAGAGTCCCAACCTGTTTTAGCCTTTTCTCATAAGACAATCTCTCTATTCTGGGATCATCCTATTGAACCTTCTCTGAACTGCCTCCAATGAAATAATATCTTTTTTTAAATAAGGGGACCAAAACTGCTCACAGTACTCCGTATGTGGTCTCACCAGCACCTTGTACAGTTGCAGTAAAACTTCCCTACTCTTATACTCCAACCCCCTTGAACTAAGAGCCAACATCCCATTAGCCTTCCTGATTACCTGCTGCACTTGTTTACCTGGAAGAAAACCCATGGTTTACATCTGGTTGAAGAAATCCCCTTATCTGTTTTTCCCTTCTCCCCTTCAGACATCCTTTCCCCAAACTATCCTTTTCTCCAGGGAGGGTCTATTTGACTGCTTCACTTGCTCTGCTTGGTAACTTCCCTTACTGTTACCATATGCTTCACCACATGCTGCTAGAAGTCTCGAAATAACTGCTTTAACTGCTATGCTCAGTGTCCCCGCTCACCATCGCCACTGGTGCCAGAAGTTCCCTTCCATAAAGATTTGTGTCCAATTGGAAAAATACATTGTACAAATCTGCAAAGATTGGTGGAAGGTCAGAGGATTGAACAGATTATAAGAACCAACAAAAATGACTGAAAGAAAATGAGGGAACAAGAGAAAGCTGAGACAACACAGTGTGGAGCTGAAGGAGCACAGCAGGTCAGGCAGCCTCAGAGAAGCAAGAAAGTTGACAGTTTGGGTTAGGGCCCTTGGTCAGAAATGGGGAGGGGGGAGGGAGCTCAGAAATAAATAGAGAGATGAGGGGTGGGGTTGGGGAACATAGGTGGGGCAGTGATAGGTGAGTGCAGGTAGGCAGTGGTGGGGATTGGTCAGTGAGGTGGGGGGGCAGATAGGTGGCAGAAAGATGGACAGGTTGTGTCAAGTCAAGGAGGTGGGGATCAGAGGGAGGGTTGGACATGGGATGTGGGTGGGGGTGGGGAGATTTCAAAACTGGTAAAATCCATGTTTAGGCCATCGGCCTGTATGTTCCCGAGGGGGTATATGAGGTGCTGTTCCTCCAGTTTGCGGGTGGCATCATTGTGACACTGGAGGAGGTCCAGGATGGACATGTCACCCAGGGAGTGGGAGGGGGAGTTAAGATGGTTTGCAACCAGAAGGTGCTGTTGTTTGTCGCATACAGAGTGCAGATGCTCTACAAAATGGTCTCTGAGTCTCCGCTTGGTCTCACCAATGCAGAGGAGGCTATAGCCCGATGGCCTAAACTGGATTTCACCAGTTTTAAAATATCGCCACCCCTGCCCTCATCCCATGACCAACCCTCCCTCTCATCCCCGCCTCCTTGACTTGACACAACCCGTCCATCTTCTCTCCCACCTATCCGCCCCCCCACCTCACTGACCAATCCCCACTCACTCACCTATCACCATCCCACCTACCTTCTCCAGCCCCACCTGTCCTCTCTCTATTTATTTCTGAGCTCCCTTCCCCCTCCCCATTTCTGAACAAGGGTCCCAAACCGAAATGTCAACTTTCCTGTTCCTCTGATGCTGCCTGACCTGCTGTATTCCTCCAACTCCACAATGTGTTGTCTCTGACTCTAGCATCTGCAGTTCTTGCTATCTACAAGAGAAAGCTAGCTAGTAATATCAAAACAGACAGCAAAAATTTTAACGAGTAGTTAAATGTGAAGAGTATAACTAACGCTGGTATTGCTCATCTAGATAGGGAGTCTGGGGAATTGATAATGGAAAACAAGGAAGTGGTGGGAGTGTTGAACCGATATTTACAGTCTTTTTTGTAAAAGACTTTAAAAAGTTCCTAAAGATACTTGAAAATCAAGCAAAAGAAGAGAGGTACTTAAAAACAATCATTATCACCTGGAAAAGCTTCTGGGAAATGTATTGGACCTAAAGCCTGACATTCCAGGGTCTTAAAGAAGTGGCAGTAAAAATAGTAGAGGCATTGGTTACAATATAACAAAATTTTATGGATTCTGGAAGGGTCCCTACTTATTGGAAAACAGCAAATTTTAGATTTGTTTTGTTAAGTCTTGAATTTATTTAAGAAAGGAAGTACACAGAAAGCAGGGAACTATAGATCTGTTAGTCTTACATCTGTCATAAGGAAATTGCTGGAATCAATTACTGGCAAGGTTATAGCATGATACTTAACAATTTATAATGGGATCAGGCAGAATCAACATAGTTTTGTGAAGTGAAAATTTTCTTTAACAAATTAATTAGAGTGTTTGAAAGCAAGTAACGAGCAAAACAGACAAAAGGGGACCTGCAGATGTAGTGTGTTTGGATTTCCAAAAGTTTGATAAGGTGCAATGTCAAAAGTTGTTCACACAATAAGAGCACATGGTGTAAAGGGTAATATATTAGTATGGGTAAAGGATTAGTTAGTTAATGGGATGCAGTGAAAGGGGGTTAAGTAGGTCATTTTTTGAGTTGGCAACCTGTAATGGGTTGAGTGCGTCATGATGTTATAAAATCTGGAATATTCATCATTAAAATCTCAACAACTAACCTAGAAGTCTTGAACTTTAAGGTGAGAGGAACACAGTTAAAAATGAACCAAAATACTTTAAAGTGACCACAAAGTCACCTGAACCAAAATGAGATAAACTCCCAGGAATGTACATAGGATTATCTAATGGCTGGGTTTGATGACAACAGCTACAAAAGGCTATCCCAGGGGTAATTAACTGTAAAATTAAAATTCATCATGTGGCATGTATAGCTCACAATGAGAGCTTCAACTGTCTCTGTGTAGAGGTCTAGACTGCTTGACTACAGGATTTGCTGGAACAAAGGTTTATATCTGAAACTTCTTATGCAAAAAAGCAGGATTGAATTCCCCTGCCTATATCAAAGAACGAAAGTGGAAATTTGACAATGGATCATTTCAACTCTTTGTAGAAATGGATTGTTGTAATGACGGGTGAACAATTAGCTTTTGACACATTGCTGCTTATGGGTGATGTTTTCAATGATGGTTTTTTGCTACAAGAAAAGACAGCCAGAAATGTGAAGTAACATCCAAGAAATTGCAGTAATATCAGGAATAAAAGTTCTCTTTCTTTCTTTGGAAGTGATAGCTTAATCTGCGAAAAATAATCAACCCTGGGAGATAACTGAGAATTTTCAATAACTGCAACATTTGCTGCAGTTGACTGCATCCAATAAGCCAATGATCCAATATTGGCCTCGGGTTTAAACCTATGCCTCACTGACAACCAAACGTCTTATTCTTTTAGCATTATGTGTGTATACGCGCACATGTGTGCATGTGCATGTGCGTGTGTGCTGTGGGGGAGGTCAAATGACAGCATGAAAACCATATTCTTAATGTACTTTTTCCTCTCAACAAAAGCAGGTAATAACTGTGCTCTTTCTTTGACTCAGTTAAACCTTGTTGTTTGACTCTTTATTGTTCACAACAAGAACAGTTAACTGCATTTTTAATTGGAGTGAGGTAAAGCCACATGCAAATACAATTTTATTTAATCAACTGAAGATGTGAACAGAAGGGAGACAGTCCACCTCTTCCCTCTTGATAGTAACAAAAGCCCGAGGGCTCAATCCTGATGCCTTAGCTATTTACAATCTATATCAATGGCTGGAATTAAAGAACTGAATGCATACTAGCTAAATTTGTGGATGACACCAAGATAGATAGTAAACTAGGTTGTCGAGTGGAAGTAGGAGTATAGGCAAGAATATGGATGAGTGGGAAAATAATTAACAGATGGAACACAGTGTGGGAAAAGATGAACTTGTCTAATTTGACAGGAAAAATAGAAACACAATACACAAAAGAGAACAGAAATGGTTGGCACTGAGGGATCTGAGTGCCCTGGTATGTGAATCACAATAAGTTAGTGTTTGGGTATAACAAGTGAAAGTGGAAAGTCATTGTTTATTGCAAGGGGAGTCAGATATAAAAGTAGGTAAGTTTTACTGCACTTGTACATGGCCTTGGTGAAATCATATCTTGAGCATTCTGTGCGATCTGGGTTTCCTTATTTGAAAAAGGATGTAATTGCATTATAAGCAGTTCAGCGAATGTTCACTTGACTCATTCCTGGAATGAGGGACTTGTTTCATGTACAAAAGTTGAACAAGTTGGGCTTATACCAATTGGAGATGAGAAGAATGAGAGATGATCTTATTGAAACATGTAAAAGATCCTGAGGTGATTGAATAGGGTAGACACTAAGAGCGTGTTTCTCTTGTAGGTAGACTAGAACAAGGGGGCATGGTATAAGAATGAAAGATTTTTTAAATTGGAGATGAGGATAAACTTTTCCTCCAAGAGGGAACTTGGAATTCTCCTTTGCAGAAAGCAGTGGAAATGGAATCATCAAATTGATTCAAAGCCAAATTGGATTTTTGATAGACAAGGCACTTGAGGGTCATGGAGAGCAAGCATGAAAATGGACTTGAGATAAAACCAGAGTAGCCAAGATCTTATTGAATGGTCTACTTCTCCACCCAAATATAGTGTCTTTATTTTCTTGAAAAATTCACTTTGTGAATATTTGTGTCTGTGGTTTGGGTAAAAGAATTCAAGAGGACAAAGAGATTAATTTTGTATATAGTGTGTCTGTGTCCCATCCCGTATTTAAACAACTCTTTCATGTCCCACCTCTATCCTAAGATCTCCAGTTTAGCACAGACTCTGATTAGGGATGTGAAACAAGAAACAACTCACAGCTCTCAACCTGCTTGTTGTTTGATATTGCAATTCGTCTCTGGTTCACATAAACTCTATTTTAAAAAAAATATCTGTCCACATGCACATCCTCAAAACTTATGTCATCCTAGAGAAATAAAATTAGCTGCAGATGTTTGTACTTCCCTGAGAATCAAAGAATCTCCTGTATATGTGACAAAGAAGCAATTTATTTTTGGCTCTCTCCTCACTTCCATTGAGATAGTGCCAAGCAGACTTCCCAATGTAACTCACCAGATTAAGTTGAGCCAATATCAGATGCTCCAACATGACAGGAAGGTTTACTCTGTGGCATTAACAGTGCCTTGGATCATTTCTCAGTCGGGGAAGTGTTTGGAGGCGCATCCTTGATTTGCTGAACCCGCACAAAAAATAATTACAGACTTATGAGATGCCGAATTTCCTCAGCTCCATCGCCCATGGAGAGGGCTGCTTCGACTATATGGGCGAAAATGTTTAAAGGGTTTATTTGAATTAGGGATAATTGCATTTTCAAGCACTGAGGTTGTTGAGAAATGAGACTTGCTTATTGTTTTATTCAGCCGATGAAGGGAAAAGGAGCAGCCTACTTACATCCAACAAGGTTGGATTGGCGGCCAGCAATGTGATCACGACCTGATAATCTTTCTCAGTCATTTTGATTCGGAAAAGTATTGACCAGGCCAGCAGGGACAGCCCCCAGCTCTCCTTTGTAATCATGCCGTCTAATATTTTACAATTGCCCAAGAGCCCAGACAGGGCCTTAGTTTACTGTCTTATCTGAAGGATAGCACCTCCAGCAATGCACATCCTGAGTACTGTACTGCCAGCGTTGTTTTTGTGCTCAAGGCAGTTGAGTGGCCCTTGCTATTTTTGAGGCACGGGGTTTTGAATTGCAATTTCCCATACCCAATGCTGTGGAAATGTGCAGCATACAGATTTATTCCTCTCCTCAAGACACTGTTAACGCCACAGAGCAAACCTTTCTGTCATGTTGGAGCATCTGATATTGGCTCAACTTAATCTGGTGAGTTACATTGGGAGTCTGCTTGGCACTATTTCAATGGAAGTGAGGAGAGAGCCAAAAATAAATTGCCTCTTTGTCACATATACAGGAGATTCTTTGATCCTCAGGGAAGTACAAATCTTGGGCAAGTCAAGTGCAAACTTGGCGTCAAAGTAGGGCTCCTGTGCCAGAGCTTGTCCACTCCAACCGCTTTTCTTTTGTTTCCCCTCTCTCTTTTCATTTTTTTTTTACTTGCCTTGTTCTGAGCTTTGATGGCATCGGCAGTGACGGGAGCCCAGCATGTGGACCTAGAGCAGACTCAGGGCGCAGGCCTTGAGTGGTCTCAAGCCAAGCGTATCATGCAGATGTTGGGTGGACCTACTGCAGATCTCAAATGGGCCCAGCGTGGAGGAGAGTGAGTCCCTACTTACTTTTCCGGAGCAAGCTCAGGACCTGGAATCAGTGGCTGTTACATCATCAGATGCAGCATTAACGAGGTCGGCCCAGTGGCAAAAGATGGCACCTGAGGTTTGGTGACTTCATTGTTGTTTGAGTCTGGCACTGGTGGTGGCACCTGACATCAGCAATCTTGATGTTGGTTGTGTCCATGTCTATGGCGACACAGCAATGGCAGGGAGATGGCAGCACAGGCACCATTGATGGTGGTGAGCTGGCTCAGGACTGATGGAGTCTCTTTTTTTATTTTTTTTATCTCCTTATTCTTAAATTATTCAAAATAACGTTGTTTGTGGCGACCAATAAAAAGCTTTTCACTTGTACTTTGTTATATTCTTACTGCAAAATGCATAAGACAATAAAATCAAAGTCAAAATCAAAACCATTGCAGTCTGATTGATTCCTACCGCAGGCTGCCTGGGTGCATAGCAGGGGCTGAGCAGTGAATATAGTGATATATATTGTGTAACCAACCTGCTCTTAAATTTAATCAGTCCTTCTGGTACAAAGAATCAGGAGAGGCTGCTAATGCCTACCATTTCTGCAATTTGGAAGAAGCTAAATGGAACACCTGCACATACAAAGGGCCTTAAGTTTCTCGAGTGTAGCACTGGAGGCTTTACTCGTGGATGTAGACAGGTTGAGAGCTGCACTGGTATCACATGTATCCGGGACACCCTTAGATACCAACTCATCAGGCTCTGGAAGCAAATGGCGAAGTAGGTCAATTCTGAGAGGCTGGATCTGAGGACCTGACAGCAATGTCTCAAGAATTTCAGTGAAAGTGTCTTTGCAAAACGCCATCTGCCTGCCACAACACCAGCCTCTCATGCTGCTCAATATACAATACACCCATCACTGACCCATTTGTGGTCCCTGGTACTCAGGACTCCTGCCCGTGTCATAATTGATCCATATGCCTCTGGAATTCTTCAATCCGAATGGCATCACTCGACATTGATATGACACATTTGGTGTAACAAGAGCAGATATTTCTTTGGTCCCTGATGTCAATGGAACTTGCCATTGCCCTTTCAATGGATCAATTTTGTGATTGCAGGGCCACATTGTTTTCTATCTATGCAGTTTTCCAATTGTGAAATTGAACACAAATCAATCTTTGTGGTCGGATTTATCTTTCTATGATCCACACAATTGGTCGTTCAATTTCGGAACTAACACTATTGGTGAGCTCCAGTTGCTTCGACTAGTTTAAGTCAAGTGGTTTATCAGCATGCAATGAATTCTTGATTCCACTTCAGCTTGTTCTTCTGCGTTCATCTGGAAAAGCAGACTGTTATATCGGTCCTTTTTACATCTCTCCCAGATTTTAGTTCACTGAAGTCCATTGAAATAAAACCTAGGCAACAGAGAAGGAAATGTCTGCTTCTTCACCGTCTACTGAACTGTAGTGTTGCATCAAATCCATTGCCTGCAGGATGTGGCCAGAGGACAAAACTATAAAATTTCCACGATAGTTCTTTTGACATGTCTTAATGACATAAACTTTGAGTTACATCAAGTCAACACCCAGAACAGATCATTCAGTCAGTGCCAAACAGTTCAGCGCTCTATCAGTATTTCTGATCGCTGCTTTACAGTGAGTTCACAAATTGAGTGTTGGATCATCTTTTATCAACTTTACTTTTAATACTAGTACTTAAAGCATTTACCTTTGCATCCTTACGTACGACATTTCACATTTGTTCATGTCAAATTTTATGAGACAATTTCCCACCATCATATATTTTGCAAATTTTATAGTTCACAAGCCACCTCATCAGATTGAACTCCTTCAGGTATGGTTCGATCTAATAACCAGTGCAGAGTAGACAGTTTTTATTTATTCCTTCACATGATATGAACACCCTCTGGCAAGGTCTGCATTTGTTGCTCCTCTCTGATTGCCCTTCGGAAGGTGGTGTTGAGCTACTTTCTTGAACCACTGCATTCCGTTTCCCGAAGGCACACCATTCTGTTAGGATGAGATTTTGGATATTGACAAGACAGTGATTAAGGAATGGCAATACATTTTCAAGGTCAGGAAGGCATCTGGCTTGGAGGAGATAGTAGGAACTGCAGATGCTGGAGAATCCGAGACAACAAGGTGCAGGGCTGGATGAACACAGCAGGCCAAGCAGCATCACAGGAGCAGAGAGGCTGACGTTTCGGGCCTAGA
>NC_063342.1:63007495-63050225 GCF_021869965.1 Rhincodon typus | reverse complement strand
ATTCAATGAGACCACTTCTGAGAACTACCTTTTGCAAGTTGACCTGAAACTTTAAAAATCATATCTCTTCAAGGCCTAGAAAAGGAATCCTGATAGGTTTGAAGGAAGCTTGCAGATTTGTATTTATTCCTTGGAATTGAATCATTTGAAATTGAGCAATCTTTCGCTGTAGAAGTCTTCATACAAGCCAGTTACAGAACTACGCAGAAATATGAAGCACTGTAAAAAATCAGCAGGTTTGGCAGTATCACTAGAGAGATATACAGGTGAATAGGGTGAATAGAGTACATGGAAACGGTGTCCACAGAAAGAGAGAGAAGAAAAAGAGAGAGAGACAGCGGGGAGGATGGCAGGGAAAGGAGAGGAGTGATAGACAAACAAGGAGACAGCTGATGATAAATCGAGAGATGATGAATCCTGGGTAGGGTGCTAACAAGAAGTGTAAATGGCAGAAAATGGGCGGTGGTGTTGGGAACAACCCATTGTAAAACAGAATCAGTATGTGTCAGGGGAGGTTAACAACCATGGAGGAGGTTGTTCAAGTTCTGAAATGATTAAACTCAATGTTGAATCCTGAAGGCTGTAAGGTCCCTAAGCAGAAGAGGGGGAAGGAAGTAAATGGACGAGTGTTTCACCCACTGCGATTGCATGGGAAGGTGCCGTAAGGGTGTGGGGAGGTATTTGGAGTGGAGTAGCAGTGGACCTGGATGTCCCAGAGAATGCTGACCGAGGGAGGGGAGGGGAATATGTGTCTGGTGTTGGCATCCCACTGAATGTGGCAGAAATGGCAGCTTATGATCCTTTAGATGTTGAAACTGGTGGGGTGGAAAGTGTGGACCAGGTAATCCTATTGTTGTGGCGGGGCCCTATTCATGCCCCACACTCTGACATCAGCATAGAAACTACCAGCTACTTTCAGTTCTGATGAAGGGTCACTGACTCAAATATTAACTCTGTGTCTCTCTCTCTACAGATGCTGCCAGACCTGCTGAGTTTCCACGACACTTCCTGTTTTTGTTTCAGATTTCCAGCATCTGCAGTTCTTTATTTAAATTTTAGCTACAGGTGTTTCCTTGTTGGGTTCTGTATATTTTTATCAGCTGCTCCAATTCAATTGCCATTGAGGAATTTTACTGTCATGATTTTCATTGCAAATTGTGGCAGAAACCTGGCAAATATTGATCAGTTTATCTCAGTCTGATTGCTATCTGTTGAAACTGTTGTTCAACAAGAACATTAATAAAAATGTGACATATCATCGCATCTGGATTCCTTACATTGTCTTTGAGTTAGGACCTCAGTGAGACGGACCCTATGTGGCTAATGAAATGAATATCACTTTCAACATGGGACTTGGGACTTGGACAGCACAATGACTCAGTGGTTAGCGCTGCTGCCTCACAGCACCAGGGACCCAGGTTTGATTCCAGCCTTGGGTGACCGCCTGTGTGGAGTTTGCCTATTCTCCCCTTGTCTGTGTGGGCTTCCTCTCACAGCCTAAAGATACGCAGGCTAGGTGGATTGGCCATGCTAAATTGCCTGTAGTGTTCAGGGATGTGTAGATTAGGTGGACTATGGGGGCATGGGTTTAGGTGGGATGCTCCAAGAGTCAGTGTGGACTTGTTGGGCCGAAGGGCCTGTTTCCACACTGTAGGGATTCTGATTTTTGATTTTAAGTCTTCAAGGCTAAAACCTTCCCAACTTCTGAAATACTTCTGGGTCATTTTTATAAATTTGTTCACTTTTTTTGCAATGAGTGATTCTCATTCGAATCTGAGAACTAGGAGCAGAAGTGGGCCATTCAGCCCTAATAACCTGGTCAAACATTCAATTTTTTTTTATTCACTTGTGGGACCGTGGGCATCACTGGCTGGGCAGCATTTATTGCCCACCCTAGTTGGCCTTGAGAAGGTGGTGGTGAGCTGCCTTCTTGAACCGCTGCAGTCCATGCATTGTAGGTAGATCCACAATGCCCTTTGGGAAAGAATTTCAGGATTTTGGCAGTGATAGTACAGCGTACTGCTACTGAGCGTTGGGGTGGTGGATGGAGTGGATGCTTGTGGACATGGTACCCATCAAGCAGCCTGATTTGTCTTGGATGTTGTCAAGATTCTTGAGTGTTTGTGGAGCTGCACCCATCCAGGCAAGAGGGGATTATTCCGTCGCACTCCTGACTTGTTCCTTGTATATAGTGGACAGGCTTTGGAGAGTCAAAAGGTGAGTTACTCACTGCAGTATTCCTAACCTCTGACCTGTTCTTGTAGCCACTGTGTTTATGTGGTAAGTCCAGTTGAGTTTCTAGTCAATGATAACCCCCAGGATGTTGATAGTCGGGGATTCAGTGATGGTAACACCATTGAATGTCAAGGGGTGGTGGTTAGATTGTCTTATTGGTGATGGTCATAACCTGGCATTTGTGTGGCACTAATTTTACTTGCCACTTATCAGCCTAAGCCTGGATATTATCCAGATCCTACTGCATTTGAACATGAACTGCTTCAGTGTCTGAGGAATAGGAAATGGTGCTGAACATTATGCATTCATTGGTGAATGTCCCCACTTCTGACCTTATGATGGAGGGAAGGTCATTGATGAAGCAGCTGGAGATGATTGGGCCTAAGAATCTACCCTGAAGAACTCCTGCAGAGACGTCCTGGAGCTGAGATGACTGAACTCCAACAACCACAACCATCTTCCTATATGTCAGGTCCAACTCCAACCACCGGAGAGTTTCTCCCATTACCCATTGATTTCTGTTTTGCTAGGGCTTCTTGTTGCCACACTTGGTCGAATACAACCTTAAAGTCAAGGGCTGTCACTCTCACCTCATCTCTGGAATTCAGCTCTTTTGCTCATAATTGAACCAAGGTTCTATTTTGGAAAAGTAAATCAGGGCAGGACTTATACACTTAATGGTAAGGTCCTAGGGAGTGTTGCTGAATAAAGAGGCCTTGGAATGCAGATTCATAGCTCCTTGAAAGTGGAGTCCCATGTAGACAGGATAGTAAAGAAGGTGTTTCATATGCTTTCCTTTAATAGTCAATGCATTGCGTGTAGGGAGACCATATTGCGACTGTATAGGACATTGGTTAGGCCAATTTTGGAATACTGCATACGATTCTGGTCTCCCTGCTAAAGGAAGGAAGTTGTGAAACTTGAAAGGGTTCAGAAAAGAGTTACAAGGATGTTGCCAGGGTTGGAGGGTTTGAGCTATATAGCGAGACTGAATAAATTGGGGCTAGTTTCCCTGGAGTGACATTATTGAGGTAATAAAATCATGAGGGCATGAATAGGGTGAATAGCCAAGGTCTTTTCCCCAGGGTGGAGGAGTCCAAAACTAGAGGGCATAGGTTTAAGGTAAGAGGAGAAAGATTTGAAAGGGACCTGAGGCGCAACTTTTTCATGCAGAGGGTGTTGCGTGTATGGAGTGAGCTGCCAGAGGAAGTGGTGGAGGCTGGTGAAATGATGGGTATATGAATAGGAAGGATTTAGAGGGATATGGGCTAAATGTTGGCAAATAGGGCTAAATTAATTTAGGATATCTGGTCGGCACGCACGAGTTGGACCAAAGGATCTGTTTCAGTGCTGCACAGCTCTATGACTTTGATTGGAATGAGGTCAGGAACTGAGTGGCCTTGGTGGAACCCGAACTGGGTGTCACTGAGCAGGTTCGTGCTGAGCAGGTGCTGCTTGATAGCACTATTGAGGGCACCTTCCCTCACTATACAGATGATCGAGAGTAGACTGATGGGGCAGTAATTGACCGGGTTGGATTTATCCTACTTTTTGTGTACCTGGGCAGTTTTCCACTTTGTTGGGTAGATGCAGTGTTGTAACTGTACTGGAAGAGTTTGACTGTGGAGTGAGAAGTTTTGGAATACAAGTCTTAAGTACTATTGACAAAATGGTTTTAGCCCTCATGGTCTTTTCCATGAGTCAGTTCATGGTCAGTTCCACCAACGTTTTATTGATATCATGTGGAGTGAATCAAATTGGCTGAAGACTGGTATCTGTAATATCTTTTGCACTGTTACATGGAGCTCTTCCATCATTGAGGATGAGGATATTTGTGGAGACTCTTCCTCCAGTGAGTTGTTTAATTGTCCACCACTGTTCATGACTGGATGTGGCAGGACTGTCTGATCTGTTGGTTGTGAGTTCGCTTATCTCTGCCTGTTACTTGCTTCTTATGCTTTTTGGTACCTGGTTAGTCTTGTTCTGTAGCTTCACCAGGTTGACGCCTCATTTTTAGGTATACCTAATGCTGCTCCTGGCATGCCCTCCTGCACTCTCCATTGAACCAGGGTTGATCCCCTGGCTTGATGGTAATGGCTGAGTGGGGGGATATGCTGAGCCATGATTTTATAGATTGTGTTGGAGTACAATTCTGCTGCAGTTGATGGCCTACAGCATCTCATTGATTCCCAGTCTTGAATTGCTAGATCTGTTGGAAGTCTATCCCATTCAGCACAGAGATAGTGCCACACAGTAAGTTGGAAGTTATTCTCAATGTGAAGGCGGGACTTCATCTCCACAAGGCCTGTGCGATGGTTACCAATACTGTCATGGACAGATGCAGATTGGTAAGGATGAGGTCAAATATGTTTTTCCCTCTTGATGGTTCCCTCACCACCTGCTGCAGACCCAGTCTAGCAGCTTTGTCCTTTAGGACCCAACCAGCTCGGTCTGTAGTACTGCTGCTGAGCCATTTTTGAATAAATTCTGTGCCCTTGCCATCGTCGGTACTTCTTCCAAGGACTTGCTGAGGGTGGACAGTACGTGGTAATCAGTAGGAGGTTTCCTTGCTCATGTTTAACCTGAATCCATGAGACTCCATGGGGTCTGGAGTTAATGTTGAGGACTTCCAGAACAACTCCCTCCTGACTGAATACTGCTGTGCCGCCACATCTGCTGGGTCTGTCCTACTGATGGGACAGGACAAATCCGGGGATGGTGCTGGCAGTGACTGGGACATTGTCTGAAAGCTATACTTCTGTTAGTATGACCAGTCTGTGAGACAGCTCTCCCAATTTTGGCACTAGCCCCCAGATGTTAGTGGGAAGGGCTTTGCAGGGTCAACAGGGCTGTTTCTGCAGTTATCTTTTCCGGTGCCTAGGTCAATGCCAGGCGGTCTGTCCAGTTTCATTTCTTTGTTGAGATTTCATAGCAATTGATACAACTGAGTGCTTCCTAGGCCATTTCAGAGGAAAGTTGAGAGTCAACCACATGGCTGTGGGTCTGGAGTCACATGTAGACCAGACCAGGTGACGATGCCAGATTTCCTTACCTGAGGGACATTAATGAACGAGATGGATTTTTCTGACAATGATTTCATAGTTATCAGTAGATTCTAAATTACGGATTTTTTTTAAAATTCAAATTCCACCATCTGGCAAGGCGGGATTTGAACCCAGGTCCCCAGGAACATTAGCTGGGTTTCCAGATTGAAAGTCTAGTGATAATACCCACTAGGCCATCACCTAATAAACTCAAATTTAATTCTTCCATGATTGGGGCCACATTGTTATTTATTTTCTCCTTTCTGGCTGAAGTCGTTGACGCCCATTTATGAATCTAATTCTTTGTAACTCCTACAGTTAATAATCCCTTAGTTCATACTGTACCATCTGGAATGCTTTCATGTATTTACATCTCCAAAGCCCACTCTGAGCTATTCTATTGTACATTAAGTAACATACCCTGTTGGAGGCAAAATCACACCAGTAATGGTTTTGATAATACAAAGAAACGTACCATTAAAGTGCACAATGAAACTTGCAACCCAAATATAGTATCAGATTTACTGTGTTTTGTAGTAGATCTTAGTCTATCAGGAAATTCATTGCAAAATATTTCAGCATAAAGCAAATGAAAAGTATATAATTGGCAAAATTGATGCACATTATTGATTTCTCAAGTAGACCATGCACACTATTTGAAGACAGGTGTCTATATTGTGCAGTTATTGTTGAGTTTTAAAGAATGCATGAAATTAGTAGTGAGCTGCCAAAATTTGAGTCAAATTTTACAGACAGAGCAGTAAATTGTCTAATGCTCGTTAGGATGCAAATTGCTCCATGGGTTGTAATTTTCAATCAGTGAAATATAATGAAATTAGGAATCCGTAAATATTTCAGTTTCCATAGTAATTTGATTATTCAGCATCTATATCCAAAGGATGAAATGCTGTCTTTGTGGCAGTCAGATGGTTTGATGCATCTGTTTTGTAGGTAGGGTTTTCATGTTCCATTGAATTAGGTTATGCAATGTAGGACACAGATGTCAGCAGTAACTTTATCGTTGCAATCTTACACTGTGAGAATATGACAAACCCAACTTCAGTTCCTTGTCCATACTAAGTTAGTTGATTTCAGCCAAGAGAATGATGGAACATTCAACATCTGTTGCAAGAATTCCTACTCCTTTTTTTAAACTATTATCTCTCCAGTACTCATGCTGACTGCAATGGTGTTGACTATGGCATCATAGCATATCGATCCCATAATATCCAACTCAAGATAACTTGAATTAATGGAAAACTTGGCATTGCCATGACATTTTTGCACCTGTCCTTCTCAATGGGAGAAATTGAGGAAGAGCAAGGTGGTCTTGCAATAACCTTGGTGTCGCTACATTGAATCCTATAGAATGTACAAATCATAGCCGCAGTGCGCAGGAATAGATTGTTGGGTACTGTATTGAGTACTTGGCAGTAGGGTCATTGATCAAATGAGATCTCTGTCTTACATACAGCTGAGATTCTTGTATATTGTTGCAGGTGGCAAGTATTTCCTACATTCCTGAAATTTGTAAATGATGAATAGTTAGGGGACTCTTCAACTAATTATTCAACTTTGAGATAGCATTGAGGATAAAACATTATGAGTCTAATGATGACCATGAAACCATTGTCAATTGTTAGAAAAACCCATGTGGTTTATTGATGTCCTTTATGGAACAAACCGCCATTGTTGCCTAGTCTGGCCTACATGTGACTCCAGACCCACAGCAACGTGGTTGACTCTTAACAACCCTCTGGGTAATTAGGGATGGGCAATAAATGCTGGCCTAGCCAGCGATGCCCACATCCTATGAATGAATAAAATAAAATCATCGTGAAATAACTACATTCGAGGGTGCAGTATGGAAAAGCTTCTGGAATCAAATTATAGGATGTTAAAATATCCTACCTTCCTTCAGTTTCTTCCCTTTGCTGAAGCAACTAATTCTATTGGAGTACAAGTCTGTCAGTGCGTATCATTCTCTGAAACTTCCACTATATAAATTCTCCATGTGTTTTCAATAGAATATTAGCAGACCTGATGAGTATGGAAGATATCAATACCAGACCCAACTTTGCTCTCACCACCTTCATATGAATGTGTGCTTATGTATGCACACACTTGTCAACAGTGGCCAGTAGATAGCCAACAGGATATCTGTACACCAACAAAATACTGGAAATTGGAAATAAAATCAGGAAATGCTGCAAGTGCTCAATGGGTTAGGTAGCATCTGTGGAGACGGAATCGACAGTTGATGTTTCAGATCGATGGTTAATTATCAGAACTGGGCAATGTTAAAATTATAGCAGCTTTTTAAGCTAGTTAAAGGAGGAATGGTGGAAAAAGAAAGACAGAAGGGAAACTCTACGATCAGATGGAGATCATAAAAGAAATGGAGAGGGACCAGTCTCTTTGGGATGCTGAAAGAGGAGAAGGAAAAAAGCTGCTGCTTTAGTTGTTCAGCATGGATGCAGTGATGTGTTGTAGTTGACAGATTAGTTCTGAATCTATCCTGTTTAGCATGGCTGGCCAAGTCCTGAGGGACACAACTGCCAGATTGAGCATGTGCAGGCAGTGAGAGAACCAACACAAGGGACATACCTTGGTGGTAGTGTTATGCAACTTTACAAACAGTGAACTCAATGAAAAGGGGGATTGCTTGTCCATAAGCACTTTGCTGTGATTACTCCTGCCAATACTGCCATGCATAGGTACATCAGGTAGACTGCTGAGGACAAGGTGAAGTTGGTTTGTCCCTTGTGTTGGTTCTCTCACCGCCTGCTACATGCTCAGTCTGGCAGTTGTGTCCCTCAGGACTTGGCCAACGCAGTCAGTAATGGTAGTACCGAGCCAATCTTGGTGCCACATAATTAAATCCCCTACCCAGGGATCATTTTGTGCTGTTGCTGCTTGTAGGGGAAGGAAAATGAGAAAGAATGGATTTCACTTCAAAAGAACTGGTATGGCTCTGATTACCTAAATGACCTATTTCTGTGCAATACTATTCTGTGGTTTTTGACACATACAAAAGGCCCAATGCCTGTTTTTTGTTCTCTTCCGACACTGTTCTTGATGGACTTCTGGCAGAAAAGTGCAAACACTTCCATCTTGCCTAACTGGGGCCTTAGTACTTCGAGTAGTGCCTAAAATATACTGATTCATATTCTGAGCTGTAGTAATATAGGTCGTAATATTCCAACTCAGGGGCTAGAGTACAGCAATCGAACTAAGTTAGCCCTGAGGGATGCGAGCAGATGTCATAACAAACAAAGCAAACTTGTTTAATCACACTTCTGGCTGCATGCCAATATTCTGAACTAGTTTTGAGTGTCCATTTTTCTTTGGATATGGTAGTATTTAGATCTTAAACAATTAATAATATTCAACAAATAAAAACACATTTGTTTGAAAGTCTACATCTTGCCTCAGTCTGCATCCTGCTGTGAAATAAGTAATGGGGACATTATCAAATCTTTCTGTCTATTAAATATATCAACTGATTCATGCTGTTGGTGGTATACATGCTCTATGTTCAAGAGAAGTTTCTAAGTAATAAGATTTTGTTTTCAAGGCACAATGGCAAATTAGCAGAGCTTGATCCCTAAAACTGCTTGGAGAAATGGCACAATCCTACAGAATCAAGGCAGAGTTAGGATTATTCAGATGCTGTTGTTCATTGGCCCTAATTGTAAACTTATGAACATACATACAAAGATACATAGGTTTGCAGAATAAAAGAGTATGATCCAAATGCATTGACATAATCTTGTAATAATATCCTAATGGAGCTTAGTCAATGATTTGGAATCAATGGTTCTTCTTTAGGCAGCTCATCAGCTTGTTTACAGTATTGTGCATTAAATAAGAAACAAGAGTCTAACAGAGGTAAAGAAGAGATTTCTTAGAATGATGGCAGAGTGTGGGAGTTCTGTTATGAGACAAAGAAGCTTAAGGGGAGTAAAAACAGAAAATGCTGAAAAAACTCAGCAACTTCTGTGGATTGAGAAATGCACCTAACATTTTGAGTCCGGTCTGACTTCTTTAGAACTGAAAAAAGCTGGAAAATTGTGTTTTTATATTGGGGTGGCATTGTGGCTCAGAGGTTAGCACTGCTGCCTCACAGTGCTAGAGACCCAGGTTTGGTTCCAGCCTCAAGCCACTGTCTGTATGGGTTTCCTTCTGGTGTTCTGCTTTCTTCCCCACAGACCAAAGGCGTGCAGATTAAATGGATTGGCCATACTAAATTGCCCATAGTATCCAGGGATGTGCAGGCTAGGTAGATTAGCCATGGGAAATGCAGGGTTACAGGGATAGGGTAGGGGTGTGGATCTGGGTGGGATGCTGTTCGTAGAGTCAATGTGGACTTGATAGGCCAGATAGCCTGCTTCCACAGTTTAGGGATTCTATGAAAGGATAAGTGCAGATGTAAATTTAGTGGCTGTCTGTCAAAGGCTTGTGTGAACCCATGGAATGTAACACCATAGAGTGTCAGGGAAACTTCAAAGAGAGAGACATAAGAGATAATGAGCGGCTGACTATCTGTCGAAGCAAAAAGCCATCTCCTGTGGATGAGGTTCCAAACTGCAGTCCTGTTTTTGTGTTCTACCCTTATCGTGCTTGCAGCTCGAGGAACTTGAGTTGTACTTGAGTTGAGGAGCTGGAGTCCGAGCTGTTGTGCCACATCAGGGAGTGGGAAAGTTATTTGGATATGATTATGCCCTTCAGATTAGGTCTTCAAATTTGGTCTGTGATCAGGTACAGGAGGCTGTGACTGCAAGTGAGGCAGCCACTGGGACAGCTGCAATTGTCCAATAGTTATGAGATTCCTGGAATCTGTGCAGATGAGAGTGAGGACTACAGCAAATATAAGCAACTGACCATGGCACCATAGCATAGGGAGATGTTCTGGTAGGGGAAGAAATAGGAATGTAGTAGCACTGGGAGACAGTACAACTAGGGGAATAGATACTTATTCTCTGGAGAAGGGATATGTAACATCACAAAACAAATGGATATAGTGGCATTGCAACTATATCCTGTAAACTGAGTGGAACAGGAAGGAATAGATTATATAAACATAAAATAAAAAGCAGCAGATAGGGCCAACAGGGGAAAGAATGGTAAAAAGTGCAATTAATAGCTCTTATAGAGTTATGATCATAGAGTCACACAGCACAGAAACTGAGCCTTCAGTCCACCCAGTCTATGCTGAACATAATCCTAAACTAAACTAGTCCCACCTGCCTGCTCCTGGCCCCCATCTTTCCTATTCATGTAATTATCTAAATGTTTTTTAAATGTTGTAATTGTGCCCACATCTACCACTTCCTCAGGAAGTTCATTCCACATGTGAACCACCCTCTGGGTAAAAAATTTGCCCCTCATGTCTTTTTAAAATCTCTCTCCTCTTACCTTAAAAATGTGCCCCCTAGTCTTAAACCCTCCCATCCTAGGGAAAAGAAAACTACCATTAATCCTATCTATACCCATCATGATTTTATAAACCTCTATCAAGTCACCTCAACCTGCAATGTTCCAGTAAAAAAAAGTCCCAGCCTATCCAGCCTATCTTTATAGCTCAAACCTTCCATACCATGCAACATCCTGGTAAATCTCTTCTGAACCCTCTCCAACTTAATAATATTCTTCCTATCTTAAATGCACATAGTATACAGAACAAAATAAATGAATTAATAGCATAGGTAAGGTTAATAAGCATGATCTTAATGAAATTACAGAACCGTTGTGACAAGGAGATCAAAGCTGGAAACTAAATATTCCATTCTGAGGTAGGGTCACTGGACCGGAAACATTAACTCTGATTTCTCTCCATGGATGCTGCCAGACCTGCTGAGATTTTACAGCAATTTTTGTTTTTGTTTCTGATTTCCAACATCTGCAGTTCTTCTTAGATATTTAGGAGTATGTGACTTTTCAAAAGGACAGGGTGAAGGAAAGGGTAGTGGGGCAGCTTTGATTGTTGAGATGGAATACATATGATTACATTAAATTATCTTGGATTGAAAGATGTACAATCCATTTGAATAGAGGTAAGATCCAACAAGGGGTGGAAGGCACTAGTGAGAGTGGTCTACAGGACCCCAATGGAACTGTTCTGTTGGGCAGAGAATAAATCATGGGATAATGAGGGAATGTAAAAAAGATGGGACATCAATCATGGGTGACTGTAATCTACATGTAGATTGGTAAAATCAAATTGGCGCTAGGAAGAATTCATAGAATATTTTCAGGACAGTTTGCCAGAACAATATGTTATGAATCCAAGCAGGGATCAGGCTATTTGGATCTGGTCATTTGGAATGAGGCAGGTTTAACAAATGATCTCAGAGGAAAAGATATACTGGGTAAAAGTGACCATAACATTTCAGGATTTAGCATTCAGTTACTTGAGTGAGAAACCTGGGTCAGAAACAGCTATGCTAAATCTAAATAAGGGTAATTATGAGGACAGAATTGATTGGAGTGGATTGGGAAAGTCCCCTGGACCTGAAGAGCTACAACCTAGGATTTTAAAGGAAGTCACACAGAGATAGTGGATGCACTGGTAAAAATCTTCCAAGAATCCTTAGTTTCTGGAAAAGTCCCAGAGGACTGGAAAACCACCGACGTAACACTCTTATTCAAAAGGACAGGGAGACAAAAAAAAAACTGGCTAAATATTGGCCAGTTAGCTTAACATCTGTCATTGGCAAAATGTCAGCATCCATGTTGAAAGGATGTAATAGCAAAGCATTGAGAAATACATAATTTATTAGATCAGAGTCAGCATGGCCTCATGAAGGAGAATTCATGACTGACAAGTTTATTAGAATCTTTGAGGCAGTGTTAAGCAGGATAAATAAGGGGAATCAATGAATGTAATATATTTGGATTTCCAAACATTTTTGATAAGGTACCACACAAGGCTACTTAATAAGATAAAAGCCCACGGTACTGGAGATGGTATACTGGCATGTTTATATGATGGGCTAACTATTAGGAGGCTGAGATAATGGGGGGCATTTTGATATGTCAATCTGTAACTAGTGATATGCCGTAGTGATCTGTGCTGCACCGCAATTACTTTCAAAATATATTAATGAGTTGAAAGATGGAAATGTATTATTATTGCCGAGATTTCAGATGACACAAAATAGGTGGAAAGGCAAGTGCTGAGGCTGAGACAAAGAGACTGCAGAGGTATATAGACAGGTTAAGTGAATGGGCAAAACCTTGGCAAATGGAATGTCTTGTGGGAAAATGCGAAGCACTTTACCAGGAAGAATATAAGAACTGGATATTGTTTAAATGGATAAAGACTGCAGAAACCGCATCACAAAAGGATTTAGGTGTTCTCTTGCACGAACCACAAAAAAAACTAGCATGGGAAATAGGGAAGGTAAATGGAATGCTTGGCTTTATTTCAATAGGATGGAGTACATAAATAGGAAAGTCTTGCTAAAACTGTACAAGGCACTAGTCAGACCACAGCTAGAATACTGTGAACAGTTTTGATGCCCTTATGTAAGGAAAGATATAAAGGCATTGGAGGCAGTCCAGAGAAAGTTCACTAAGTTGGTCCGAGGCATGGAGAGATTTTCTTGTGAGAAGAGGTTGAGTAGGTTGGACCTGTATTCACTGGAGTTCAGGACAATGAGGGGTGACCATATTGAAACGTACAAGATTCTCAGAGGACTTGGTAGTGTAGATGCAGAGAGGTTGTTTCCGCTATGGGAGAGGCTAAGACAAGAGAGCATCATTTCAGAGCAAAGGGTCATTCATTTAGATAGATCTGAGAAGGAATTTCTTCTCAGAGTGTAGTGAATCTGTGAAATATTCTACCACAGAGGGCTGTAGAGGCTGGGACATTAAGTAAATTCAAGGCTGAGAAAGACAGAATTTTTATTAGTAAGAGAATCAAGGGATATGGCCTGAGAGACTGTCTAATAATAAGAAGATAGCAATTAGGAAAACAATTGGAATGTTGACTTTAATCATATAGACCATGAAGCATAAAAATACAGAAGTCTTGTTACAACTGTCCAGGGCATTGGTGAGATTGCACCTAGAGAATAGTTTAAAGTTTTAGTCATTTTTAAAGAGGGACATACTTGCATCAAGGGAAGTTTAGAAAAAAAATACTGATTGATTCTGGGAGTGAAGGAGTTCATCTTATGAGGAAAGGTTGAACAGATTTAGTATATAGTCACTGGAGCTTCAAAGACTGAGGTGATCTTTTTGAAACATATATGATGCTGAGGGGAGATTGACAGGGTAGATGCTGAGAGGACATTAACCCTAATGAAGGAATCTAGACCAAGAGTCATAGTTTGAAAGTAAAGGGTCTCCCTGTGTATGCCAGAGACGAGGAGAAGCTTCTTCTCTCAAAGGGTTGTAAGGGAATACATTTCCACAAGGTGCAGTAGAGGATGGATCATTGAATAAATTCATTTTTGAGTTAGACATACTTTTGATCTGCAAGAGGGTAAAGGTTAATCGGAAAGTGGAGTTAAGTCCATGATAAGATCAGCCGTGGTCTTATTCAATGGCACAGCAGACTTGAAGGGCTGAATAGCCAATTCCTGCTCCTATTGTGGGTGCTTATATTCTAACATTCTTACACTTTTGTTTTGTTTTCTTTCATATTCTACATATTCTAACCACTCTCTGTGTGCAAAAGCTGCCCCTCAGGTCCCTTTTAATGCTTTCTCCTCTCACCTTAAAGGTATGTCCTTATTATTTATCATAGAACCCCCACATGTGGGAACATAGCAACCACACCAATCCTCCAAAGAGCATCCCAACTAGCCCCCTCTCTAACTCTACATTTCCCATGGCTAATCTACACGTCCATGGACACAATGGGCAATTTAACACAATCAATCTACCTTAACTGCACAATTTTGGTCTGTGGGAGGAAACTAGAACAAACCCACACAGACACTGGGAGAATTTGCAAACTCCACAATGATAGTCACCTAAGGCTAGAATTGAACCCAGGTTCCTGGCGCTATGAGGTAGCCATGCTAACCACTGAGCCACCATGCCACTCTAGTTTAAAGTAAGGTCCTTGTCAGTCCTTTCCACTGAGGTCATTAATTATCCTTGTCACATTCCTCAATACCAAATCTAATATTACTTTTTTTCTGGTCAGTCCCAGACTGTGTTGCTCTAAGAAACTATCTCAGAACCTTTCTGAGTTCTGTTCATCTGGTTATTGCCAATCTGATTTTTTGTTTTATATGTAGGTTAAAATCAATTACAATTATTGCTGTTCCTTTATTGCAGAATGCAGTATTCCTTCTTGTTTACTTCCGCATCAGGATTCCACCAGAATTAGAAGAGCACTGAGATTAAGGGTGGCATGGTGGCACAATGGTTAGCACCACTACCCCACAGCACCAGGGACCCAGGTTCAATCCCAGCCTTGGGCAACTATCTGTGTGGAGTCTGCACATCCTCCCACAGTCCAAAGATGTGCTGGTTAGGTGGATTGGCCATGTTAAATTGTCCATAGTGGGAAATGCAGGGATAGGATAGGATAGGGCATGGGTCTGGGTGGAATGCTCTTTGCAGGGTCAGTGTGGACTTATGTCGATGGGCCAAACAGCCTGCTTCCACACTGTAGGGATTCTGTTTCAAATGTTTGTGCATCTAGAGACACTATAGAGATCAGAAGAGGTGAGGGCATGGAGATATCTGAGCAAGCAAGAAGAAGAATTCAACTCACATGTCAATAAGGATACTCTTGGATTGCACATTTGTTGTTTCAAATGTTTACTCACAGTCATTTCAAAACACAGGGAAGCAACAGATTCTGAAAGGGTTGTTATTTTAGAATAAAAATATTTGATGAATGCCAATCCTTTATGAACTGTTAGTTTACATTTCAGTTTTTCTTTCTGGACGATTCTCTAAATGTTTTCAGTCTCATAGACTCTCAAACTGTTTGTTTTTTCTGATTTGTCTTGTGTCATTACTATCTGTATATCCTCAGAGAGCAGAGTGAGTTACAGCAAATAGTAAGGTTCCAAGGCTATGGCAGTTAGACACAAACACAGCAATTCCTTAAATTCCCTGACGAATCAAAACCCTGCACAAATACAATCCTTTTGGTGTTCTGTACTGCTCTTCCAAAGGGATTAAAAAGTACCATGCAATTTGCAGAAGTTACAAACACTTCACACTCCTGTGAAGATTCACAAATGTTTACTACATGGAATCTACACTTTGTAAAGAGACCCTTCAGCCTGATTGGACTTCATAGAATCCCTACAGTGTAGTAACAGGCCCTTCAGCCCAATAAGTGTACACTGACCCTCCGAAGAGCATCCCACCCAAACCCATCCTCTTGTAAGCCTGCATTTCCCATGGCTAACACACCTAATCTACACATCCCTGATCACTACAGGCAATTTAGCATGGCCAATACACCTAGCCTGTACATCTTTGGTCTGTGGGAGGAAACTGGAGCACCTGGCGGAAACCCACACAGACACAGGGAGAATGTGTAAACTCCACATAGACAGTTGCTCGAGGGTGGGATCAAACCTGGGTTCCTAGTGCTGTGAGACAGCAGTGCTAACCACTGGGCCACTATGCCATCTTGTTGAGACCATCACTGTTTTTTCTTTATTTTTTTTCATTTTTGCTTTTGAACTGTGAGCTGAAGTTAAGCACAGAACTTTGAACTTTGAGCAACAGCTTGTTTTAAAAGAAAAGAGAGAACAAACAAACTTATGTCTGAATATGGGGAACTGGCCTGGAGAGATAATTGTAGGTTAATTATTGTTCTAAGAGCACTGCAGATGCTTTGGCAGCAGGATATGGACTCAAGCACTGGCAGCTGGGTAGATGTTGCATTAGTCAATCAAGGGGAGGCTGATGCTAGCTAGCCAATCACAGAGAATATTTAAAAAGAAAGAAACACCGTAGATTAACAGGTTTTTACTTATTTTTGGGCAGAAGCCTGTGTGCTTGGAATCTGCTGGACTGGGATGTTGTCTTTAAGTTCTACTCTCTCTAGTTTTATATTCATTTAAAGAATTATTGTATATTCTAAGAAAAGAATCCTAATTTAGAATTAAATATTCCATGGAGCCTGCTGGAACATGTTTGTAATGACCAGTGACTTTGGAATTCAAACAAGTTACAATCCCATATGCCTGGAATACAGCACATCATTGAAGGAATTCATGAAGACTTGGTACTCATCATTGAAACAGTTATCGAACAGACCAGTCACAATTCCTTTATTTCTCTTTTTAATTTCTGCCTTAACTGTGCCTCTCTGTCTGTCTATGTTTGGGTCAGGTTTACGTTCAAAGAAGCTTGGTTTTATACCATAAGCATTAATTGGATTACCTCGTTGTTTAGCTTTGCTCCACTAAAGTTATAGCATGAATAATAAATTGTTAATTTCTGTTTAAGTTATAAACACTGTGTCTAATATGTTAGTCTTAAAGTCTGGTTCAGAAAAAAATGGCTAGTTTGAGGGTCATTGAATGTTTTAATTTCACTGTGTTGTAAATCCAGTGTTAGCATATCTGACTTGGTCTGCTTGCTGATCCAATGTCGTAGCAGTCTATATTGGTCTATATTCTATACAAGGCTCCACCCAAACAAATGACCCTTCTCACTTTGCTCTCATACCTCTCTATTCTTTTCTCCCTCATTTTTGCCTTTGCAGCTCCCCTCTTCAGTGCATCAATCTTTAACCACTCTGTGTGGCAATAAACTCTACATTTGCACCACTCTCTGTCTCTGTTCCTTTAATTTTTTATGTGATTTGTGATTAACAGTATGATGTTCATGGTTCTTTTTATCATGGTAGACTGGTTAGCAAGGTTGGTTCACATGGGATCCAGGGAGGGACAGCCAATTGGATACAAAATTGGCTTGCTGGTAGAAGACAAAGAGTGGTGGTAGAGCATTCTTATTCAGACTGGAGACCTATGACCAGCAGTGAGCTGCAAGGATCAGTTCTGGGTCCACTGTTGTTTGACATTTATATCAACGATTTGTATGAGAATGTAGGATATATAGTTAGTAAGTTTGTGGATGACAGCAAAATTGGTGGTATAATGGGCTGTGAAAAAGGTTATTAAAAGTACAATGAAATGTTGATTAGATGGGCCAATGGGCTGAGAAGTGGCAGATGGAATTTAGTCAAGATAAATGCGAGGTGTTGCATTTTGTTAAGGCAAGCCAGGGCAAGACTTATGCTGGCGCTCTGGGGAGTATTGTTAAACAGAGAGACCTAGAGGTGCAGGTTCATCATTCCTTGAAAGTGTCCTCGCGGGTAGACAGGGTAGTAAAGAAGGCATTTCGCACGCTTGCCTTCATTGGTCAGAGCATTGAATATTGGGATTGGGGTGTCATGTTGTGGCTGAACAAGACGTTGATGAGATCAATTTTAGAATACTGCATACAATTCTGGTGTCCTGCTATAGGAAGCATGTTGTTAAATGAGAAACGGTACAGAAAAAATTACAAGGATGTTGCTGGGACTGGAGGGTTTGAGTTATAAGGAGAGGCTGGATAGGCTGGGACTTTTTCCAGTGGAGAGTCAAGGCAGAGGATGCCCTGGTAGAGGTTTATATAATCATGAGGGGATGATAAGGTTAATTTCCAAGGGTAAGGGAGTCCAGAACTAGAGGGCATAGGTTTAAGGTGTGAGGGGAAAGACTTAAAAAGGGACCTGAAAGAGCAACTTTGTTACACAGAGGATGGCACGTGCATGGAATGAGCCACCAGAGGAAGTGGTAGAGACGGGCACAATTGCAACATTTAAAAGACATTTGGACAGGTATGTGAATAGGAATGGTTTAGAGGGGTACGAGCCAAATGCAGCCAAATGGGACTAGATTAATTTGG
Organism: Rhincodon typus; assembly: GCF_021869965.1. Classification (NCBI taxonomy): domain Eukaryota; kingdom Metazoa; phylum Chordata; class Chondrichthyes; order Orectolobiformes; family Rhincodontidae; genus Rhincodon; species Rhincodon typus. Next base: position 63,032,064 of record NC_063342.1, on the reverse strand, counting down.
GATATTTGGTTGACATGGATGAGTTGGACCAAAGGGTCTGTTTCCATGCTGTATGACTCTATGACTGTTTGGTAGTTTGGGCCACAATTAAATGACCAATGGGACACTGAGTATCTTGCTCAGCAGTTCCAGAGGATGGTTAAGATTTGATCATATTGCTATGATCCAGACTGTATAAGAATGGCAGATTCCTTTCTCTAAAGGATATTAGTGAACCTGTTAGTTTTTAATGGCAATCTGATGACATCTTGACCAACATTGCTGATGCTAATTTCATTTTTCTTCAAGATTTAATTCAAACCTGAAGTTACACTCCCAGTTCTAATGGTGTGATTTTGGACTCATGTCACCAGATAACAAATCTAGTAACAGGACCACTGTGCTACTGTACCCCAGGCTAGGCTAATGAACCATAAGTTAGCCCTCCCAATCCATATGATTCAATAGCAAACATGTGGTGTAATTAATCACTACCTATCGTGGAGAATTCCTTCACATCTATTAGCACCGATATCACGATCAGTCTTGCATTTAACAGTGAGTAGCTAATTGCCACGTTGAATCAGTAAAGATACAGTTGACTCATACACAACTCCTGGAATTTCACTGTAACACTAGAGCAAGAGATAAAAGTGCACTGTCAGTCCACTGTATTCCTTATCCAGGACGTTCAATTTTCAAATGACTTTTCAGTAGCTTTTCACCGAGCTTTATTTCTGATTTAACAAGGTGTTCTAAAACAGACTGGATTATATATTAAATGCTATGACAAAGATTTAGTAACCCATGATATTTGGTTGTTATAAGGTGACTATCATGTCACCTTCATCATTAAATTCATTTATATCTTGAGCGTTTTTCCAACAGACCATGAATATTTTCAGTTTCAACCTATTCTTATTTAAATTAAAGCTATCATTTCTTTATTGAATTTTTATGGCCAGAAACCTATGATTCTGTATGATTGGATTTTTAGATGAGATGTCTCATGTCAATGACTTAGATAAATAATGTAATTCCTTGATGTGAGCTCCCATTAGCCGACTGAGATATATTTGGATGCAAGATGTGGAGAATCTGTGCTGTGACATTGTATAGCTTCAGGTGCGGGCTATACATAGTAAACACTTTCATTAAAGTGAAGTGGCACTATGAAAGGAAAGGTCACAGAAAGGGAGACAGAAAGAGTTGTCTTAAAGGGATGTTGTATTAAGAGTTGTCTTAAAGGAATGTTGTATTAAGAGTTGTTCACCTGAAGCAAAAGAGAAAGAAAAATTCTGGTTCTTCAAGCCCTCTAATAATCATTAAACTCAGAAGGAAGGAGACACCATTCTTTCATAAGTTAATTTTCAATACCAGTGAGGTTGATTGGTGGTAATTAATAATTATCCCACTCTTAAAATATTTCTCACATAACTCTAAATTTTATTTGTATTAAGAGTTGATCTCTTGAAGCAGCACTGTACCACCATCTCACCAAGAGACTCACCATTCAAACACATGAGATGTCATAAGTTGTCATATTTTGTGTGATAGACAGCCGGTAAACTCACAAGAAAAGTTAGAGTTGTGTAAGTAATATTTTAAGAGTGGAATAATTATTAATTATCACCAACCAACCTCACTGGTATTGAAAATTAACTTATGAAAGAATGGTGTCTTCTTTCTGAGTTTAATGATTATTAGAGGGTTTGAAGAATCCAAATTTTTCTTTCTCTTTTGGTTCTCTCCCTTTATCCTATATTTCTTTTCCTCTCTATTTCTCTTTCTGAATCTGATTTGACATCATTCAGTATATGCTGTATACCCACTAGTTCAGAGCCTGCATGGTTTCATAATGAATCCTCTGTTTGATTTATTCTTCAATTTAGAAATTACTTTATGGGATGTGGAAATTGCTGGCTGGGCCAACATTTATTGCCCATCATTCGTTACCCTTGAGAAGGTGGTGGTGAGCTGCCCTTTTGAATGATTGCAGTCCATGTACTGTAGGTACTCCCACTCACAATGCCATTTGGGAGGTTTCCACTAAACAGTGCTGAAGGAAAGGGGATATTGTTTCAAGTCAGGATGATGAGCAGCTGGGTGTTGGGATTCCCAGGTATCTATTGCCTTTATCCTTCTAGATGGAAGTGGCCATGTGTTTAGAAGGTGCTGTCTAAGGAGCCTTAGTGAATTTCTCATGTGTATGGGGAGGCAATAGTATAGTCACAAGTCTGTTGGTCCAAAGATCCAGGTAATGTCCTGGGGACCTGGGTTTGACTCTCACCATGGCAGACGGTGCAATTTGAATTGAATAAGAATCTGGAATTAAGAGTCTAAAGGTAACCATGAAACCATTGTCAATTGTTGAGGAAAAACCCATCTAGTTCAGTAATGTCCTTTAGGGAAGGAAACCATCATTCTTACCTGGCCTAGACTACATTTGACCCCATACCTTTATGGGTGACTTTTAACTGCCCTCTGGGCAATTAAGGGTGGGCAACAAATGTTGGCCTAGCCAGAGATGTCCACATCTTGTGAATGAATAAGAAAGAAATTCTGCATTAATGTGAGGAAAGGCATATATTGTTGTATTATATTGGTTTATGTTCATTCATACATCTACAGTAAATAAAGCTACTTTTTGGTTCAACGTTTATGGGCTGAATTTTATCAAAATTCAGTTAAGTGTCAATTTTGGGGAGTTTTATGGACGGTTTCTTCTCTGTAGTACTAGTGAGCCAACTCACACAATTCTCTGCTGTTCACCACATTATATATGCACCAAGTCTCTATGGTCAATGTCTTGCACTATCTTGCACTCACCAATGACAGAAGTACTTGCCACTGCCAGGACCTCCTGGGATTACCATCTGTTGACTGGATGAAAAGCTGTCAGCCCTTTGCAGTGCAGTTAATGTGGGGGAAATTCAGAAGATCAGCTTCTGAGGATGCTTAGGTCACACAGTAACTATTCATTGGAAATAGAAGCTAACATTCTCAACTCTATTGCTAATTTACATCATCCCTAGTCCAATCATCCATTGTTGTGAATGTACCTGCAAGACTCAACTACACAGTCTACCTGTCTTAGGTGCAATTTTGAGTTAGAACCCAGTCTAAAGGAATCCTGCTTATTCCCTAATGTTCAGCAACATCTTGTCATTGTTCAATGGAGGAGAATCCTGATAGCCAAGACACTCCAGGTTACAAGTCATACTCCAGCAGATGAGGCACGCATGTGACAGTGTCCTGAGACATTCTCAGCCTGCAGCAGTGCTGTGCCTCATTCATCTGGAGGAACTGGGGGTGACGATGATAGACCCTGGCCTCCTGTACCTCTTCGACATCCTGAAGGCAACGTCTGCGGCACCATCTTCTTGTGGAGACCTATCGTCAGTTCCTTGATATCCCTGGTCAAAGAATGGCCTGCATTGTTTCTACACTTGGCCTCAGTTGGGGGGTGTGTGACAGAACCAGTAGCCATGGTTAAGGAGAGTTGCTCTTGTCTCAGTAGTGATCTGGCCCATGAAATGAAGCAGCAACATAAGGGTTCATAAGACTGCATGTATGAAGTTACCTGTTCCAGTGTTAACTGGCAGAGACTTCTAGACTGAAACACCAATGATCACAGATAAGTTGCATTTTAATGGAATGGAATCCTTTCATTTTGATGAATGCAGCTGTGTTATGATACGCCATTGTCAATATAATGTGTGTACAGTTTATAGCGCCCTACATCTTAGCAATGCCAGCTATGTTACTGGTGGCTCAGTGGTTAGCACTGCTGCCTCACAACGCCAGGGACCCAGGTTTGATTACAGCCTTGGGTGACTGTCTGTGTGGAGTTTGCACATTCTCCGCGTGTCTGCGTGGGTTTCCTCCGGGTGCTCCGGTTTCCTCCCACAGTCCAAAGATGTGCAGGTTAGTTGGATTGGCCGCGCTAAATTGCCCATTGTGTCTAGGGTGGGAAATGCAGGGATGGGGTAGGAGGTGGGCCTGGGTGGATGCTGTTCGGAAGGTTGGTGTGGACTTGATGCGCCGATTGGCCTGTTTCCACACTTTAGGGATTCTATGACTGCCTGGGCTGCATCACTAATGTTGTGACAGGGAAGTGTGATGAAGTGGTGTGATCTGGCGTAAATTAAGTTGGTAAGTGTGGTGATAAGTTTGTAGGTTGATTGTGTTGAGGTCCCACACACAGCTCCCCAAGGGATACTTGGGAGCAGCCAGATGCATAGGAATTTAGTGCAGGAAGGCCCTCACCCTTTCAGTGCACAGGTCCCACTCCAGCAGATGGCACTGATCTGTGACAGTGTTCCAGGGCATCCTCATCTGCAGCAACAATGATAATGTGAAGGAAACAATATCAAAGATGGTAGGCTTTGGCCCCCTGTAATGTGGAGACTGTCCAGCAGCTGCTGGTCCTGGGTTTGCTGGTGCATCTGGTCCTCCTCCATTTCTCTCCACCTTTGTAGCACTTCAGTTACAGTGAAGATAACCCCTGCTCTGTCTGGATCCATTGGTCACTGTTCCAATGAACCTCTGTGTGGGGAACATCAGAGACCGAACTGGTCCTTAGGTAATGTGAGCAGTCAGCATTCACTACACACACACATTATAGTTTATCATAGTCATTCATACAGTGGGACATGGAGGTGTCTGACAAAGGGGGGCATGAACTGCCCTTACATAGGCCTTTGACATATGGGCCTTACTCTGATGTGTATGCCGTGCATACCCTGACCCCACGCTTTCATTTGATTTGATTGATTTATTGTCACGTCTTCCTGAGTACAGTGAAGAGCTTTGCTTACAAGCTATAGAGGCAGATCATAGTAAGCAAGGGCATACAGATTATAGGATGAAAAAAAAACTATACAGAGGCATACAAGTTACATCACACATAGGGTGTGTGCTAGCTCCCACATCAAACAAGCATGGCAGCATTGTATATAGGAGCATACTTACAATTCAGAATGAGAGAAAATCATCTTTATGCCCTTATACAACCAATGAGATCTTGGATCGCCTTTGTGAATTGACACTTTGAAGGTCTTATCTGATTATTTTTCCTTCACAGAGATGACTACCTTCAGTCTGTAATGACCAATGACATGGTCAGGATTACTTATGGTCACTATTCGTATCCCCCACAGTTGTTCGTTGCAGGCATTTCACATGCAGGTTTCTAGATGACTTTAACCCGGATTATAAGTGCTTGGTTAATACAGTTGATCCTTGGGATGGATCCTTGTGGCACAGTGGGAGTATCTGTACCTTTGAACTAGAGGCCTACGTTCAAATCCCCCCCTGCTCCAGAGGTAGTATCGTAACACCATTGATTAGAAATTACCTACAACTGGCCCTTAAGGGCTGCACATAATTCAAAAGTAGATCCTGCGTTCCTGGCCAGACACAGTCTGTTACTCTGTCCACTCTGAGTGTGGTCATAGCCATTTTCCATTACCAAAATACACCTGCAATTTGGCTGGGAATGGAAAGCAACACAGGTCATCTTTTACAGACTTAGCCCTGCCACGTAGGTCACCCCCTCAAACCTTTATCCTTCCCTGCACTCCCTGTCAACTACATCAGTTCGGAGCTTTCAAACTTTCCCACCTAACTCTTTCATTTAAGTTTTAACTCCCAATATTAGCCCCTGAACCTCAGGTTTATATTTTAGCCTTGCCAAACGTTTATAAGCACTGCCTGCCCTTCAAAGCCTGGGTGGTGGTGGCAGTCAATGTCACCCCTTCCCATAGAAACACCTACCCTCCAATGCACCATCATCTCCAACCGTTATATGTTGAGTTTCCATAATCAGAATTATTCTCCACTCTGCATCTCAGCATGCTGCTTCCAATCCTTACAATTGATGTCGCCAACTTCCCCGCCACAGTGGTAGCCCTTGAGAACCCGCCATGACTTTTGTGAGTAGACCCCAGGACTGACAGTGGCCCAACCCCTCACCAACTTGAAAGGACAACCTTGACTGATAAGTCACCAGGTCTCAGATTAATCTCTGGTGCAGCTCCTTCACTGACTTCCCGTGAGTCCCTGGACTGATTGTCCTAAGGCTGCAGAACTAATGGTGGCTCACTCCAAAGACACTTATGACAGGGAGCCCTTTAACCTGGCTGCCCCAAGAGACCGGCTAACCCTGGACTGATATCTGATGCTCCCCTTGATGAAGTGATAACGGGTCCCCTTGCACATTTAGCTGTGGCCATTGTCTGAAGCACAGGTAGCGTATTTGCCACATCAGCTGTTCAGACATCGTGCAAGTATAATATTGATGTAGCACAGGGCTGGACATCATCATGGCCATTCCCTTATTGATCACTGCTGGCAACAATGACAAGTGGCCTGGCTTTGGGTCTGTGCTAAAAGGAAAGGTGATAAAGAGCTGTTATGATCCTGAAATAAAGCATCAAGGCAGAGATGCTGTGAGCATCCAAATAGGCACAAAATGAGTGAGCCCTGAGGAAGCAAGTGAGGGGCCCTGAGGTGCATGAGGTGGGTGCCAGTACAGCTTGACTGCAGCATGCCAATGAAAGGTGCCAGTGTGCTCCTTTATGCTATATTAATGTGGACAATTGTATCATAATGAGTCAGAGATGAGCCGTGATGATGTGATGAGGTCTGCTGGTCCATAATGCCAGTGTTTGGGGTTGGGGTGCATAGGTGCTCGCTGTGCCTGGAGCATTCCCTGAGATGTGAAGATGGAGGCTGAAGTCATCAGGTGCTCGCTCTGGCTTTCATGTCAGGAGTTGTTGCTGTCAATTTCTGCCCACTGTATGGGACAATAGCAAACTGCGCATGAATAAGGAAAGAATAGGTAATAATGAGTTGCAAATACATACAAACAGGCCTCTTGACCTTCCTCAGCAAGATTCCTGTCTTGACGTGGAAACCTTGGTTGGAAAATTGGCTGATTTTTCTCAATGTTGAGAATTTTATTTTTCTGATCTGGCCATATTTCCTCTACAGTCTTGCCATTGCCCACATTGCTTAGAGCTGGGAGTATTCAGCCTGTGTCTTGATTCGAGAATAGTGAATATACAAATTTCCATTTGAAGACTGCATTATAGACAAGATGAATTCATGAGTTGGTAGATATAGTAGCTCGTGCTCAGCGACAAAGTTCTGTTATGATCCCCAGGTTTTGCTTATTTACCTGTACTGAGAAAGAAATGCAAACTCTGGACCTTAGTGAGAATGGGATTGGCAGTTGAAACTATACCCCACAACAATCTTGAGTAAATTCCAAAACTGCAAATAAACAGCTAAAAAGGCAATTTAAAGAAAGAAGCAAAAATGAGACTCTTGGCTGAACATTGATTTTTAAATTGCACACGTGGAATATTGCAAAAGGAACTATGATTGGTTTTCAAAAATATTCTGGTGGGATCTTCTGGAAAGAGCTGGGAGGCAAAAATAATTTATTACACTTGGAACTTCTGAGACATTTCCAAAGTTTGTGAATATAAATTAGGAATATTCATACAAAAGTGATCAGGTATGAGTTTTTTTTGTTGCAGTTAATACAGCAGATATTGCTCTGCCTTTAACCTGGTGACATCTCCTTAATTCAATCTTCTTGTAGATTTTGTCACAGCTTGAAGTATTGTTAGCTGTTAGGAAGAGGACTTCTGAAATGTCGCTCTTGTAAATAAGGAAATGAGATCCATTTTCTCTTAGTTGAGAACAGCTGTCATACCAACAGTAGCAATGGTTGGCAGAAGTTACATTTGCAATGAAATGTTTTATTGCAAAAGCATGGCAGATTCAGATTTAGTATATGAGAAAAGCAATGCTACCCCATGCTGACAAAGGACACATTATTCTTTCAGATAGAAAATGTATGCAAATAGTTATCCTCCAATCAAAACAATTACACAATAATTTGACAATTGTAATATTAGAAAAGGCCTAATTCAAGATGGAATAATGGTAATTCATTGGTTAAGACCAGATGTTCTGAGATACATACTAGTGAAGGAACTTGAAGAATCTCACAACTTTATTATTCTGATCATCCAACTGAAGCTGTAAAATTTGGACTTTTATATTGAAGCATATGTTTTTCTTTTAAATTTATAATCTGCCATGTGTGCATCCTGTCTTGCCTCATATTTAAAGCTTACTTGAAATGTTAAAGTTTTGTGAAGTTGCTGGTAGAGTCAATTAGGGAGAACCAATAGATGTGGTGAATTTCAAAAGGCTTTTGATGAAATCCCTACACAAGAACTTAAGAAACAAAATTAAAGAACGTGGGGTTGGGAATAATATGGATTGAAGTTTGGCTAATAGGCTGAAAGAGGAGCGTAAGAATGATTGAGCCATTTTCAGGTTGCCAGGCTGTGACAAATGGGGTACCACAAGGATTGATGCTTGGGCCCCAGATGTTCACAGTCAATTGTGAATATTTCCAGGTTTGCAGATGCTAAATTTGATGGGATGTAAGTTGTGAGGAGTATATAAGGAGATTTAAGAAGGGGGATTTGGACAGGCTGAATGAGTAAGCGAGGTGGAATGAAAATGGAATAAATGAGGTTATCAACTTTGGTAGGAGGAACAGAAGTGCAAAGTATTTCATAAATAGTGATAGATTGTGATGTGTTGATGTCCAAAGGGATCTATCTGTCCTTAATTATAAGTTACTGGAAGCTAGCATTTAGGTGCAGCAAGAAATTTGGAGAGCAAACAGTATGTTAGTATTTATTTTAAGAGGGTGTACATATAGTAGAAAAGAGGTCATGCTTCAGTTATATACAACACCAGTGAGACCACACAGTTCTGGATCATTTTCCTAAGGAAGGGTATACCTGCTTTTGAGGGAGTGTACATTCACCAGACTGATGCTTGGGATGGTAAGATTGTCCTATTAGAGTATTGAAATATTGACAGATATGGAAGAAATGGGACCCGTATACTTAGGAGTGTATACAAAACTTACAAAATTCCTAAGAGCTATTCAGGTTGGCTGCAGAAAGGATGTTTCCTTTGGCTGTGGGATCTAGAACCAAGGGACACTGTCAGAATAAAAGACAAGCCATTTAGAACTGAGATGAGGAGGAACATCTTGACTCAGAAGGTGGTGAATCTTTGGAATTCTCTAACTCAGAGGGTGGTAGAGGCTCAGTCATTAAGTGAGTGCAAGGCAGTAATTGCTAGATTTTCTGTTACTAGTATCGTCAAGGCATTAGAACGGGACTATGGTGTTGAAGTAGATGATTAGACATGATCGGGAATGGGAAAACAGGCTCAGGAAGCAGAATGGTCTACTCCTGCTCCTAAGTTCCTAACTAAAATGGTGTGTGTGGCGTTACACAGTGATGAGGAGGGAGGTGAATGGCTAAGTATTAATCTTTGTTTCATGAGGAACTGTCATGGGTCATGCCAGTTCAATAGGAGAACTCTAAAATTGTCCTGTTTGTGCTGATGTTTGATATACTTTCCCACTCCAACAGTTCTGCAGACATCATATCGGACTTGAAATGTTAACTCTGTTTCCATCTTCGCAAATGTTGAGATTCTCCAGCATTCTATGTGTTTGTTTCAGATTTCCAGAAGCCACAGTATTTTGCTTTACATTCCATTGAAAACTTCTTAAACAAAGAAAAATTTCCAAACACTAAATAATGAACAACACAATACCCAGGATTAACTTCATTGCATGTAGAGCATTTTTTAAAATCTCTGATCAGAATTGGTCAAACTAGTTTGAAAATATTTTCAAAAGCTATCTCCTGCTTTTGGAAACGTATTGGTAATAATATTGATCTTTGGCAAATGCGCAAACTGAACAAAGTGAACTGAAAGCTGTTTGTATTGTGTGTGATTTTCTGTTGGAAAAGACACTTGGGACTGTTGTAAAAAGAGGCTCCTGCTCCACTTTCTCGCATTCTGAGCCCTCACCAAGGATTGATTTCAGCCTTCATTAAATTTTTTCTGCCTCACGGTCTTCAATAGCTCTCCCTTTTAATTGATCTGATTAGGAACTAAGTCAGCCATACTCAAGTTCACTGTGCTCCTTCCTTACCAGTGGGGAGATCCTTTATTTGCATGCCATGATATCCTGTAAATAGCTTCAGATCATAAATTCACAATGTTGCAAGTTGTATGGCTTCAATCCCTGTCATTCTGCTTGTCCTAACATGTGTCTATGAGCTTGTTGTAACTATATAATAAACAAAGAACTGTGAATGCTGAAAATCTGACAAAGGGTCAACAGAACTTGAAATATTAACTTGTTTTCTCACTGCAGATGCTGTCAGACCTGGTGAGTTTCTCCAGCACTTTCTGTTTTTGTCTTGTTACTGTAAGTTGCCTTAGCTTTGATTTTGGTGTAAAATTAGATCCTTATTAACTGAGCTAATGGCTTATCAAAATCTGTAATTCAATTGTTCACTCTCTCCAAATGTGCAGTGTAAAGCACTGATTAAAAATTATTGGTGACACAAGAATAAAGAACCATGATCTCCAAGCATCCTCAGCAAGTGTTGCTGTTTTGGAAATGCGCCAACTGTAGCAGTGAATTTCTGATCTCACATTAAAAATTACATTGATAATGATTATTGGATGGAGGGTAGTTAGCTTGATTGGCTAGATGACTGGCATGTGGTTGAGATTAATGCCAACAGCATTAAGTTTGATCCGTGCTCCAGCTGAGGTAGACTCGGAGCACACCTCCTCCACCTACCTTTTGTGAAAACTCTTCAATCCTGTCTTACCAATGACCTGGCTTTGGGCAGTAAACTCAAGAAGGAGAATGATTCTTGGGTTTGCTGTGATCGTAGTGAGACAACTGTTGTCCTGTGGTAAATCAAGCAACAACTTCTAACTTTCACACAAGTTTCATTAGACACAAACTCAGGAGATTTCTTTCTCAGTTGTGTTGCTGCTATACAAGCTTTACTATAATGGTATGTCACCAACAGATTTGATATTAAGCAAGTAAAGTTGTGAGAGATATTCACTAATCATTAAACATGCCAAAAATAGTTAGGGCTGATGCATTCGTGTGTAAATGCATTCTTAATAGCATAATAAAAATCAATAATTTTACTCTTTCTTTTCATCTCTTTAATCTCCTCTCTCTTTCCATTTTACTTCCTGCACATGACTTTACATTGAATTAAATATTATGACTTTCCTGTAGAAAATCTGCAAAGTTAGTGCGCCACTGAAATCATAATGATTGGCAAACGTTTCTTTCCCCTTCACTCTTTTATGTTCACACTGAGGCAGTTAGAACGGAAGAATCTTGCCATTAGTGCAAAATATATAGTAAGTGTTTGCAGGGTGCGACTGCTGTCTCGGATGTAAGTTTGTAATGTGGGAACAACTGTTAAAATTTTAATTTCTCAGTGATGGGCATACAGTTAATTTTCCATCACATTTTCAATAATATAGAAATGTTGAAGATTACTTCTAGCATGTTATTAATTCTAGGCAATACCTTGTTTCATGTTATGCTAATTTTTTTGCTTAGTTGGCATGGTGAGTTGATCACTGTACAATGCAAGCAACATCAAATAAATGCAATGTAATAAGGCACTTAGTCAAACAAATAGTAAACAATCAAACACAATGCATAAAATAATGCAGATGTGTATAAGCTATGGCCTAAGTTGAAGCAAAATGGTAAGTGGTCCTTATTATACCCATTCAGCACCCAAGTCCAAATCTTCATCATTGATTCTGGCAGTTCAGTGTGAATGTTGGCTATTGAGAAAAGTCAAAGTGACCAGTATTTAAAATTGCCAGACTTTTCTCAGTTAAGCTAATGCTTCGTATGATAACAATTATTTTGGAGCAAGTTTGATCAATTTACAGAAACTCCTGTTTGTGACAGCAGGCCTTTTTGGGGATGGGGATGACAAGAGGGGGTCTGGTTATGGAATTTAATGGTTGGCAAATGTTGATTTACATGAAAGAAACTTAGAGAAAAGGGAAGCGAACTGTTGAATTATGTTATGTCCATGTTCAGAAAAAAATAGTTGTCCAGAAGTTATATATTACGAACTGAACAATGAAAGTCAATGTATAGATAAGAGTGATTTAAGTTAATGTGACCTCTGATCGCTGGAATAAGTGAAGCAAGCCACAATCATTTTAGACAAGTGCTACAAGCAAAATATTGCAACCAATCCCTGAGTACGTTTATATTCTGGCTTTCTAACCGGTTTTGAAGATCTGGAGGTTGCTTTCCAACTTGTTGCTCACGTATAAAAGTGCTGTCATTGATTAGCTGCTCCTATGATGCTGCTTGGCCTGCTGTGTTCATCCAGCTCTGCACCTTGTTGTCTCGGATTCTCCAGCATCTGCAGTTCCTACTATCTCTGCCCTTCATTTCTATTGATTTCCACTGAAATGAGATTCAGTTGCATTCTATCTAGGGGCTGAGTTGCAATGCTGGGATTAAAGTGGGAAGTATGTTGAAATTTATACCAAAAGTTTTATTTACTGCTGATTTTTTACAAAATGTATTTACAGATGCATGAGAAAACAAAGCAGTGTTTTGCGTTGAATGGCAATGATGTACGTTGTGGTTTATGATCAACATTGTGTTATGTTAGATCATAGTAATATCATAAACAACAACGAAAACAGAAGTTGCTGGAAAAGCTAGGCAGGTGTGGCAGCATCTGTGAAGAAAAGATCAGAATTAACGTTTCGAGTCCGGTGACCTTTCCTCAGAACTGATGAAGCTCGATGGGAAGTCTGAAAAATTGTATTATTAAAAGTGGTAAATTCGTCCTGGAAGATAGAATCTTGAAATAAAATTACCACACAAAATTATTGGCAATACTACATTTCATATTGCATTTGAATCTCATATCCATGCCATACATGGAACTGCATAACACAGCATATTTCATTTCAGACCAGGAATCTTTGATTAGTGAACTATAAATGTAAATAATTTTTTTTACCACAACAGCATACCATTTTTCTTTCAGTGGGATCCTTCATCATCTATACTGAGGGTCCTCCTAACTTGCTGGAGTAAATCTCTCCATCCAACTTGTAAGAACCTCAGGTCGTAATACTAGATGTATTTAGCCTTTCTTTAATGCCAGAGCAAGGTAGGGCATACAGATGCTGTAGATATGTTCTCACTCTCCTCTTTGCTGTTTTTCATTCTCCTCTCTTTTTATTTCTCCATCTTCTTTCTACTTTTATTTTCTCTTACCTGCCATCACCAGCCTAGCTGATTCAATACTTTTCTCTCCATGTACAAGAGATGAATTTGTCATCAAATAAAGTGTTTGATGTTCAGACAAGTTTTTAGTGATGTTCATCTTGTATTTGGAGACAGTAATATAAAAAGCTCTGAAGCAGCACCTATTCATTTATCTTGAGATGTTACCCTTTTTAAAGACTTGTGAGCTGCAGAGAGAGGCTGAATAGGCTGGGGCTATTTTCCTTGGAGTGTCTGAGGCTGAGAGGTGACCTTATAGAGATTTATGAAATCGTGACACGCATGGATAGGGTGAATAGTCAAGGTCTTTTCTCCAGGGTAGGGGAATACAAAACTAGAGGGCATAGGTATAAGGTGAGAGGGGAAAAATTTAAAAGGGACCTAAGGGGCCACTTTTTCACACAGTCAGTGGTGCGTGTATGGAATGAGCTGCCAGAGGAAGTGGTAGAGGCTGGTACAATTATGACATTTAATAGGCATCTGAATAGATATATGAATAGGAAGGGTTTAGAAGGACATGAGCTAAATGTGGGCAAGTGAAACTAGATTAATTGAGGATATCTGGTTGGCATGAATGAGTTGGACCGAAGGGTCTGTTTCTGTGCTGTACATCTCTATGACTCTATGACATAAGAATTGTTTTTGTGCAATCGACTTTGTTTAGTAACTTATACTAATTTCATTGTATTCCTCTGTACATCACTTACTTTTTGAATTCATGTGGATGGTAGTTTTGCCTGTAGAAAATTACATGAACATATGATAATATGTAGCTATGAAAGGTCATTTTGTCCATCCTGATTCATCTACAATAAACAGTTCAAAGTTTCTCCATTGCAATACTAAATAGATTTTTAAGTGATCCCAGTGTGTTCAAGCATACTCTTCTACCAAGGAACCTCTTTCACATATTAACTATTCACTGGATGAAGAAGAAATTCCTGTTATCAGCCCAAAAGTTGCCTTTACTAATCTGAACATGCCATTTTGTCCCACCATCCTGAATTAATTCAAATTAATTTTCCAGATCCTTTTTCATCCTATTTTTGTTTATTGTTTACCCCATATCATTTTTTTCAGCCACCTCTTTTAAGGCAGGCATTCCTAAATTTCTCTAGCCTTGGTCCACAGCTGACACTGAGATTCAGAAGAATGGCTCTCCTTTGGAATATCTTAAATGATTTTTTTTGTGCAGTGATTTCACTAAAGCATGGTACAGTTGTTTGTGGCTTCTTCTGACTTGACCTTTACTGTTTTGGTCATGTTGTTAATACACTCTGTTGCTTTGCTACTTTCTATTTTGCACTACTGTAAATTTTTGATCATTGATCTTTTTCTTATATCTCTGTCAGCTTCAATTTTATCTCTTTTAATGGAATTATCATTAATATTTCATTCCATATATGCATTTCTTCATATTCAACTTCTGCTTTCTTTTCTGTTCACTATAAATAATTACTTGGCCTTTGAGCTACTCCTCTTCATTCTATCGACTAAGTTGAATAGTTCTGCTGAAGTGGTGTAAAAGCAAAATTGAGGAAATTCTGCTGTTACATAAAAACTGGTGCAAGTCACTTTTGTTCAAATTTCCTAAATCTTTTGTGCAGAAGATGGTCATGACACCATTTTTTTGCCTTGCTGTTTCGCTGTAAGTTTTCAGGAAAATCTGCAGTTTTGACCAACTGAGCTAACTTTCATGACTTGCCTCTTTGACAAAGTCATTTGTCAGCTGGCATATACAGCAAAACATTGGCAAACAGTAAATGACAGCTATGCTTTTCACTGACACTTGAAAATACTCAAGGTTTATAAGATTAATGTAACTGTGGCTTTCACGAAGACAGCTCCTGAATAACCTCTGGCAGTGCTGGAATCAAATCACATTTGAGTTCATTTTTAAATACAGTTTGACTCAATATCCTTCTTTACTGCATTGCAGATCATTGTATCTTATTGATCTTATATATCGTGGTGACTTAGAAATGTGTTTTTGTAGAATGAAGACACACAGATATTAAATAAGGTAAATGTAGTGTACTCAGTTCATTATTGGGGAAATTGCAACTTAAACTGCTTTAAATGTAACTGTAGGTTGTTGAACATGCATCTCCTCTTGTACTCTTAACTCTAAGACTTGCCTGGTTTGTTCAGTTGGAGAAAATGGTCAAGGTGCACATTTATTTTTAATCTATTTTTTGTTTATTGTATCATAGATGAACTTAGAAAATCCCTTCTCCCCTTAAGATAAATGCAGTACTTATTTACAAATGCTGTTCCAATTGCTTCTGGGTTGCTCTCACACTGCCAAACCTTAAAGTTACTACTAAATACAAGGTTCTTAAAGCTCCAAAACACTTGTCTGTGAAAATGAGTGCAGTGAACCCCTCACACTTTTGATTGTATCTTCCTACATGTGACAACTATATCACATGCTGGGTTCATGAATAGCCCATTAACATAGGAAGGTGTTTCGATGGTGACAATTCTGGCTTATCAACACCATTATTAATTAAATGGTTCTTAGAGATTAGCGTTTCCAAGAAATGTGGGGCACAATGTTTCCTTGGCTCATTGACACCCAAGCCCACATTATTCAGGGTCTGGGAAGATTCTATCCAATGCAATCATTAGTTAATCATACCTTATTGCACGATGCCATGTCTAACACAGACTGGCTCCAAAACATGTTGGGTTAAAATGCTATCTTGTAAAATTCCACGAGCTCTTTATCTCAGCTCTCCCATGTCACAGGCCCATGACTTTCTGACAAGCTGTCATTATTTCTCGCATTATTCCTTCTGTCCTAACATCTGGTTGCTGTTTGGAGGCCTGTTCATCACTCTCACTAGTGACTTCTTACCTTTATTATTATTCATTTCTACGCAAACTGCTTTCTCATCTTGGTTTCCTGAACTTCAGTGGTACACCTCTGCAGTGCTAATAAGCATCATGAACTCACAGAGCCACCTCTCCACCTTTTCCTAATTTCCTGTCACTCCTAAATGTCCTGTACCCATCAAGATTCAGGTCCTAATTCATGTTATCCTGCAGCCATGCCTCTGTTACAAAAACCAGATTGTACTTATTCAATTTCTATTTGTACTTTCAGTTCATCTGTTTCATTTTGAATGCTTTGATAGAGAAACTTTTGTTTTAATCTCTTTGTAAATTCTACTCTTATCTGTTGATTGCCTCTTAAATTTATACCCTTTATTCCTTCCTGTCACTACCTGTTTATCATTTCCTGTATTAATACTTTTTTCTTTTGGCCATGAATTGAGTCTTTCACTTATCAAATCTTCTGACACCTGCCTCAACAAGATTCAGGTGGAAACCATCCCAATGAACAATCCCATTTTCCCTAGTACTGATGTCAGAGCACCACAAGCCAAAATTCACTTCACCCTCACCAGATGTTGAGCTATGCACTCACCTGTCTAATCTAATTTGATTTATGCTAATTTGCTTTTGGTTCATGTAATAATGTAGAGGTTACAACTTTTGAGGATCTACTTCTAAATTTGGTGCATAGCTCCTCACTGACGATGCAGAACCGCCTCTTCCTTTGGCCTGTCAATGATGGTAGGGCCACATTGTCCCCAGTGCCAGAATGCTCCATTTTCACTGCAAATCTCACTCCAGTCCTGAGCAGATGACCCAAACCCTGCGACCGAACAGGCAACACAGTCGTCCGGACTGTCACTCTTTGCTGCGTAGAATGGCTTCAAACCCTTCAGTGTACTTATCACTACTACTCAACATTCCTTTTTAGTCCCCTGTCTTGAATGGCTTCCTGAGCCATGATCAATTAACCCTCACTGTCATCTAGACAAGCTGCAGCAACTTCAAACCTGTTGGACAATTGTAAAGGCTAAGGCTCCCTATCTGCTTCACTTGCACTCATGCTCTCCTGTCACTGAATACTGATCATGTCAGATAACCAAAGCCTAGGAGAGCTGACTGCCTTCTGGTACAGATAAGCGATATAATGCACCCCCTCCCTGATCTTGTGTCATGGCTCACAAACTCTGAACCAACGCTGCTTGGGCTTCAAACACTTGCTGCAGGAGTGTGACCTTTCCATTCTTCTGGGCTGTGTTCTCGGAGATAACAGTCAAGCACTATGCTGTGAAGGATTGTTCCTGGTTTGCAGTATCTGAAGTGGTGTGCTGCCAGCCTTTGAAAGTAGTGACTAGCATTCCCATCTCTCTGGCAGTATGATTCCCTGAGTTCCCCATTGCATAGTTAGTGAGGTGAAGAGTGGAAGATTGCGTGAGATCAAACATCATTCCTCCCATTGAATATTTTGTAAGCTTCTAGCACATCCTATGGCACCTATTTTATTTGACGACATTTAAATTTTAGAGAACTGCAGGAATTGCAATCAACTAAGATCCTCAATAGATCATTAAGGGCTGAAAATGAGAGGTATTGGCTTTCTGCTTTCCAGAGGAGTGAATGGTTGTTTACATTGTGTTCAAAAACATAACTTAAAAATTTACTTTGCTGAAATACCTAGATTTAGTTCTCCAGTTTGAGAATGAAATCTCAGTATTCATTGTTTTTGCTGTCAGAAAAGAATGACTGAAAGTGATTGGAAGCTGCTCAGGTACAACTACATTTTCAAGATATGTTGATACATTTACCAAAACATTTGGTAAATAATCTTTATTCAAACTATGTGGCTGTTAGCTTCTTCCAACAAGTTCGTTGAGTAACCAAGATATTGTACCCATCTCTTTGTACATCAGGTATTCACTTGACTTAATTTTAGGAAATAACAGTAGTCTATTGTCTCTTCATGGATCATTTATGATTTGGAAAATAACAATGCATCTGGAAATTTATGAATGGAATGTGAGCAGCCAGCTTGCTTTTTAGTGCTAGAATCTACTCATTAAAATGAAAGTAACTGTAATATGACTACTGTGGAGGCAAAATTGTAAATCATGATACATTTATCATGATTTCCAACCCTGCCTTATATGTACCACTTTATTGTTCAGTCCCAATAATTTGACATTTTGTTTTTCTAGAGGGCCTCCTTTTCCTGGATCTTTCTTTGTGAATGCACTGTTTTTTGGTATATCCTTGTTTAAAGAAAGAAAAAGAAAGATTTGTTTTTACACAGTGCCTTTTAAGGCAGTGAATATCTTGCTCACTATCAAGTTCTCTGCGGCTCTTGGCTAATATGAACGAGCTCCACATGGAAAAATGAGAAAGGGAACCTGGAATTGCATCTCTTCCCAAGGTGCTCCCAGTTCTCATCCCTTGTCACCTCTATATTTCCATCCTGGAATACCAGAGAGGGTATACCTTCTGCTTTCTGTGTTGAGTCTGTCCTCTCACATGGAGTACAAATGGAGCAGTCTCTGACAGACTCCAAACAAAGTGGATATCTTGTATCAGAGATGGGAATAAGCAGTCCCTTTCCAACTTAGGTGAAGTCACAGGTGTTGCACTTAAATGTAGGAGCAAGTGGTTGAGAAAGATATAATTTTAAAATGGCTCATATGAATGTGCCTAGCAATATTAATGATGTTATATTGATATTGAAACACTACTTTTGAACTTTTATTCTACCAACGGATTCAAGAACAGCTTCTTCCTTGCTGTTATCAGACTTTTGAACAGACCTCTTATAATTTGGAGTTGATTTTACCCTGCACCATCTCTGTAGCTGTAATACTATATTCTGCATTCTGTTTTAGTACCCTGATGTACTTATGTAAGGTATAATTTGTCTGTATAGCACGATAAACAATTTTTTTACTGTATATTAGTACAAGTGACAATAATAAGTCAAATCAGTCAATAGCCTGATCATTCTTTCCTTCTGAATGGTATAATCAACCTTTATGAGGAGAAAAGAGTAAGAATGGAATGGATGATTAGTTGTTTGTCATTTCTATAAGTGACTTGGATGTGCACATAGGAGGTATAGTCAGTAAGTTTGCAGATGACACCTAAACTAGAGGTGTAGTGGACAGCAAAGGAGGCTGCCTCAGAGTACAAAGGGACCTTGATCAGATGGACCAATGGGCCAAGGAGTGGCAGATGAAGTTTAATTTAGATAAATGTGAGGTGCTGCTTTCTGGAAAGGCAAATCAGGGCAGGACTTATACATTTAATGGCATATGTTGCTCCCGTGCTACAGAGAAGGCTGACAACAAGGAAGTAAAGGTTAAGGGAACTAGGCATCAAATTCTTTGAAAGTACTTCCAGACAGTTTAAAATTGACTCTCAACGTTGCGATTTAAGCTTCTTGGAAATGATCCTGCAAGCTCAAGCTGTTCACTGAGGCTGGTGTGAAAACTGAGTGAAAACTCACTCCTTAAGGTCTTCCCAGCACTTCAATTTCACTAAACAATCACTTCTTGCTGAGTGCTGGCTTCATTGACCCTGGTGACTAGCAGACAGACTTGCAAACTGGCACACTGCCTATTAAAGCCAAAATGCAGGGTTAAATTCAAAGTTTATTGTTTGAATAGTAAGGGGATCAAAGGTTATGGGGAGAAGGTAGGAGAATGGGTTTGACAGATCTATCAGCCATGATTGAATGGTGGAGCAGACTCAATAGGCTGAATGGCCTAATTCTGCTCCTACATCTTATGGTCTTATAGTCTTTATTACACAAGCCTTTGGAAAATTGTAGACTGTGAGGACAGTGTAGAACTTCAAATGGACATTGAAAATTTGTTGGAGTAGTTGGATAGGTGGCAGATGGGTTCACGGTGTTGAAGTGCGAGGTGATACATTTTGATACAAAGAACATGGAGAGACAGTTTAAAATAAAATGTACTATTCTAAAGGGTGTGCAGGAGCAAAGAGACCTGTGTGTACGTGTCCATAAAATAAAACAAATAACTGTGGATGCTGCAGACCTGAAACAAAAACAGAAATTGCTGGTGAAACTTGGTCGATCTGGCAGCATCTGCTGTGGGAAGAAAGCAGAGTTAACATTTCAAATCCATTAACTCTCAGTTCAATGAAGAGCTATGAGGAATGATTGAAGAAGTTGTGACTGTTTTCCTTGGAGAGGTGAAGGCTAAGAAGTGTTCAAAATCATAAAGTGTCTGGACCCAGTGAATATGGAGAAACTGTTTCCACTGGTAACTGATGGAGGACCAGAGGACTCAGTTTAAAAGTGCTTTGCAAAAGAAACAAGTGCAAAGTAGAAAATCTTTTTCACGCAGGTTGTAATTAGGATATGGAGTGTACAGGCTGGAAGTGTGGTAGAGGCAGGTTCAGCTGAGGCATTGGATGATTACTTGGATAGTAATAACGGGGAAAAAGCAGGAGATCGGCACTGAGTTCAAATGGTCAGCGAGTCAGTGCAGATATGATGGGCCAAATGACCTCCATCTGCACCATTACAATTGTGTGATTCTGTGAAGCCAGTGAGTTGTTTGCATGTGTTAAATACTTTCCGGTGTTTCTATAAGGGTTTTCCCAACTGTCTGGGACTTAACTGGGTCAAACCCTGAAGTGGAGTGCTCTTAATCATATTGAGTCCTTTATACAAGGGGATTTAACTCCCTTCCTTAGTTGTGTGAGCTTTCCTTTAGCAGTTAAAATTCTGCCCAATGTGTTAGCTTAGAGTACATACTATTCATAAATTATGAATCTCTCTTACAGATTCTGTCTATAAAATTTCCCAATAACTGACTGTAAATCAATTCCTAATTTAATTTGCTACAATAAAATCTCATTTATTTGCACTTGTTTGTGAATGTTGTGTTGATAGTATGCTGCTTAACACAGTAATCATCATACTGGCATCAGCCTATCCCAATCTGACTTTGGGCAAACTGCAGTAAGATTCTGTGCAGGCATGAAGTAATGTTTCAGCTTCAATTACAGCCCTGGCTTACAGGCAAAGAATAAAATAGTCCAATAAAATGCAGAAGTTAACAGTGATAGTGATTTAACCTTATACAAATAATGAGGTGGGTCTCAGATACTGCCTGTCACATTTCCAAAGTAACATAGTTCAGTACTGGAAGAAAGCATCTCCCACTGGAGGTTCTCAGGACATAAGTTTCAGGCCAGCACCTAGAGTGCAACTGGCATTTATGAGAACATAGTAACAGGATTAGGGCAGTAGGGTAGTAATGTCGAGCCTGCCCCGCCATTCAGTATGATCATGGCTGATCAAGCACTTCAATGCATTTTACTCACACCCCCATCCCCATAACCATATATACCATTCCCATTCGCTTGGGTTTTTTTGCATTCTTTAACGGAGGGTGAATGTCAGTAGTAAGGGCTTCATTTATTTCCTGCCTTTAATTGTCCTGGACATGGTGGTGGTAAGCTGCTACCTTGAACCAGCGCAGGTACCCCCAGAATAACGTTTGGAAGAGAGTTGTGGGATTTTGACCCACTGACTGGGAAGGAATACAGATTTAGTTCCAAGGAGTGAATGTGTGTGCTTTGGAGGAGAACTTGTAGTTGATGGATTTACCATTCGTCCGCTGTCCTTGTTCTTCTAGTTCATGGAGGCTGCAAGTTTGGAAGATGCTATTAAATAAGCCTTGATGAATTGTATCTTGTAGGTGGTGAATGGGATGTTGATAAAGCGGGCTGCTTTGTTTTGAATGTCTAGAGTGTTGTTGGAGCAGCATCCATCCAGCCAAGTGGAAGTTGTGCCATCACACTGTTGACTTGTCCCTTGTAGAATGTGGACAGGCTTTGGGCAATGAGAAGATGAATGAGAGAATGAGAAGAATTACTCACTTCAGACTTCCCAGCTTCTGATCTGCTCTTATAGCCCCAACATTTATACGGTTGGTCCAATTCAGTTTCTGGTCAATGATAACTGCCAGGATGTTAATAGTGTGGGATTCGGAGACGGTCATGCTGCTGAGTGGTGAGGGGACATGGTTAAATTTTCTCTAGTTGGCGCTGTTCATTTCTTGGCAACATTGTAGTGCGAATGTTGCCTGACATTTTTCAGCCTTAACCTGAATCTTGTCCTGGGCTTCCCACACGCTGGTTGTAGGAACCTTTTAGACGTTTTAGGAACTTTTTGCAATTTGTAGAATTAGCGAACTAGACATTGCACTGCGTATCTTCGGTGCAGTGGCGCCAGGCCTGACCTTAAAGGGTCCACTGCACCTGCTAGAAAACAAGTAAATTCCAAGTGTAAAGTGATAAATCAGGTGTCATTTGAAGCATTAATGTGGATCTTCCATACAATGGCCTCAGCATTCCTGCTTTCATCAACCTATGTTATCCAGGCTGTGTTCAGGAAAAACATTTCACACAAAGATTTAATAGAACATGGATCTCGATTTTACAACCAGTGTTTCTCCCCGAATTCTGCTGCTGGCCGTGCGTGCATTTTCAGTGTTAGAAGGGCAAGGACAACAGAATATAGGAATACTAGAAGGCACAGATTCCCCTGCAAGCCACTCATCATCCTGACTTGGAAACATATCTCCGTGCCTTCAGTGTCATTGAGAAAACAGTCCTTGAAGTGTCTCCCTGATAGCGTTGCGGATCCATCTGCAGCACATGGAATAGTAATTTAGAATAGAATGGAATAGTAATTCATTGCCACTTGTACCTTTACAAAGAAAAAGTGAAAACCGTTTAGGTTGCCATACTACTAATAACGGAAATCATATGTAAAAAATAATTAAGACAAAGTCCATCTCTGTTCAGTTCACGGCTCTTGGATTCCCAAGGTTGAGGAAAAGACAGGATCCGCATTCTCCATCGCTGTGGGAATTCGACATCAAAGCTTCCGAATCTCGGGCTATTGGAATTCCAGGTTGGAACACCGCACTGCCAAAGATGCTGCAGAAGTGGCTCAAGTACCCACATTGCTGCCGAAGCTGCCGCTGAAGCAGACCACCAGAGCGAGCCATTGGAATCCTGGGCTGGAAGACGCTGCAGAAAATCCAGGGCTGTTGGAATCCTGGGTTGAGCCCACCATGCCACCGAAGATGCCAAAGTAGGCCACCACTCCGCGGCTGCAATGGCCAAGTGGAACAGACCACGCCGCCTTGGCTGTTGCAGCAGCCTCCCGAAACATCCTTCTTCCACTGAAGCCGTTAAAAGAAGGTAAGGTGGATTTTGATGAACTGCAACGGTTCAAGAAGGCAGCTCACGATCACCTTCTCGAGAGCAACTCAGGATGGACAATAAATGCTGACCCATCTAGAGATGCCCACACTCCTAGAATGAATGAAAAAAGACTTCCGACTGTCTGAGAACTCTCCTTTTCAACCCCCTCAGAACACTTAAAATGGATTTGGATGTGCATTTGAGTGCCCATAACCGAGGAGGCAGAGATCAAGAGTTGGAAAGTATGATTAAACCAGATGAATGCTTATTAGCTGGTGTGGATACGATGGGCCGAATGGTTGCATTCTGTGCTGTAAGTTTCTATTACTCAGAAATGCACGCGTCTTTTGCAGCAAACACTTGAAAACCTGAATGAAGCCTCCCGGTGTATTCACTCGGCATCGATGAATTTGTGTGTGGGCCCTTAAACATCAGATCACCCCTCATTAACAGGTGCAAGAAGCAAACTGTATTGTTTCAGATGGCCAAATGGGAAATTGCATTAAACAACATTTATCAACCATAATGTAGGCATAATTAGATGTGAGATTTTGTTTGCAAAATCAATCCCAGTTGTTCTATCTGCCTGGAACACTGATGTAATGAGCACTCTTCCTCAGCTTCCCCAAGTATTGTCAGCCAGGCTGGTCAAAGCCATGCTGTTTAAAAAGTGAAAGTAAAGAATATAAAGTGAATTCTAATCTGAATAAGCTTTCAGGATAACACTGCAAGCAAGGCTTCTAATTTTTAAGGGATACTTTTTGCAAAAGTAAAACCTGAAGAGATGTTTCCCAGGGAGAAAAAAATTTCCAGATTTGTTTCAAAAAATGTGTATTTTTAAAATAAATAAGTTGTAAACATTCAGAAGGCCACTAAAGCTGCACAGAACAGGATTGAAAAAGGGTTTCAACAAATTGCTTACATCTTTCGGGATGATAGCAGGAAGAGGATTTGTTCTTGCTGCTTTTCCAAAGCTTTTTCCAACTCTGAGATCAGTTTAGTATTTTGGACCAATGATTTATATTCCAATAGAATGCTGTGAAGAAAGTGTGAGTCACAGTCTGATTTTAATTCCAATTCCAATGAAAGGACAACAAGGTGCAGGGCTGGATGAACACAGCAGGCCAAGCAGCATCATAGGAGCAGAGAGGCTGACGTTTCGGGCCTAGACCCTTCATCAGAAAAGGGGGAGGGGAAGGGGGTTTTGAAATAAATAGGGAGAGAGTGGGAGGCGGATAGAAGAGGGATAGAGGAGAGGATAGGTGGAGAGGAAACAAACAGGTCGAAGAGGCGGGGATGG
>NC_063342.1:62989208-63002495 GCF_021869965.1 Rhincodon typus | reverse complement strand
CCATCCCCGCCTCTTCGACCTGTTTGTTTCCTCTCCACCTATCCTCTCCTCTATCCCTCTTCTATCCGCCTCCCACTCTCTCCCTATTTATTTCAAAACCCCCTTCCCCTCCCCCTTTTCTGATGAAGGGTCTAGGCTCGAAACGTCAGCCTCTCTGCTCCTATGATGCTGCTTGGCCTGCTGTGTTCATCCAGCCCTGCACCTTGTTGTCTCGGATTCTCCAGCATCTGCAGTTCCTACTACCAATGAAAGGACAGTCTGACTCATTCTACGTTCAACAGTGCAAACAGTACATGCATAGATTTCAGAGCAGTAAATTGAAAAGATGCCTTGATGTCCTTTTCTAATGGCTTAATTGAAGTATTAGGTAAAATCTAGTTATTTTTATAATTGTATATGATTTAATAAGACGCTGCCTCGTTTCAATTTGTTTATTTACTTGCCATTTGATATTGATTTCCTCTCTTCACATAAATTCTATCGACTGTGTCCAGAGTGTGGATGAAACTTCATTAAAAAAAAATCAGTTTGAATTTTGAGTGAGTTGAGATTGAATATTACAACGTGATTTGTTCAAGAAAAGAAGGACTGAACAACATACTCTTATGTACTGGATAGTTGAAGTAGTGAATTAAATTGCCTCTGTAGTATTGGACAGAATTGACAACCAAGAAACACTTGTTGAACAAAACATTTCAAAAAAATATTCCTTGTGATTTTCATCTTAACATAAAGAATTGATGTACGCTGTTCATGTATTACCGAAGTTAAAAATTATTCATTGGTTGTAAAGACTTTGAGACATCCAGCGGTTATGAAATGTGCTAATAAATGCAAGTATTCATTTTTCTGTCTTGCTACAGAAATTTTTATACACGGCTCTGGAATAGGTAAAGGACAATGAAAAGGATGCAACATCATATCCAAGGAACAAGACTTCTTTTAAATTAAATATTGCTGTTTATTGTAGACAAATCTCCAGGTTTTGATTTAAGAGTTACTGACAATCACTGGAGATGTTTTATAAGGTGGAATCTTCCCAGGATCAGAAAAATGTGGGATGTGGTGAGAAACTTGGAAAATTTAGATGAGATGTCCAGCGAAGTCCGACTCAAAGTCAAGACTAAATGATTGTATTCTCCAACCAATTAATGAATGTTGAAATGAGATTCTCACTAATTAGTACTCAGAGGCCTCTCAGTGAGGAATATCACTCATTATCTCTCCCATTATTACTTAATCTCACCTCAATGATGTGCAGTCTCCCATTCTCCCACCCACCAGATAGAAACTAAAAATGAGAATTCCCAACATGATAGTCAGAGAGGGTACCTAGCAACTCTAGCTTGCTGCTTGCTCCTCCAGACATCAATCATGGACCAGCATCTCAGGGCAGGACACCACAGACAGTGACTACATTCATTCCAAGTCCAAGGACATTGGCACCTCACACATGCCACCCTTTCTGCATCATCATGGCACATCTCACCCCGTGCCTTTTTCACTTGGGATACGAGGTGGGATCCAGGCACCATGTTAATGTGTAGTTTATGCTTATACAGTATTTCTAAAAGATAGTCTATTTTTCAATTAAAAATATTATGTTGTTGAATGGTTTAAATTTGAAAGTCAGAGTCTGTGCAGTTTAAAGAAGCAGATTACACACTCTCAACTGCACAGAACTGAGATGGATCTTAAAAATAACTTCAGGTTTGAAATTATCTTGTGCCTTTGCTCTTCACAACATTTGGATGAGCAGATCCATTGACCAGACATTTATAATCGGAGGCTGAAGGGTGACCTTACAGTGGTTTACAAAATTATGAGGGGCATGTATAGGGTGAAGAGCCAAGGTCTTCTTCCTAGGGTGGGAGATTCCAAAACTAAGGGCATGGGTTTAAGGTGAGAGGGGAAAGATTTATAAAGGACCCAAGGGGTAACCTTTTCACATAGAAATTGGTGTGTGTATGGATCGAGTTGCCAGAGGAAGTAGTGGAGGCAGGTACACTAACAACATTTAAAAAGCATCTGGATGGGAAGATTAATAGGAAGGAGAGAGAGGGATATAGACCAAATGCTGGAAAATTGGACTTGGTCACATTGGGATGTCTGGTTGGACTGAAGGGTCTGTTTCCGTGCTGTATGACTCATGGCAATATGGCTTTATCTCCGAAATAACTACAGTGCTCTTTGGCACTTTAATATTGCACTTCGGTACCCACTGGCATCTTTTATTGGAAAGTTGCTTCAAGGAAACTATGTATGCAGGGACTGACACCCAGCTCAAGATTGGACCAGGCTGCATCTCAGGATTGCTTCCTTGCTCTCTTGGCATTAACTCACTTTGCACCTACATGACAACTCACAGCAACCCTGCCTTTGAGCTCTTTTCCCCATCAGCCACACTTTAAATGTACGCAGTACTTTTATCTTACTTTGTTGTTCAGTTCAGACACAAATCCAGGTAGCTTGTCATGCTTTGTCAGCAGTGATCAGTCAAGGGAGTACACATGTTGCTGTACTGTATTACATCATTGATGTAATGCATTGCACTATATGGTGTCACACCTTTATCCTGTGCTTCAACCACACGGCCATGTTTCAAAGTTGAAAGATTGTAGTCCTCAGTCAAATAAAAAGGTGTTTCCAGTACCATTAGTCAAGGCACAGAGCCTGCTTGCAATCTATGGGTTTGTACACGGTCAGTCGCTGTTGATTTGGGGTATTCTGGGTGTCCATCTCACAACAGTTTGGGGAGTGAGCCATGGTCAGTCCTGTTGGTTCAGTGCAAGCAAACAGGGAGTTTAGAGTTTGTTCAGCTGTGGAGCTACATGGAAAGTGGTCAGCAGTCTGATCTGCCTTCAGTCAGAACTGAAAACAAAAAGTGCTGGAGATCACAGCACGTCAGGCAGCATCCATGGAGAGAAAGCAAGCTAACGTTTCAAGTCTAGCTGACTCTTCATCAGAGCAGGGTTCCTTCAGTCAGGGCTGTCCATCCAAGTTGGTCAGTGTGGGGTGCGCCATAGTCAGCCCAGGGTGTCAGTGGAATAAACAGTGGGAAGGCAGGTTGGTTTAAGGGACGTTGTTGTGCTGTGGAGGTAGGGGTACTCAATGCTGGGGGTTGGGGGCAGCCACCTGGGATGCAGGGGAAACAGAGATTGTGAAAGGGGGAATTGATTTGCCAGTTTAGTGTGGGATGGGGGAGAAGGTAGTGGATAGGACAGCATGGGATATGGTGGCAAGGGGTTTGCAGGAGGGTACCAGCACCTTGTCATTGACGGCGAGAGACTGCAGTATCATGATGTTCAGGACTGACTGCAGTGTTTGGGCTCAGAGGTAAGGATGAGAGTTGGAGTTGTAATTCAGGGGAATGAATGAGAAGATGTGGAGGATGATTGGGCCATCTAGGGAGTATCAGGTAGAAAGGGACATGGAGATTGGATTGGGGGGGAGGTGGGAACTGATCTCCAGGCTGAGTCTGGGAGCCTTGTTGCCAAATACGGCCTGTGACACCTTCCATGAGCTCTTGATTCCAGAACGTGACCGACCTATAGAAAGTACTGTGACTACACTGAGAGTGGGGAGGGTCAGTGTTTGTTTCTGCCCCAAAACATGGGGCTTCGCTTCTGAACAACAGCAGACCCTTCGTGGGGCAATTGCGCCAGTCACAGCCTTGCAAACTGCAAGTTGAAGTCGTTGACAAAGATATCATGGAGCATGTGAAATTTAAACATTTAACAGAAAAAGACAGATGGGATGGCCTGCCTCCCTGTTGTAAATTCTATGTAGAAGTGATGGACATTTTTAATGGCTGCAATTGTTAATCAAAGCAAGCATATCAAATTTCATATCAGGCAGAATAAATAAACTAACAAATTAGGTTGTCAATGAACACGGGACAGACAGGAGGCTGTGGAGATTGAAGTATTATGGAGCCTCTGAGGTGTGTCACTCTGGTGGAAGTTGGTTCTGGAATTCTTAGGCTGAATGGAACAATTTTCCAGGGGCAATGGAATATTTGATTTTGCACGGCAGGAAGAAGTGAGTCTGTGGTGGGTTAACAGTAACCGGGAACTTGTTCCGAGAATGCTACCCGTCTGCCAGAAGTGTAATGCACAGAGAATAGAAATGTAAGCCTTATCTTTATTGTGTTGGTGAAGGCATAGGTAGCTTTTTCTCTTGATCGATGTATTATAGAACATAGAACATAGAACAGTACAGCACAATACAGGCCCTTCGGCCCACGATGTTGTGCCGAACTTTTACGCTAATCCTAATGTCCTCCACCCCTACCTTATACTATCATCCATATGCCTATCTAATAGCCGCTTAAATGCCCCTAATGAGGCCAACTCCACTACCTGCTCCGGCAATGCATTCCACGCCCCTACCACTCTCTGAGTAAAGAACCTACCTCTGATGTCTCCCCTATATCTACCTCCACTCACTTTAAAACTATGCCCCCTCGTAATAGCTACTTCCACCCTAGGAAAAAGTCTCTGGCTGTCTACTCTATCTATACCTCTGATCATTTTGTACGCCTCTATCAAGTCACCTCTCATCCTTCATCGTTCTAAAGAGAAAAGCCCTAGCTCTCTCAACCTTTCCTCGTAAGACCTTCACTCCATTCCAGGCAACATCCTGGTAAATCTCCTCTGCACCTTTTCCAACGCTTCCACGCCTTTCCTGTAATGAGGCGACCAGAACTGGACACAATACTCCAGATGTGGCCGAACCAGGGTTTTGTATAGCTGGAGCATAACTTCACGGCTCTTGAACTCAATCCCTCTATTCATGAAAGCTAACACACCATATGCCTTCCTAACAACTCTATCCACTTGGGTGGCAGCATTCAGGGAACTGTGGACATGAACCCCAAGATCCTTCTGCTCCTCCACACTGCCAAGAATCTTTCTGTTAACTCTGTATTCTGCTTTCAAGTTTTTCCTTCCAAAATGAATCAGCTCACACTTTTCAGGGTTAAACTCCATCTGCCACTTCTCAGCCCAGCTCTGCATCCTATCAATGTCCCTTTGTAACCTAGAACAGCCCTCTGCACTATCCACAACTCAACCCACCTTCATATCGTCCGCAAACTTACTAATTCCCCTTCCACTCCTTCATCCAAATCATTTACAAAAATCACAAATAGAAGAGGACCCAGAATAGATCCTTGTAGTACACCATTTGTAACTGAGCACCATGTTGAATATTTTCCGTCCACTACCAACCTTTGCCTTCTAAGGGTCAGCCAATTCTGAATCCAATCTGCCACATTTCCCCCTATCCCATGCCTCCTTACTTTCTGCATGAGCCTACCATGGGGAACCTTATCAAATGCCTTACTTAAATCCATGTATACCACATCCACTGCTCTACCTTCACCCACGTGTTTGGTCACCTCTTCAAAGAATTCAATAAGGTTTGTGAGGCATGATCTACCCCTCACAAATCCATGCTGACTATCACGAATCAAACTGTGCCTTTCCAAGTGATCATAAATCCTATCTCTCAGAGCCCTTTCCAATAATTTGCCCACCACTGACGTAAACTAACTGGCCTGTAATTTCCGGGGTTATCCCTGTTCCCTTTTTTGAACAGGGGAATGACGTTTGCCTTTCTCCAATCTTCCGGCACTATACCCGTGGACAGTGAGGACGAAAAGATCATTGCCAAAGGCCCTGCGGTCTCTCCCCTCGCTTCCCATAGAATCCTTGGATAAATCCCATCAGGCCCGGGAGACTTATCTATCTTCAACTTCGTCAAAATTCCTAGCACATCTTCCTTACTAACAGCAACCTCCTCTAGCCTACCAGTGTGTTTCACACTGCCCTCCTGTACGACTAGGTCCCTCTCAGTTGTGAATACCGAAGAAAAGTATTCATTAAGGACCTCTCCTATCTCTTTATTCCCTTTACAATCCTTGATCAGCCCTACCCTTTCTCTGGTCATTTTCTTATTCCTTACGTACATGCAAAAAGCCTTGGAGTTTTCCTTGATCCTATCTGCCAAGGTTTTCTCATGCCCCCTTATAGCTCTCCTAAGCCATTTCTCCAGCTCCTTCCTGGATAACTTGTATCCCTCTGGAGCCTTTTCCATTCCTTGCCTCCTCAACCTTACATAAGCATCCTTCTTCCTCTTAACCAGTCGTTCAACCTCTCTTGTGAGCCAAGGCTCCCTCACTCGACTGCATCTTCCCTGCCTGCTAGGGACAAACATATCGAGCGCACGCAGTATGCATTTCTTAATCAATCTCCACATTTCAATAGTGCTCTTCCCTGATATCATCTGTTCCCATTTTATGTTACCCAGTTCTTGCCTGACAGAATTGTAATTACCCTTCCCCCAATTATAAACCGTACCCTGCTGTATGTACCTATCCTTTTCCATGACTATTGTAAAAGTAAGAGAGTTATGATCGCTAATTAGTTGCTTACTAACTAATGTTTGAATTTTATATTAGTTTGCTTTGTTTTCTATACTACTGAGAAAATTTAGCCTTTACTTATTTCTGTTGGCTATTTCAGAAATTCATCTCTTTTTAAAAGTTATCTGTGTCTAGCTGGATAGCAGCATTATTGATATGATGTAGGATCAGTGAAGTCCAAATAGTCATGGGGAAATGAACTCTGGCATTTGAGCAGATCAGTAAGAACCATAGACGCAATATGCTTGAATTCAAAATCAACATAACATGACTTTATGAAAATTGGCGCATGTTGGGAATATATTTTTAGATTTTGATAGAAAAAACTAGAAGATATGATCTTTCCAAAGAATTGGATTCAACTTGATTTCAATCTGAAATGAAGATTTTCCATCAATCTTTGGCTATCAGCAATTCAACACCATCAACCAGAAACCCAGTGGACCATGAGATCATAAGAACATAAAATCATAAGATGTAGGCCATTGAGTCCACTTTACCATTCAATGAGATCATGGCTGATCTGATTATCTTCAACTCCAGTTTCTTGTCTTCTCTCCATAATCCTTGATTCTCTTACAAACAATCTGTCCATCTCAGCTTCAACTGTACTTAACAATCCAGCCTCTACAGCCATCTGCAGTGAAGAATTCCACAGATTCACAACACAACAACCTTCAAATACTCCATTTCATAAACTGCACCGTGAGCCTTGCACACTGTTCAGTGTGATCACAGCCTCCTGTCACTGATCATTGACTAAATTGGAATTATTGAGTCTGAGAGTTCATCAAATTCTACTTTCAGACACTTGGCCAAAAGTGTTCCAGTGGGAACAGATATGTGTGCCAGGACCCCAGCTCTGACGGCTTTGATGTAGTGCTGCATCAAGTTCAATATCCTCACACAAGTGATCAAGTCCATTGAATGCATTTTTGAATGCCACATTTCACAAACTGCACCTCGGGCCCCAGACACTGTTCAGTGTAGCATACCCCCTCCTCCACTCACCTATTAACAATCTCTATCAGTCACGTTTGATACCTTCCCTCACTTTTCTGCCCTTCACATTGCTTCCAGACTTACATTCACATTTCACAGCTCAATTACCACTACCACATCACCCAAAATTGCACTACATCCTTCGGCATACTTCCCTCTCTTTTTCAGGTTAAGGTGATGAATAACTAAAAAGTGTAAGTACTAACCAGCAAAGGCCAGGTGTGCCTGCATCTCTTTATGCTCATGGAGGAGACAGTTCTGTGACCCATCTCATGTTGACTGAAATGCAGTTGGTAAAGTGGATTGCTGTTGAATAAAGGCATCGTGATGATGTCAACACATGCGGCATTGACCTGCACGATGCTCTGAGTAAGGCGGCTGTATACCAGCCTGCCATTGATGGAGTAGAGTCCCTTTGTATTGTGGTAAATTTTGGCATTAAGGAGGGTGCCCACAAATTGGCATGTGTGTAGTACTGGCACCTGGCAGCAAAACGAAGCTTGTAATACTGGTCCTTGACCCACCTTCTGTTCTCCAGTGAGTGAGAATGAAATGTATTCAGCTTGTGCATTGAGCCTCAGAGACCTCCCTTATGCAACAGTCGGTGGCAAACTGGGAGTTGTTACAAACACCAGCTTCTCCAATTCGGAAAGAGCCCCACGTGTAAAGGTTTTGCCTCGGATCGATCAGTTTCAAAGCCATTGGCAATGTGATCTCACTCTGTTCTAGGGCTACAGTTAAGGGCTGCACTTTTATCAGATTTCAATGATCACCTCTTTAGCGCAGCTACTTCATTTCTCCCCACCAAGGCTGAGGTAGGAGAATTGTTTTGAGGACCCTGGACAGACATGGTCTCCTGCTGAAAGCCTCTGCTAACCCTTTCCTCCTTTATCCAGCGGTTTGTCCTCCTCTGCTTCGACTCTGCCTATCGTCCATGTTAAGTTGCAGGCTAAGGGCAATAGAAACCTCTGCACCCATGTGTGAAAGCATGTGGTCTGAGCAGGACATTGAAATCATTATTAAAGTCTTCAACATTTGCTCTCCACTCCCTGTAGACTTCAACAACTTAGAATAATATTGCAAACAGCAGACACTTCTATAAACCCAGCAATGGCCAGTAAAAGTCAATCAGTCCACAAATAGTTCTGAGAGTAGTTGATGATTCCTTTAAATAATGCTGGTGGAGGACAGGCTAGGGAGTGCTGCTTCTTACTGATGAAAACATGTTCTGCTGCGAGAGATTGGATGAGGGCATCAACTGGTACAGTCAGATCAAAGATGCCACCACTTGATTCAAGTCAGTGTTATATTGGACACTTCCAAAACAGTTACTATGCCTGTGATGATTCCCTAACCAAAATGGCATCCCGTACCCATTGGTCCACACTTCATGTGTGAGCATAAGATGTTGATATCATTTTTGACCTGAAGTGATACCCTTAACACTGAACATAGGTCCTGTGAGTAGTTGTACAGATTAACCTTAAATATATACGGGGGGGGAGGGCATTATTCTGATTATTACTTGAATACATAATATCACAGATTTGGGATGGTAGAGATAGAAGCTCTCTGCTTGTTTCACTTTGTCACTAAATATAAAACAAAGTAAAAATTGACCTCTGCTCTCCTTTGCTAACTTCTATTGGAAATGTAACATTATGCCTTTTGTTTTACACTGAAACTTAAATTTTTTGTTTACAGTTTGGGTGTTCAAATTGCAATACATAACTCAAAGCTCATCTTTACACTTGTTAATTGGTAAAATTTAGCTAAAAACATCCAATAACTATTTCAACAGATCAAACTTTTTATGGAATTAAGACAAATTCCAACCACAGTCATATTAGACACCACTCATGCATAATTGTGAGTCTATATAACTAGGCATGCACAAAGCTACTGAATTTGAATACACAACATCTTCACTGTCTACTATATTTAATATTGGAAGATTGAGGCAATCTGGTCAAAAGAAAAAGGTTTCAAACTTTCAAAAATTACTGAGGTGTGTTGATACAACCAGCATGGACCATACTATGCCACCGTGACATAGGCACTATGGTCACTAACTGATGGATAGGACGATAACATTTTAAGTCATGAGTTGTCTAGTTTGTTTTCTGTCCAATAAGATTTCAGAAATTGTTTTCATTTGTACTTTAATTTTAAGACACACATTTACAGAAAGGCAGGTAGGGACCACAATGAATACAGCCTCATCAAACGTGCTTGAAATACAATGGTGTTCAATGACAAAGCTTGAATTTCAATGACTCAGGGAACGCACTTGCCTTTACGATATCCCTTCCTGTATTCCTCATGCATCAATGCCAATAGTTTGTTGTATGCTGGTAAAGTTAATGAGTGGTTTTGCCTCTACCCTTTGTCAGTCTTGCATGTGGGCTGTACAAAGATACCTTACATATCTTTTCCTTTGCTGGCATCCATGGATGTTTCCATTAAAAGGAATATAAATATTTAGAAATACAATCTAAAGTCTACTTATTTCTTTTGTGTTTTCCTCATTCAAAATAAACTTGTAGTTTTCGAAATGAATTTAATTTTTGGCAAACTATTTTATGTAATTGTCCAGAATGGCAATGAAAGGTTTGCTAATGTTTCTTAATAATTATTACAGTTCTGAACACAGTAAATGCCAACATTACTCCCAGGTCATCCAATGTACTTTGGAGTTATATACCTCTGAATAATGTTAACATGTTGAAATTACAGGTACTGTATGTTCTATCTTGCTTCATCTCAGATTGAGAGGGCAGAGTCAGTGTCAAAGCTTCATAGAAGATTTCGGTGACATTGTAAATTAGTTGGTGCACATAATTGTAATAAGTTTGGACAAAGAGGAAACCATGGCCTTAATGTTTGGAATAGTGAAGAAATCACACTGCCAGGTAGGAGCCGAACCTACTCTGGCAGGTGGTAGGACCCTGGGATCACATTTTACTGGTGGAGGCCAATGTAGAGTGAGCACCCCTCCCAGTGTCTGCCATCCATAAGACCGTAGACCATAAAATATAGGAGCAGAATTAGACCATTCGGCCCACTGAGTCTGCTCCACCATTTGATAGAACATAGAACAGTACAGCACAGTACAGGGCCTTTGGCCCACGATGTTTTGCCGACCTGTTATCCTACTAAGATCAATCTGCCCTGCATACCCTACATTTTACTATCCTCCATGTACCTATCCAAGAGTCGCTTAAAAATCTCTAAAGTATCTGACTCCACTACCACTGCCGGCAGTGCATTCCACACGCCCACCACTCTTTGTGATCATGGCTGATACTACCCAATTCTCCTGCCTTCTCCCTGTAATCCTTGATCCCCTTACCAATCAAGAACCTTTCCATCTCTGTCCTAAATACACTTGATGATTTGTCATCCACAGCCCTCTGTGGCAATGAGTTCCACAGACAGACTAACCACCTTTGGCTGAAGAAATTCCATCTCATCTCACTTCTAAAGGGTCATCCCTTCACTCTGAGGCTGGGCCCTCAAGTCCTAGTCTCTCCTATAAGTGGAAACATCTTCTCCACGTCCACTCTAACCAGGCATCTCAGTATTCTGTAAGTTTCAATCAATTCACTCCTCATCTTTCTAAACTCCATCGAATTCAGACCCAGAGGCCTCAACCACTCCTCATATGACAAATCCTTCACTCCTGTCACTTTGAAAACCAAGACACCATATGCCTTCTTTGTTGCCAACTGCACTGCATGCTTACTTTCTGGGACTACTTGAACAAGGACTCCCAGGTCTCATTATACCTTCCTCTTTCCCAATCTGCTCCCATTCAGATAATAATCCATCACTCTGTTTTTGCTTCCAAAGTGGATAACTTCACACTTATCTGCATTAGACTTGATCAGTCATGCATTTTCTCAGTCACTCAACTTGACCAAATCGCACTGAAGCATCTCTGCATCCTGCTTACAGTTCATTCTCCCTTCCAGCTCTCTGTTTGCTATCTGCAAACGTGAAGATATTATATTTAATTCCCTTATCTAAGTCATTAATTTATTGTGAATCTGGGGCCCAAGAACTGATCCTGTGGTACCCCAGTAGTCACTTCCTGTCACTCAGACAAAGACCTGTTTATTCCTACTTTTTGTTTCCTGTCTTCAATCAGTTCTCTATCCATGCCAGTGCATTACCCTAAATTCCATTTGTTTTCATTTGACATGCTATTTGCTTATGTTGGGCCTTATCAAAAGATTTCTGAAAGTCCAAGTAAACCATAGCAGTGCTTCACCTTATCAACTCTACCAGTTACAACCTTGAAAAATTCCGGTAGATTTGTCAAGCATGATTTCCTTTTTGTAAATCCATGCTGACTCTGTCTGATCCTGTCACTGTTTTCTAAGTCCTCTGCTACTAAATCTTCTATGATGGACCCTAACATTTTCCCTACTACCAATGTCAGGCTAACTGGTCTATAGTTCCTTGTTTTCTCTCTACATCCTTTTTGAAGTAGGAGGGGTTACATTAGCAACTCTCCAATCCATAGAAACCCTTTCAAAGCCTATAGAGTTTTGAAAGATAACCACCAATGCATCCACTATTTCTAGTGGAATTTCTAGGGCCATTTCCTTAAGTACTCTGGGATGGAGATTACCAGGCCCTGGGAAATTTATCAGCCTTAAATCCCATCAATATCCCCAACATCATTTCCCTACAAATTCTGATTTCCTTCATTTCCTCCCTCTCACTAAACCATGTGACCCCCAACACTTTTGGGATATTATTTGCGTCCTGCTTTGTAAAGACTGAATGCAAATATATATCTCATTGGTCTGCCATCTCTCTTTGTTCCTTATTATAATTTCTTGTGTTTCTGACTGTAAGGGTCCAACATTTGAATTAACCAGTCTTTTGTTCTTCACATATCTATAGAAGCTTTTACTATCAGTTTGTATATTCCCAATGAACTAGTACTTTATTCTCCTTCCTTCATCAATCCCTTTGTCCTTGTTTGCTCAAATTTAAACTGCTCCCCATCCTCAAGTCTTCTGCTTTTCTTGACTAATTTGTATGTTTCTTCCTTGGATCTTATACTATCCTTAATTTCCCCTGTTAGCCATGCTCACCTACTCATTCGGCTCATCTTAAAGTATGTATCCATGTCCTGAGAAATTGCATTCTGCTTGATTGAAAACTAATTCTAGACGCTGTTTGTTCAGTCACTGAAGATCAGATCAATGAAACTTGACCTAGTTGTACTGTTAAGATCAGGTCAACTTTCTGACATTTATATTAGAGCTGATATTGAATGCACAAAGTGCTTGACAAAGTGATGTATCATTAGCATCTTTGAGCAAAGACTCTGAAATAACTAATCCTTGTTATCATCAACTGGTTTTTCTTTGAAGGAAGAATTCATCCCAACAGCAACATTCTGTCATAGTCATGCAGCAGGGACATTTCTACTGTAACTCATTCTTTTCATCATTTATTCAGGGATTATTAGTTCAGCAAAGAACTTCACAACTTCATCAATAAATCAGACCAGAACATAATGTTAGCTTACCGCAATGCGTAACATGGCTTTACCGAATATTGCTATGATCTAACAAATTTGCTACTGTGTACGTTCTGAAGCCTTGCAACAGCTTAGAGCTTAAATTTATCAATAGTGTGATTTTTGATCACTAAAGAGAAGCTTTTTCCATCTGAAACTGTTTATGAAGTTTACTGCATTTTTACAAATTCTACTGTGAAAATGTCACTACAGCAGGGAGCTGCAAAGAAGAAAGAGACAACAAGGTGCAGGGCTGGATGAACACAGCAGGCCAAGCAGCATCATAGGAGCAGAGAGGCCTCTCTGCTCCTATGATGCT
>NC_063342.1:62961642-62988808 GCF_021869965.1 Rhincodon typus | reverse complement strand
AGCATCATAGGAGCAGAGAGGCCTCTCTGCTCCTATGATGCTGCTTGGCCTGCTGTGTTCATCCAGCCCTGCACCTTGTTGTCTCGGATTCTCCAGCATCTGCAGTTCCTACTATCTCTGCAAAGAAGAAAGACTCTTTTTGAAGCAGAGAGTGATGGAAATCCATAAAGAAATATTCAGGTCCAGCAAAAGGAGTAATAGCATATGGTTGCTCAGTCATGGTAAAAAGTTTAATGTTCTTGCTAGGCAAGGGAAAGTAGGAGGAAATAACCTGACTCCAAAGAATGCAGATGCTAAAGATTTGAAACAAAAACAGAAATTACTAGAGTAACTCAGCAAGTCTGGCAGCATGCCTGGAGAAGAAGCAGAGTTACAATGTCAAATGTTAATTGTTTTCTCTCCAAAGATGCTGCCAGACCTGCTGAGTTTCTTAAGCAATTTTGTTCTGAAGAAGTACTTCTGTTACATACATTGATCTCCAGCTCACTGTATTAAGGGGCTTGAATTGTTCAATCATTACTGCCTACAAGGATTCAAAGTTCCCTAACTATTATAAGTTGTACCCTTTTTCTGTAGGTGCTCTTCCCCTCAAATATTTGTATGCATCCACTCTCACATATTTGCTTCATTTGTCTGTCAACAGACATGTTATAAGCTGTGTAATTGGGGCTAAATACAATAGCTGTGGACTACAGGCATTACATGATTAATACTCACCAGTTCAATGTCATGCAGGTCATGCAGCAACTAGGTGCCACCTACTACTTTAAACAATTTCTCTATCTAACCAAAGCTAACTCTCGGTTGTCTTTCTTTTGGATTTCCATGAAATGCAGTCTAGCCTGGAAGTTCACACACTGGTTCTGTGCAGATGACTCAAGTTACTTTTGGAAGACAACACTGCTGGGTGAATATAATGAAATGCTTGGAGCCTTAGGAAGCCTGCAGTTAAATTTAAGAATCCAACACCAATTTTTTACAGGTTATGCAGAGTTTGGAGCTTAATCTTTCCAGATCCAGATGGTATTATTTCTTGCAGCATGCACATCCCAACCATAATACAGCGTGAGATAACTGATGATATAGCTTTCATTGCAGCCCAAACAGATTCCAAATGTTAACAGCGCAGAAGGAGGCTATTTGGCCTATCAGCTGTGCCAGTCAATACTGGTCTGTCTACATTAATCCTATTTTTCAGCTTTTGCCCCATGGCTCCGAAGGCTATGGCAATGCAAGTGAGTGTCTAAATACTGCTTAAATGTTACAAGAGTTTCTGACTTAAGCACCCTTTCAGGCAATGAGTTGCATCCTCCCACTGCTAGCTTCCATCAGAAATCTGAATGCTGCAGTGAAATCTGAGACTGAACTCATGCATGGTGAGTTTGTGACTATGATACAAGCTGAGATGTTTGCCATTACAGCTTTGAGTCTCTGTAAAAGAGGCTCTGGCAGTACAGTGGTAGTGTTCCTACCTCTGAGCCAGAAGGCCTGGGTTCAAATACTATATGCTCCAGAGGTGTGACATAGCATCTCTGAGCAGGTTGACGTAGAAAATATCTACGAGGGAGCTGACAGGGAATCACAGCAGTCTAGTCCTCCAGCAGATTACTTGGGTGGGTGGGGGATGGTGGGGTGGGGGTGGCGGGGTGGGGGAGGGGTGCGGCAGTGTTTATTGAGGTGCTGCTCTTGAGCAATGCCACTGGTTTGATGGAGCATTATCCTCCTCCCCTTTCTCCTTGTCCATACGACTGCTCCTGAGCTGTGCGATGTGGAGCTGGAAGCCAGGGCTGATCTCTCCCGATGGTGAATTGGGCAGCATGCAACAGAGACAACAAGGTGCAGGGCTGGATGAACACAGCAGGCCAAGCAGCATCATAGGAGCAGAAACGCTGACGTTTCGGGCCTAGACCCTTCATCAGAAAAGGGGGAGGGGAAGGGCGTTCTGAAATAAATAGGGAGAGAGTGGGAGGCGGATAGAAGATGGATGGAGGAGAGGATAGGTGGAGAGGAAACAAACAGGTCGAAGAGGCAGGGATGGAGCCAGTAAAGGTGAGTGTAGGTGGGGAGTTAGGGAGGGGATAGGTCAGTCCAGGGAGGACGGACAGGTCAAGGGGTCGGGATGAGGTTAGTCGGTAGGAGATGGGGGTACGGCTTGAGGTGGGAGGAGGGGATAGGTGGGAGGAAGAACAGGTTAGGGAGGCGGGGACGAGCTGGACTGGTTTTGGGATGCGGTAGGAGGAGGGGAGATTTTGAAACTTGTGAAATCCACACTGATACCATTGGGCTGCAGGGTTCCCAAGCGGAATATGAGTTGCTGTTCCTGCAACCTTCGGGTGGCATTGTTGTGGCACTGCAGGAGGTCCAGGATGGACATGTCGTCACTGCTACACTTGACAACTGCTCTGCAGGTAGAGCAGCGTTGCTCCTGAGCACCCGGGCATTGGAAATATTGTTTCAGCATGAGAGCAGAGTGTTCATTCTATCACACTTTGAGAGGCAATATAGATTTCATTACATGCATTCTGCTTATGCGCATGTCTGTGTGTCTGTATGAGTGTGTACATGCGTGTATGTATGGATGTGTGTGCATGTGTGCATTGGTGTATGTGTCTCTAGGTGTGTGTGTGTCTGTGTGTGTATGTTTGTGTGTGTATGTGTGTATGTATGCGTGTATGTGTGCACGCATGTGTGTGTATGTGTGTATGTCTGTGTGTGTGTGTATGTGTGTGTGTGTGTGCGCACACGCGCGCCTGTGTGT
The DNA here is from genome assembly GCF_021869965.1 of Rhincodon typus. NCBI lineage: Eukaryota > Metazoa > Chordata > Chondrichthyes > Orectolobiformes > Rhincodontidae > Rhincodon > Rhincodon typus. Next base: position 62,986,050 of record NC_063342.1, on the reverse strand, counting down.
AGTGCACCAGTGGTAGCTCAGTGCACTACTGCAGACTGAAGTGGTTTGCTTAATTCTCTGTTTATGGTCACACACCAGCTGCACTTTGATGCAATCCCTCACAAAGACAGCCAAGCGAAACAGTGACATGCAGTGCTCAGAAAGTGGTGTGCACATATTAAATGGCACCGTGTACCATGGGGAAGTCTGCTGAGTTCCACCTGCCTCTCCCTGTTAGTACAGAATAAAAAATAAATGATCTCAGTGAATAGAGAGCATCTATGGCTTTTACAAGGCAGCGGATAGCAAACTTCAGGATGCTGCAAGCATCTCCAGCTCCAGGCGGTGTGGAACCAGATATATAAAAGTTAATCAGCCACAAATCACACCATAGCCCATCTCATCCAAACCTCTAAATGATTCTGCCCATTCACACTAAAACCTTGCACCTGCTGCAGCCATAATTCTAATCTCCAAGCAGGGCAAGAACTAGTAACCTGTAAAGGCTGTGAAAGTTACTATACAGGGATTAACTTTCATGTGTCTTTCTCAATAATAGGTATATTGGTATCTGTCCCTCCACTCTCTGTGTATTTTTAAAATTTGAAACTACTATGGAAAGTAACAAATTTTTGTAGAATCATAATGACGGTCTTTATGAAATAAACTGGCAGCTAAAGTCTAAAGAGTTGATAATTCCTTTAACTAGGGCTGGTGGGGTGGTCATTCCTGTTCTGAAGTGCTTGTTTAGATGTGTGTGGTGGAGAGACGATGTAGGCTGGAGCAATGAGCACCAAAAACAGTAAAGCAGACATCAAATTAGCATTGCATACTAATTGATGTCATGATCTGCTTGGTCTGCTACTTTGGGCAGCCATTCACTGCACATGTGCTAACACGCTGACCAACGAAACGTAGATAGAAACAGAGAAAAATAGGAGCAGGAGTAGGTCATTTGGCCCTTTAAGTCTGCTTCACATTTCAGTATGATCATGGCCAGTCATGGCCAACTCAGTATCCCTTTCCCGCTTTCTCCCAGTAACCTTTGATCCCTTTAGCCCGAAGAACTATGTCCAACTCCTCCTTGAAAACATTCAATGTTTTGGCCTCACACACTTTTTGTGACAGAGCATTCCACTAGCTCACCACTCTCCGGGTGGAGATATATCTCTTTGCATTCAGTGCAATTCGATTCAATTTGTGTGTACACCTGCACAACTGTGGATGCTATTTTGGATTTCTGTGGATAGTTATTACACCCAAAGTATAGGTGTGAGCAATTCCAGTTTCGCGCTGAATCTCTAAATTGTTAAATGGGCAGAATTGAGTGGCAGCTTTCATTTTTCCTATGCCAGGGAAGCATTACAAATACTGGGGAAGATGGCTGTTGAAAAATGTGAGGCCATGTGCTAATAATGTTTCAACAACTCATTACACTCCTTTTTAACTGTACCTTGTTTGAGTTGTCATTAATCAATATAGGAAATTGATGTCACAGCTACTGTCATTTATCTTTTATTCACTAAATCAGGTCAGATGGAATATAATGTCAATAAGTATGCAGTTATTTATGTTGGTACAACGGCAAAATATTTCTTAAATGCTGAGAGGCTGGGAAATGTGGGTACCCAGAAGGATTTGTCTGTCATTGCCATGAATCACTAGAATTTAGCATGCAAATGCATGTGAACATGTGAAAATGTACATGTTATGTTGACATTCATTTCAAGTTTTACTGAAGTTTTAAAGAACTTTTGTGGGATCTCATCAGAAGCATTCTGTATAGTTTTGGTCTCCTTATCTAATGAAGGATATGCTTTCTATAGAGAAACTGTCACAAAGATTCATCAGATTAATCCCTGGGATGGTGGGATTGATTCATGAAGGGAGATTGTGGAAATTAGGTGCATATTCCATAGAATTTTTAAGAATGAGAGATGATCTCATCAAAACTTAAAAAAAAATGAATTCCAGGGTGTGACAGGGTGGCTAGGGATAGGATGTTTTCCCTGGTTCATGACTCTAGAACCAAGGGATGTTAATTCAGGATTAAGGACAGGATGTTTAAGAATGAGATGAGGAACTTCTTCATTTGGAGGGTGAAGAAGTATTGGAATTCTCTACCCTAAAAAGCTGCAGAAGTTCCCTCATTGAGCATGTTCAAGAAAGAAATCAATCAGTTTCTGGAGTCTAATGGCATTAAGGGATATGGAAATAGTGCAGGAAAGTGACATTGAGGGAATCACCAGCCATAATGATGGGCTGAATGGCCTAATCTTGTTCCCATGTTCACAAGGTGTGAGTATTGATGGCTAGGTCAGCATTGTCCATTTTTAATTGCTTGGGAGAAAACGGTAGTGAGCTACTGTATTGAATCACTACAGTCCCTGGGGTGTATGGACACCCACAGTGCTGTTAGGAAACTATTCCAGGATTTTGACCCAACTTCACTCATTGTTAAACCATTTCAACATTGCGTCCTTTTATTCTCACCTGAATGTGCTATGACACATTGTATCTGGCTATTACAGCATTTAACAGTAAAGTCCCAATTCCTGATTCAATCAGATACTTTCTTAAAAAGGAGAGTTTTAGAGTGAATCATGGAATGTACATTGAATCACACATATTACATGTTGGAACCATATGATGTAGAACAGAGTACTAACTGTGTCCAGGTGTACATCACCAGCTGGCTTAGGAATAAAACAGAATGCACATTTTTGCAACGGAAATGCAACTCCATGAGTCCTATTTTAGCTCTATGTTTAGAATGGTTTTGAGTGAGTTAAAATATTGCCCCTTGTTTTATTAATGCTAATTTTTAGGAACAGCATGGCCACTGCCCTAGGATAAGACATACTTGTAATCAATTGAAAGTCAAAATGTCATGTCATGCCTACTCTTCTATGTTTGTTCATCAAAAAAAGCCCCTGAAAGCAGAAGATGAATAATTAATAACAAAAAGGCGTACATTAATGATCGGTGTGTTAATGCATTATTCTTGTCAAGTATCTTGTATCTTAATTTAGATAGAAAAATTGAAAGTTTACGGCAATAAGTACTCCTAATTTTGATCTTTTACATTCTTTTGCTGAGTTGTAACTTGCAGTAGCATGGTCTCAGACTGTTAAGTTTTTGCATTAACTCTGTTGGCTATGGAAAATAACAACTTGTTGTACTTTGACCTGACATTTCCATCTTGGGTGTAACTCAGAGTCAGTTGGCTCAGTTTGTTCCCATTTTACCAAAATCAATGTGTTGACTAATTCATATGTTCACAATAATTGAATTACTTAAAACAGCAGTATTGAAGAAAACAAGCCATCGTGAAACAAGTCAAATGTTTCGCTGATTGAAATAGATAATCATAAGAGTGTGAATAATGCAAATCAAATTAGAGGCTGCTACGCCATTCAATATTTCTGTGAATATCGAAGGACCCCAAATCTCACAGCGTTTCCATCGAATAGCTACATCATAATGCTCGTAAATGTCCAATAGTGAATGTGTAAGAAATCAACTGGCATGTGCAACCACAGAGAGCCGAAGATGACTCATACCAGATTAGATGGGGTGGAATTTTTAAAGTGCATTTAGGAGAGTTTTTTCTCTTTATGGGGCACCACTCAAACGCCAAGCTGAGTTTCACTGTGCCTGAGAATTAAGCTTTATCGCAATTATTCAATGAGAACCAATGATCAAAAGGCAGGCAGCAAAACACCCTATTCAGAGATTGAAAGATAGTGTAAAGCGCTTTAGATGTGACATTGCCATCAGGTTGTTTGATGTCATACACTTCCAATGTAAATTTCCTCAGCTTATAAAAGGAATGAAGAATGACGAACTGGGTATTATGACAAGACCTGAATGAAAGGCTGTGTTGGATGGGAAAGCAGATTAAAGCTCCCAGCGAGAGATTAATGATTGGGTAATGTTTATATTTATGGTCATTTCAAAACCTAACTGGATTGGGCTTTGATCATAAAATTCTCTGTCAGACTTCCCTTTCCATGTTAAGTATTTATTTCAAATTTCAAACAGGACACTGTAAGACATAAATGGCATTAATCCAAAAGAAGGGTCAAATCTAAAGCTATCTTTCTTGTGCATCTACAGCTGAGAATTCAGTTTATCAATAAATTCTGTGTCCCCATTAGCTATCAGGAAATCTCTGCACTTGTCAATGTCCAATCCCTTCATCCAATGGGTTTTCTTTAACAGCCAGAGTCCTTGACAAGAGCCTTCAAAAATCTGATTTCCTAAACCTGTGTCTATCTCTGTTCCTGCAGCCACTCCAACCCAACTTTTAAAATGTTATCATTTATGTAAGATGGAACCCTGGGAAGCACTGAGGATCAGAGGGACCTTAGTGTGATGCACACTGAAGCTATCAGGACAGGTGGGTAAACTGGTTAAGGCAGCATATGGTAAAATTGCCTTTATTAGTCAAGGAATGGAGTTTAACAGCAGGGAGGTAATGCTGGAACTGTATAAATCATTGGTTAGGCCACTGCTTGAGTATTGTAGGTAGCTCTGCTATCCACATTATAGGAAGAGGGTGAGAGGGTGCAGTGGAGATTTACCAGGGTGTTGCCTGGCCTGGAGAGTTTTGGTTATGAAGAGAAACTGGACAGGCTGGAATAGATAAGGCATAGAAGGTTTGGAGGAGATGTGAGGAAAAAAAATTTTTATCCAGTGGGTGGTGGGAATCTGGAACTCACTGCCTGTAAGGGTGGTCAACGCAAAAACCCGCATAACATTTAAGAAGTATTTAGATGTGCACTTGCAATGCCCAGGCATACCAGGTTATCAGCCAAGCACTGGAAAATGGCATTAGAATAATTAGGTGGTTGTTTTTGACTGGTACAGACATGATGGGCTGAAGGGCCTTTTTCTGACCTCTACAACTCTGTACAGATTTTCGTCAAACTTTCTTTCCTCCTAAACTTGGCAATTCTCTGCATTAAATTTCCCAAGCCATGCCTCTGGCCATTTCACCTACTGTTTAAATACTCATCTTACAACTGAACTAAGCTTTCAGATACTTCACCAATCTGCAGAAAGTTGCAACAGGATTGGATAGTGACTGTAAGGGCACAGCTATACCTGACAGGTGCCCATTGGTACATGTTCTGTCACAAAAGTGCCCAAAATGGACTGGGAGTAACTGTTTCTTTTTCATGTTTTGTTAGCCATTTCAGTCTTTTCATTGTCTGCAGGGCCGTGTAACTTAGCAGCAACATTAAGAAAAGTGCCTGATAGATGGTGATTATTTCTCTTCTAAGGTCTGTCAATGGTTAAGGAAAAATATCATTTAATATGCCCTTTCAGTAAGAACAGCGGTTACACATACCCTGCTCTGCATGGAGATCAGACGTAGCTACATCCCCAAAGAGGGCATCGAGAGATCAGAAGACGAGAGCCCACAAGAGATTTCACCAAGAGGATCAAAGGAGCTTATACCACCGCCTTTACACATGGCAATTTTGTATTTTAGCTCTAGTTTCAGAAGAGCTGCACTACAGTTAACCTGCAAAATATTTCCTCTTTTGCATTCCTTCCTGGTGTTTTTCCCTTTTAGATGTTAGATGAAAAGAAAATCAAGGACAGCAATTCTAGCCACACCCAGCTCTTTAAGGTCATGTAGGTATGGCTTCCTGATGTCACTGAAACAAGGCAAGGTAGTAGGGTTATGGGAACTACCCACAATTATTAGCTGCAGGCTTTAGCGGAGAAAATACTAGAGATAGAATCTGATCTTACTTCATTATCAAAAGGATCAGATTGATACATTTCACTGAAACTCATAGGAGATGAACACATATCAGAATCTGGAAGAAAATCCTGATGGAATGCTGCCACAGGAGGGGAGTGGAAGGTGTACTCAGTAGTGGCATCCTGTCGGAGATGATGGAAATGGAGGAGACTGGCAAAGTGGATAGTGAGGACAAGGAGGTCCCTGCCCTTGTTCTGGGAAAGATGGGAAAGGGTGAGGCCAGAACTGCAGGAAATGGGTCAGACACAACTACAGGCCCTCTCAGCTGTTGTGGGGGTAGACCTCAGTTGAGGAGAAACGAGAACATGTCAGATGCACCCCAGCGAAATTAGCACCATTTGAACAGAGACAGAGAAATTAGGAGAATGGACTGGAATGCATACAGAAAGCAGGGTATGAGGAAGTGTAAAGGGAAGGTAACTGTAGAAGTCGTTGGGTTAATAGTAGATATTGGTGGACAATATCCCCAGAAATGAAAACCAATAAATCAAGGGAAGACCTGAGATGGACCAGGTGAAGGTGAAAGGAGGATGTAAATTGGAAACAAAACCAATGTTCCAATTCCAGATGAGATACAGGAAGCAGCACCAATAACATCATCAGAAAGAACTGTGGGTGAGGGTCAGAATATGACTGAAACAAGGAATGTTCCACATACCCCACAAAGAAACAGTCATAACTGGGACCCATGTGGGTACCTATTGCAATGCCATTGACTTGGAGAAAGTGAGACAACTTAAAGGAAAAGTGCTTCAAAGTGGGAGTGAGCTCAGATGGAGCAGGGTAGCATGGGATGTGAACCGTTTAAGCCTTCTTTCAAGAAGGAAGCAGAGAGCCTTCACATCATCCTTATGGGAAATGGAAGTGTAGAGGAAAAGCCCATCTGTGATGAAGAGGAGGCAGCTAGGACCAGGTTTCTGGCAATTATGGAACATATGTAAAGTGTCAGAAAAATTGCAAATGTCAATGGAATAGACTGAATGAGGGAAGAAAAGGTAGAGTCAAGACAGGAAGAAATAAGCAGGAACAAGCTGAAACAATGGAGCTGCCAGGTCAGTGCTGTGTATGGATTTTTAGAATTAAGTCTAACACTTGGTTCCTCCCTCCTTGCTGTCCAAGGTCTTAAACATACCTTCCAGGTGAAGCAGCATTTCACTTGTCCTTGTGTCATTGGAGTCTACTGCAATCTCTGCTCACAACATGGTCTGTTTTACACAGACTGGGTAACTGCCTTGTGATACACCTCTGCTCTGTCAGTAAGAGCCTTCTAGTTGCCTGCCATTTCAAAAAAACAACTATTTTACATCTCAATCTCTCCTTTGCCATCATTAGCATTCCCTTTGCCTTTTGCTCTAGGCTGTCTCACTTACTCCTCCTTCCCCTTTGTCGATGGTATGACAAGTGTTGTGTATTTTACAGTGTCCTTCAGTTTCATAGAAGATTCTTCAGACTCAAAAAGTGTTATGTTTTTTGATTAAGTGTGAGTTGCTTTGGGTTTTTTGGAGGGATTTCTGCCACAAGGCCTAGTGAGGTTTATGGCCTTATCTTACCAAATGTGCCAAAGTAATAACTTAGCCTGCCCTTGTGGTGTCCCATACTTGCGATTCCAGACACCTCTTACCATGCACCAATCTTGGAACAATTCACAGAGGAAAAGAAGAAGAAAACTCATTGAGGGCAGGTTGGTGGCATGGGTAACAATGCATTATTTGACACATTTTATAAATGGTACTGCTTTGACCTTATAGCTGGACGTGTGGTTCCCTGTGTAGCCCCAAATGCCATTGTTCCAGCATGACGCATAATGTCATGGCCATGCAGGACGTACCATGGAGTGAAGTTGGCCCTGAGAACCCACTGCAACATCTAGAAGCAAGAGGAACGAGCAATGGTTTTTGCTGACACCATCCTACACCATCCAGCTTCTAACCCTGTGTCCAAATGTGTTGGTGTAAATGAATTGGTCAGGGATGTGTGGAGCACAGAGGCGAATAGCATGAAGGTGGCCAATGTATTAGAATGGCCAATGGCCAGATCTGTGTCCTCTCCAGTGCATGTGTCTGCTTCCCTTTAAAAGCCCTCATCTGGTTGGGTCTTGCAGCCCTCTCCCTCTCAGGCTGAGTTACTTACCCACTCCAGGTGTGGGGGTTCGCAGCCATTTTCCTCCCCATTGCACAGTGGAAGGTGACAGTAAGCGCTCTTTGGCCAGTAGCTTGCAGACTCCACCTCGTGTCAGTGGCACCCTAAATATCCCAAATTCCCATCCTGGTAGCCCGTCCTGTAAATCCCATCAGCTTTGAACCTTCCCAGATCCCCAGGCTACCCATCTACATGAGCCTGATCCTGCTGACCTTTCTCCCTCTGACCCTGGAGTATGAGGTGACTATGCCAGGTTGGTCTTACATTGTGCCCCAGTCCCTCACCCCCTTGAAACCAGTGTGCTCCAGATCATGGACAAACATTTTTCCTGCATGACCCCCCCAGCCCCTTCCCATTCAGGCTTTACCATATCCCCCATCTTATAGATGCTGTTCCCCCACTTCACGATCGTCACCAACTCCTCAGTCCTGAGGAAATACTTATTAATTCAGCTTCCCAGGACAATGGACGCCCCCCCCACGCTTCCACCCACTTTCCCCTGTAGGGGCAGACTTTGCATACTGGTAATGGTCCATATACATCAGTGACCTAACTAGACAGTCCTACCCAAGAACTGCCCAGACCTCTGACCGATGGCTGCATATCTCCACGACCACATTAGTCCTCCACCCCCGAACTGGCTGTGACTCAATTCCTGGACTGCAGAGGCACAGACCTCTGTCACTGATAACACGTGGAGTTACCGTGTCCAATTCCTTGGAGCGGTAAGGGGAGGCTGCCATTGGCTTCCTGTGCCAGGACTTCACTTCCCCCGGCTGACTTGTGGCTTCCTGTTCTTTGGTGAGGACATGAGTGGCTGCAAATGCAGTACGTTTGCTGCACAAGCTGCTAACACATGAGGCAGGTGTGAGATTGATGTCGCAAACTGCTGTACAGTAAGATGCCCATCCTCTTGACTGAGGACTGCTGACAAGGAGGGCAAACTGTGCCATCCTATAACTACCCTTCAGGGTGAAGCAATGGCTTGATGTTATGAGCATGTAGGGAGGCTTGAAGTGGGCAAGCGAGCAGCCCTGAGGCAAAAACAGAAGATGTTGGAAAAGCTCAGCAGGTCTGGCAGCATCAGTGAGAGAAATCAGAGTTAATGTTTCGGGTCCGGTGACCCTTCCTGAGGTGCAGCCTGGCCCTACCCATGAGGTGAGTGCCTGTCCATGTGTGCAAAGTGTCCCTGCTGCAACTTTTCAATGCTAGTTGCTGGTACACCCTGCAATACAAGTCTGTGCTTCCTGATGGCCCTGCAAGAGTAGTGGAGAGGTGCAATAATGGTTATGGCGAGTTTGCAAATGCGGGATGCTGGTGTCTGTGGATCATGCTGTCAGACGGTGTTTAGTCTAAAGCAACATGGAGGTCCTTCGAACTAAGTGAGGTGCTGAAATCATCAGGTATCTGCTCTGATTTTCATATTGAGCTATCTCAGTGCATAGCTTGTTTGGCACATTGGTAATGTAGGGCATTGAACATTATTGACATGAGTTTGGCCATTGATAAGGTGTTTAACAAATTATAATCCCTCTTAATATTGAACTTGTTACTGCCTAGTGAGGAACTTACCTAAATCACTTGTGAAAAGCATTAAAAAATGCAGCAAGCATTTCTCTTGCAACACTGATGGAATGTTTATCATTCAGCCATCATTGTTTTGATTGGCCTAAAGTAGATTCCATGAAAACATACCATTCTTTCACATTAGATGTGCCTTTTGTGTGCTGCTCAAATATTTGCCTGTCTTCAGCATTGAGGCAATGAATATCACTTTCTTGTACGTCACTGATGCCTGTGGTTCATCCGCACTCATAGTGAACAAGTAGGTCTTGAAATGCAAACTCCACTGGCAAAGTGGTTAGCACTGCTGTGCCACAGCACCAGGGACTCGGGTTCAATCTCACCCTCGGGCGACTATCTGTGTGTAGTTTGCACATTCTCCCTGCCCCTGCAAGGATCTTCTCCCACAGTCTAAAGATGTGCAGGTTAGGTGGATTGGCCATGCTGAATTGCTGTTAGTATCCAAGGATGTGTAGACTGGATGGATTAGCAAGGGAAATGCAGGGTAATAGGGATAGAGTAGGGGGATGAGTCTGGGTGGGATGCTCTTGAGAGGGTATGTATGGACTTGTTGGACCGAATGGCCTTCTTTCACATTGTAAGGATTCTGTGCCACTGAAGAAGAGGAAAATCTGGTCATCCTCTTTGCCAGTTGTTGTGTTTTATGCTGCAGTGATGATGCTCTCCAAGACATACATGTTTATGAGTTTTATTCAATACTTTAAGAAGTCTGCTCTCTTGTATTTACAGCAGCTTGCCTCAGTTCTGTTTCTTTTTCAAGGTGACCACGATCAGTCTTAACAGATCATACATAGTGAGTAATCAATGGTCATCAGACACACATAAAGGTTAAATAATTAAAACAATTGAACATTACCTTTCCCCCTCATGCTGAAGGTAAAATCTACACTGAAACATGGCTGGGCAGTCGACAATCTTTTCATATATTGTTAGACACCTGACATGATTAATGCTCCAACCCTGGCAACTGCACAGAATCTTGAAAATTGCCATAAATGTCCTATCTACAAAAGAAACATGACAAATCCAAGTTGACTAATTACCACCCAATCAGTGTGCTCTCAGTCATCAGCAAACTGAGAGAAGATATCGTTGATGTTCGAATCAAGTGGCACTTATGCAGCAATAATCTGGTCACTAGTGTTGAATCTGAGTTCTATCAGGTCTACTCAGCTCCTGATTTCTTTACCATCGTGGTCCAATGCTAGACAAAAAGGCTAAGCTCCATGGATGATGGAATGGTGACTGCCCTTGAAATCAAGGTAGCATTTTATTGAATGTGGGATAAAGCAGCCCAGGTAAAATTGAAGTCATTGCAAAGAAGGGGTAAAACTCCCTATTGGTTGAACTGCACCTAGCACAAAGCAAAATTTCTGTCATTGTTGGAGGTCAATCATCTCAGCTCCTGGTTGTCACCGAAAGAGTTCTTCAGAGTGGTGCCCTAAACCCAAACAACTTCAGCTACTTCACCAATGGCCTTGCTACCACAACAAGGTCAGAGGTGAGAATATTCACAAATGATTATGCAGTGTTCATTACCATTTCTGATACTGAAACAGTCATGTCCACATGCAACAAGACCTGGATGACATTCAGGCTTTGGCAGATAAACAATAAGTATCACTCATGCTACACAGGTGCCAGACAGTGACCATCTCCAAAAAGAGAGATTCTAACCATCTCCCCTCTCATGTTAAATGGCATTGCCATTGCTGTGTCTCCCACCATCAACATCTTGGGGTTATCTTTGACTAGAAACTGAACTAAACGAACTGTATGTATGCTGTAGCAACATGAACAGGTCAGTCGCTGGACAGTTTGTGGTGAATAACTCAGGTCCTGGCTCCCTAAAGTCTGTCCATGATCTACAAGATCGAAATCAGCAGTATGACATATCTAATTGAATACTGCTGCAACGATACTCAAGACATTGAGTTCCAATTATGACAAAGCAGCCTGTTTGTTTGGAAACCTGTCCACCTTGTTCAATATTCACTCCCCCCACCACTGATGCACAATGACTTGCCATCTTCAAAATGCACTGCAGCAAGGCTCCTTCAAAAACACCTTGCAGACCTGCAGCTTAAAACACTCAAAAAGACAAGGGATCACAAGTGCATGGGAACAACACTATGTACATGTTCTCCAAGCCACACACCATCCTGACTTGGAACTATGTCACCATTCCTTCCCTGTGACAGTGTCAAAAATCTGAAGCTTTCAGCACTGCGGATGTACCCACTCTAGTTCAGGAAGGTGGCTCTCCACTGTCTTCTCAATGCGGTTTGGGATCAGCAGCAAATGCTGGCTTTGGCAGCGACTCTCACGGCCCACGAAAATGGTCAGGAAAAAGCATTAGGGAGTCTTCTGCATTCATCTGTGAAGATAAATCTGCTCCTAAAAGAAGTTAGTTCTTATAATTTATGTGGCGCAGTACAGCATATCTGGTCTGAGCGCTGAAAACAAGACAATATGTTTTGGGCATATCTATATTTGTGTCAGATTTTGTGTCAAAGTAGAATTTTATTGCAAGGCGAAAATAAAAATCCATATGCTGATTACTGGTATTTTGTAATGTAATAGTCAGAGAAGAGATTGATGGCTGTTTTGTGCTTGTCACTGTTCTATTTGCAATGAAGTTTTGCACTGAGTTAATTGGCACCAATCATTTGCTGTTAACGGAATTATATTCAGGGAATGGGAGGGCTGATTTCCACATGGTAATGCATCACTTTTTGGTATTTTCCATCCCTTGGTATGTCCCCTAATATTTGCATTGGGACCCTTGGATGGGTCTTGATGGTGTCTCCTGTTTTGGGCAGGAACTTCCTTGTAATGTAAAACTTATAAGTGCTTGGCACAACTTTAAGGTACAAATTGGTCGAACTTGCACCATACACACCATAGCTGGGAGCTGAGTGGTCTAACCAAATCACCGACCTGTCTCCACTCCTTCGTGATTGCCATCAGCATTCTAAGATGTGAGTTGCTGCTCAGCCCAGCAGAGGAGCCACCAGAATATAGACATAATTTGGGCTAATTAATACTAATAATTTCTTTTCCCTGGGGTAGGGGAGTTCAAAACTGGAGGGCATAGGTTTAAGGTGAGAGGGGAAATATTTAAAATGGACTTGAGGGGCAACTTTTTCACACAGAGGGGTGGTGCACATATGGAATAAGTTGCCAGAGGAAGTGGTAGATGCAGGTACAGTTACAACATTTAAAAGACATTTGGACAGGTACATGATTAGGAAGGATTTAAAGGGATATGGGCCAAATGCAGGCAAATGCAACTAGTTTAGTTTGGGAAACCTGGTCAGCCTGGGCAAGTTGGATTGAAGAGTCAGTTTTCGATGCTGTATAACTCTATGACTTCTTATTTGAAGGTTGTCAGTGTATGCCTAGTGGCCATTAGTGTAATTACCTGCTTGAAGATATTAACTTTGAGCTTTTGAAGTAGTTATCTGAATGCTTTATTTGTTTGCAACTCATTTATAGAGGTCCATGAATTTTATGATGTCTGAAAAAAAAGTTCAGAATTGTTTCCTTCTTACACAGAAGTCACAGCAAGGAATTTTCCCAACTGATCTACACTGGTGTTTATATCACGAGTCTCCTCCCACGCAAATTCCTCTAACTCTGTGAGCACATCCTAGCATTCCTTTCTCCCTCATGTGCTCTTCTAGACCCCTCCCAAATACATCTAACTTATCTGTATTCATTTCTCCAATAGCATTCTCACTGTGCATTCTCATCACTGTGCTTAAAGAATTTCTCCTGAGTCCCTTGGATTTGATGGTAACTATCTGATGTTCACAATACCCTAGTTTTGGATTCCCCATAATATCTTGTCTATTTTTAACGTGCCAAACTCAATCAGAATTTTTAAAAAAACCCACGAGGTTACTCCTAGCCCACTGTTTTCCAAAATGCAAAGAGACCCCAACTGTTCTGCCGACCCAAGTAATTTATGACGGAAAATTGGGTACTATAGCATCTGTACTTACTGTCTTCTTATGATAGAAAATAGATTCGGAGAGGTATGTGTGTTTCTGACAGGAAATACACGGGATGATTTCCAGATAAAGGGCACATGCAACTAATACAATGGCCTAAACATGGATTTCACCAGTTTTAAAATCTCCCTACCCCTAGCCTCATCTCATGACCAACCCTCCCTCTCATCCCCGCCTCCTTGACCTGACACAACCTGTCCATCTTCTCTCCCACTTCACTGACCAATCCCCACCACTGCCTACCTGAACTCACCTATCACCATCCTACCTACCTTCCCTAGCCCCGCCCCTCCTCTCTCTATTTATTTCCTAGCTCCCTTCCCCCTCTCATTTCTGACGAAGAAACGTCAACTTTGCTGCTCCTCTGGTACTGCCTGGCCTGGTGTGTTCCTCCAGCTCCACACTGTTTTATACCTAAGAAAGAATGTGTTTGTTTTCAGAACTAGCCACTTAACACACCACGGTTGGAGGTGGAGGAGCAAAGTAATAACAGTAGAACTTTACAACATTTAGCATACAACTAATTCAGATATGAAATACATCCCATCAGTGATTTAAATTCATTTTACCAGCGTCAGACAATATCAGTTCTGCTGCTGTAGGCAGATACTAAAGACTGGGTAATATCATGTGATAAATTAAATCTTTGACGAGGTCAGTGGATTGGCATAACATTTCCTGATTACTTTCTAGTTTTCACTTAATGCCTTAAATTACTCAACCATTACTTTAAATCATTGTGCAAGATGAAGCCAACTGCAGGCTATGGTTTTCAAAGGTCAGTCTGTCTAAGATATTATGAGTGAAGTTTGAACATATGAGAGATTGAGTCACAAGATTTTCAGATAATACATTAGAAGTCTTGTGGCTTAGTTTTTTTTAAAAAAAATCCAACCTAAAGATTGATCTGACCTGTCAGCAGCCCAAAGACATTCAGATGATGAGACAAAACCCGAAAATGCTGGAGAAACTCAGCAGGTCTACCGGCATGCATGGAGAGAAAGCAGTCAACTTTTTGGGTCCAGTGACCCTTCTCCAAAACAGATTTTAGATATTGTTATTTAATGATCACACCAAAGATCTTCTGTTCTGATCAGCAATTCTGCTATGTTTATTCCATTGGAATATCAATTGCAGAATATAATCTTTCAAGTTGTATATTAGATTGGCGTTCTGAGATTGCCAGCCAGTTACCTTTGAGAATCAGAGACATTTCCACCTGAGTATTCAAATCTATAAGTTAGAGATTTAATGTCAGTGCAGTGTATTGAAATGAAAGGGCTGAATATCCTTTTTGCAATATATGAATTCTTGTGTTTCATTTTAGCTCTGTATACCTTCTGACTTTAGTTCTGTCACACTGCTGATCATAGAATACCTACAATGTGGAAGCAGGCCATTCAGCCCATCGAGTTCACACTGTCCCTCCGAATAGCACCCACCCAGACCCATCCCTCCTACCTTTTCCCTGTAACCCCGTATTTCTGATGGCCAATCCACCTAGCCCGCACATCTTTGAACTGTGGGAAGAAACCAGAGCACCCAGAGGAAACCCACGCAGAAATGGGGCGAATGTGCAAACTCCACAGACAGTCACCCGAGGCTGGAATCAAACCCATGTCCCAGGCACTGTGAGGCAGCAGTGCTAACCACTGAGTGCCAATTTTACAGATGTATTGTATATATTCTATTTTTTGAAACCTTTTTTTATAAACTAAGCTTAGACTTGTTTTTCTGTACAATGCAAGTGTTTAAGACATTTGTCTTTTGTTCTTCAAGTTGGGGAGATGGAGGCACTGTGGTATTTTCGCTGGACTGGTTACCCAAATCCTTAGGCTGATGCTTTGGAGATATGGGTTCAAAACCCATTGTATCAGTGGATGAAAATTTGCTTTCAATTTAGGAAAATAAATTCTGGAATTAAAGAAGCTAGTCTCATGGCCAACCTGTAACCATTATTGTAGAGGAGATGGTGGTGTTGCTGGTCTGACTAACACTTTGGAAGACAGGGGTTCAAACTGCAACATGACAGTGAGTGGAATTTAAATATGATTAATAAATCAGGAATTGGAAACTTACTTTAGTTGTGGAGCTATGAATCAATTGTCACAAAAATCCATCTGGCTCACAAATATCCTTTAGAGGAAGATTTAGTTAAAGTTTTTATAACTTAAGTTGAAACTTTTTTTTCTCCACAATGGGTGAAAGACTTTTGAAGTTTGTATACAGTTTCTTCTAAATAATTTGGGGATACAGTGGCAAAACGGAACTGTCACTGGACTAGCAACTGACAGGTCCACATCCAGTCTATAGGGACAGGGGTACAAATCCCACCATGGGAGCTGCTCAGAGGAGGAAAATAAAGCAGTAATGCTTGGAAATGTACTCATCATACCAAGCCTCCATTTCAGTGTATTACCTAAATGGTGACATACAAAAGGAGCTGGATATCCAAATACACCCAATCATTCAGACACAGCAATCAGTCAGGAAAGCGAATGGCCTTCATTGTAATAGGGTTTGGGTGCAGGAGCAAGGATGTCTTGCTGCAGGTCTTCATGGTCTGACTGAGACCACTTATGTGCAGTTTCAGTTTCCTTACCTAAGTAAAGATCTACTAGCCGTAGAGGAACTGCAGCGAAACCTCACCAGACTGATTCCTGGGAGCTCTGTTGTATGAAGAGAGATTGTGTCTAGTGGTAAGAGATTGGCCATTTCTGAAAAAGGACCCAGACTCGAAACGTCAGCTTTCCTGCTCCTCTGATGCTGCCTGGCCTGCTGTGTTCCTCCAGTTCCACACTGTGTTATCTCTGACTCCAGCATCAGCAGTCCTTATGTTTAGTGGGCTTGATTTTATTGGAGTTTTGTGGAATGAGAGGGTTTCTCATGAAAACAGGTAAAATTTGACAGGGCTGGATGCAGGGATAATGTTTGCCCTGGCCAGAACATGGAAGTCACAATCTCAGGATATGCAGTAGGCCATTTCAGACTGAGTTGAGAAGAAATGTGTACACTCAGAGGGTGCTGAGCATGTGGAATTCTCTACCACAAAGGGCTGTGGAGATGAAGGCATTGAGTATATTAAAGAATCATAGTGTATTAAAGAAAGAGTGGAGTTTGCACATTCTCTCCGTGTCTGCATGGGTTTCCTCTACGTGCTCTGGTTTCCTTCCACAGTCCAAAGATGTGTAGGTTATATGGATTGGCCATGCTAAACTGCCCATAGTGTCCAGGGATGTGCAGGTTAGGTTCATTAGCTGCATGGGAAATGCAGGGTCACAGGGATAGGGGAGGGGTGTGGGTCTGAGTGGGATTCTCTTCAGAGGGTCGATGTGGACATGATGGGCCTAATGGCCTGCTTCCAAACTGTAGGGTTTCTATGATTTCTATGAATGAAATAGATTTCTAGAGGTTTAGTTTGTCCAGGTGTATGGGGAGAGAGTGCGAGTAAAACATTGAGATCGAGGGTCAGCCATGATCACGATGAATTGTAGAGTATAGTTGATGGGCTGAATGGCCTACTCCTCCTCCTGTTTTCTATGTTTCTATTGGCTGAATTTTCCCAGCAATCAGTTGTGTCGTGTTCATTGTTATACAGGGTGGTCTTGGTGGATGGGAGTGGTACAGAGGAGAGCTATCCTCTTCCCCAGGACTGACAGAGGAAGCCATGACACCAGAATGGTGGCAGCATCTGCTCTCCAATACCTCACACTAACCCTGTCACTGTTACTGCACTCACCTCGCACCAAGGCTCTTACTCTACCACTCTTGCTGTAGTCTTTAACATCTCCGTCTCTTGTTCTCACCCACCCTACCCAAACCATCCTCTCCACCACCCTGGGACCCTGCATGCCCTCAGTGATGCCTACTCACTCACCCAGGACACTTTGCTATCTTTTCTCCACCTTCACCAGCACTAACAACTATGCCAGCCACTTTCAAGTCATTCAATCCCTCCCTTTCTGTCATTGCAGGAGGAACAGCCCAACCTTGGGCAGAGAGAGCCAGGTGGCAAGGTGCCTGCCATTTGGCTGCTCACCCCCATGAGGAGAGGATCTTAGTGGGGAGAATGAGGACTGGTCCTGCGAAGATACTGAAACATCTACATTCCAGAATTCAAGTTAACATTAAGGCTCATTGTTGTGTTACTTTCCCATTAACCCCACTGCCAATGTATTGTTATTGTGCTACAGTTCCTTTGTGATGCATTCTTTTTTTTGTCTCCTGTGGGTAGGGGAAGAATACCCACAGTCTCCACTGCAATGCATCTCCCAGCCAGCACTGCCTCAAAGCAGTTGTGTGCTAAGGAAGGGGGAGAGCAACCCTGAGATGCAGCCTGGTCCGATCTATGGGCTGGGTGTCTGTTCAAATGTGCTCTGTGTCCTTGGAGCTGGGGCTTTCCAAAGTGTGGCATTGAAATGCGGAACCGCTCGTTAAGTGGATTGGATGATGTACCATGATGATGTAGTGAAGCTGATTGGCCTTTGTCAGTGAACGAGGGTTTCATACACTCACTGTCCATGGAGCGTGCTCTGAGATATTGGTGACTGGTGTCCAAGATGGAGGGCTGGGGTCTCAAGGTAACCACTGGGTCCCTCCTGTTGGGAATCCTCTGTGACTAGTTCCCATCCAGTTTGTGGGAGATTGGGAAACTGCATTTTAATGAGGTGAGGTTAAGTAATGAGGGCGATAATGAGTGATAATCCATGTTAAAAGGCCTCTCACCTCTCACCAGTGAAAATCTCACCCCAATGTCTGGGACTTGGTTGGTAAATGTAACTTTTCGATCTCAACATATAGAGAAGGCCCTCAGTGGACATCTCATCCAACATCTTCACCATCTTCCATATAGTTCAGAGTGTGGGAAGATTCTGGCCTGTGTTTCTATGCTAACTAGCATGATTGTGAAATTTGTAAGAAGGAATAGTTCACTTTTCAGAATGAACCAATTACATTGTGTTTTGTTAACTTTAGTAATGTTCCACTTCTAGTTCCACTGAATTTGAATAAGTGTTGGAAATGTGAGCCCACTGCAAAATTCCAGACAGAGGAATGAGATAAATGGTTGGTTAGTCTGGCGTCTGTTGAAAGAAGAAATTTGGTCAGGATGCCCTGCTCTTCTGTGCC
Organism: Rhincodon typus; assembly: GCF_021869965.1. Taxonomy (NCBI): domain Eukaryota; kingdom Metazoa; phylum Chordata; class Chondrichthyes; order Orectolobiformes; family Rhincodontidae; genus Rhincodon; species Rhincodon typus. The sequence continues at coordinate 62,967,426 of NC_063342.1, read as the reverse complement.
CTGCTATGGAACCAGCAGAAGAAACTTTGTCTTAAAATCACTTCCAGCTCTGCAGTGCCTGAGTGTGGAATCAGAGTAATGAACTTAATTAATGTGTAAATCCCGGAAAGAGGTTTGAATCTGCAAAATTCCGATCCAGCACAGTGAGTTTCTTTGAATAATATCAATGGTTTTACCATATAGTAATTAATAACTAGAAATGAAGCATTTTAAAAAAGACAATGAAGGTGCTGACAGCATATTTCTAGGTAGCTCAACTTGTACAGTTGAAAGGAGCCATGAGTTTGGAGCATATATAGCAAGGAGAAGGCTGTTTCAATTCTGAGCTTTGAGTCAGTGTCTCGTTTGTGTAATTTATTTTTATTTTATTTCAGTATCATTGGGTGTTCTTGGTCATACAAATTCATTAACCTTCAGGCAATCTATTCTCCATTCCATGGCATCTGCCTGTGTTTTTCTAATTTAATAGACGGGATTCAGAGGAAAGTATCCTGGGGTAGTTTTCCCTTTGATTTTTTTTTAATCTCATTCCCTGCAATGAAATAGCAGCCACCCTCTTAGCTCCTCACAGTGGTATTGCTGTTGTCCCAGAAAAATTAACCATTTGATAAAATGAAGAGCCTACCTTCACCACCGCCGTTGCTTAGAGGGGCTAGTGGTGGAGGTAAGTAGGGAGTGAGGTGCTAGCTCTTCCTGACCTACAAACGGTGCTGGAAAAACTGCTCCTACATTTGTGTAACTGCTGGCTCCGCTGAGCCCTGGGAAACCCAAACAGGAGGGAGGTGTTAGCTCTATCTCTTACAGACATCACAGACATGGAACCTTGTTTGACTGTTCTAATTGGCTCAAGGGCAGGTTGTTATCATGGCCAAGTTTCCCCGGTTAAACTGAAAGAATGACTGTTTGTGGTTGGCTTTTTCCATTTCCAACAATTTAACCCCCAACTGTTCAAGCCCCTCCACGGCACCATCTCACCTGATTGGAAGGAGATAAACTAACGTCCCGCTGATCAAACCAGCAGTCCAACTCTTTCCTGTCCATCTGATCTGATCTATTTCCCAAGCCATTTTTTCAACCTCTAAGACATCCTTTCCTCCTGCTGTCAAAACCCTCTCCTTCATTACTCCAAGATTTGTGTTACCTACATACTGGGCCCATATCTTCATCTGTAACATTTTTCTCTCACTCACTCTGTCTCTCTCACACGCACGCGCACACACACACACATACACACACACACACACACACACACACACATACATACACATACACATACACACGCACATGCACATATACACACATACACACACACATACACACATATATACACACACACATACACACACACAGAATACATACGCACACATACATACGCACACACACACAGAGACATACATACACACAGACATATATACACACACACATATACACACATACACACACACACACACATACATATACACACACACATACACACACTTACACACAGGCACACACACACACACACACACAGACACACACAAACACACATACACACACACAGAGACACACACACACACACACACTTACACAAAGGCACGCACACATGCATACACACCACATGCCGCCCCCACCCCCATTCTCACCAATGGCCATTTATTTCCTCAACTGTTACAAATCAGCTTCAAAATCCTCCATTCTCTCTGTTCATAAAGAAAAAGATTGATTTGCCTTACGTTTTGTTCATGATCTTCCCCGACTATATTACCTTGTGCATGAAGGCGTGAACTTTATGGGGCCTCCACGTGTCGATGGGGAAGCCTGGTGGAGTGGAGGGGGTGATGGGGAATCATCAGGGAGTGTGGGGACAAGTCCTTGTCATCTTCCCACTGCTTTCCCACCACTAGCAGGAAATTCCTGCAGCAGGAAATGACTCTGACCCCCACCCTAGGGACCAGTTGTCTATTTACATGGCACTTTATCAGTGGAGAATTGGCTATCTTGCATTTTTAGGGAGACAAATTGGCAAATGTCTGGCTTGCAGTGGGCTTTCCCAGTCTGAGACATCACCCCACCCACAGTGTGATGTGATTGACTGGCCTCACTGACTCTTCAGCCCAGTTACATTGATGTGAGGCTGGTGTTCCAGTCTCTGGGCTGGCTGCAGTTCCAGGAATGGCCACCCCTCCTAGTGGCACTGCTGTGAGTATAAAGCAGCTGGCCCTGGGATTGACTGGAAGCTCTTGAAGGCAGGCTCTCATCTGTTGCAGGGACAGCAGTTCTTTGGCAGCCAGGTTGACAGAATATCAGGAACTATGGGAGAAAAAAGTAAAGATCCTTCTCTTATCTGGTCACATCCTTTGTTTTATTATACCCATTACCACTCTCCTTGGCTGTTGCAGCATGAAATCTTTTAGTATGTAATCACTCTCATCGCTGACCTGACCGTTTGTTCTTCTTGACACCTTCACCTCTTCAACTGGCTCAAAATCTATTACATTTCTATCTTCCTTCAGTTCGACTGAAACATCAACTCACCCTGAAACACTGGGCTGAATTGTACCGTGTTTTGGCAAGACATCAGTTTTCATTAAGTTTTATGGAAGGTTTCTCTCTGCGAGGCTGAGCGCATTTTTTCACACATTCGTCTCAAACTCACCTCATTAACCACCTAACATGCCCCTTGCCATCCTCTTCATCCGACGCTCACTTGATTCTCCCAATCGCTGGAGTGGGATGTACTCACCAACACCAGAGTGTGCTGGCATCCCTGGCATTGGTGCCATCTCGGAACACTAGCCGTGCACCTGATCAAGAAGGGAGATGGTGGCTTGGGTTGTACTGTCACTGCGTTACTGATCCAGAAACTCAGACCAATGTTCTGGGTACATGTGTTCGAATCCCACCGTGGCAGATGGTGAAATTTGAATTCAATAAAGAAAATATCTGGAATTAAACAATAATCTAATTCTGATTATGTACCTACTGCCAATTGTCGTAAAAACCCATCTGGCTCACTGATGTCATCAGGGAAGGAAATCTGCCATCCTTACCTAGTCTGACCAACACATGACTCCAGACCCACAGCAATGTGGTTGGCTATTAACTACCCTGTAGTGAATTAGGCTCAGGCGATAAATGAGTCAACAGCCAGCAATGCCCACATCCTATAAATAACTTTTTAAAAATGTTAGCAGGGCAGCCCTTTACCATCAATATAGCATTAAAGCAGTCACTAACTGGTGCCTTTCAGGCACATAGATGTCATAGCTGACACGTCCTCGCACACATTGCACAGTCTTGAATGCCCACCCTAGACCAGTATCTTATCAGTGATGAGTGTGGGGCTATCACACACAAGGAACCCTGCAAACCCTTCAAAAGATTCACTTCTATTTACAGTCACCAAAACTGAACAGAAATCAAACAAACAGGAGCTGTGTTTGCCCCTTGGTATGCAAACAGTTTGCATGTTGAGCACCAAGAACTTTACAGACTGTGAATGTTCATTACACCCAGCTCTCACCTACTGGAACCAGGTATCAACTAAATCCTGTCTGGCTTGTAGTGCCTGACGTTGATGTATTCTATCATTCAGAAGGTCATCCTGCTCAATGTTCTCATTGTCCTTTTCGGAAGACTACTGCTGCTCTCCCAGTTCCTCAGCATTCATCAAATGCCCACTTTGTCTGCTCCAGTTGCAGAGAGCACAGCACGTTAGCATTAGGTGGCGCACTCTGTCTGGGGTGAAGTGCTGGGTCCCCACCACACCAGTCCACGCAAGCTATCGTATACTTCATGTGGCCCTGGTTGATAAATGGGCTGTATTGCATCTGTGCTCTGCCTCAGTTGGAGGAATGTGTAACGGAGTCATCAGCCATAGTCACAGGGATTAGTCCTTGTCCCCAGTAACTACACTGGTTAGGCACCAAACACAGCAGGAATATGAGAATTCCCAACGATATAGGCATTGTGGCTGCTCACAGGGTATTGGGTGCAAACTTTGAGGGTGGAGAATTGATTGTCACAGATCATTTGCATACTGATGATGAACTCAGCTGTGGTATGACAAGGTGCTCCCAATGCCATGTGTGTACATTTTATCAGATCATGCACCTGGGGAAAGCCAATTCTGTTTCTGAATCCCACTCCCTGGGCTCCAGCACCGACACTGTCATGGAAACAAGATGAAGTGGTGTGATGTGGCACACATTGCATCAGTAACAGCCTTGATAGATTTGTGGGTTGAGGACTGAGAGATCCCAGTGACTCCTTGGAAAGAGCCAATTGCATCAATGTTCAATGCTGCTGCATTCCCTTACTGGGATGGGATGGCCATACACTCCTTCAGGTGGCAGCTTCTGCTATTGCAGCTGATAGCTCAGTAACAGTATCCCAGGACATCCTCAGTCTGCCCAATGCTGTACCTCGCCGACCTGGAGGAAATGGTGTTGAATTCGAGAGACCCTGGTTCTCCTGTACCTCCGGGGGCCCTTCAGCTGGGACTTGTGTGTGAGGGGGCTGTTTCAGTTCTGCTGGTCCTGGGCTCACTGGCCAATCTGGTCCTCTTCCTATTCCTCTACGCCTTCATTATATCAGACCCAGAATGACAATCAGATCCTGTGGCTGGTCTGTCACACTGACAATGACCCTGTGTAGGAACAGATGAAACATACCAGGACATTAGTAGTGAAAGCAGTGAGCATTCACATCCTTTAACAAGGTGGGCTGAGCTTACTCCTCTATAGAATTGGAATATAGAACATTCCAACAAGGAGGGATTTTGAGATTGGTCCTTATTCTGATCAATGAACTACCAGCCATTTGGCAAACAAGTGTAGGTGCAGAGTGTAGGTGCAGCATGCGCACTAATCCTTACTTCTCCCAGTCCCACTACGAGGCATCACTGTATGTAAGAGAGTTATGCATTATACTTACCGTCAGGTATGAGTTCCATGCTCCTGTGCACCCAAGGGATCTTGCATTAGCTTTGTGCTTTGTGGCCCACAGGTGTTTCTTTTAAGGACACTTGTGATTATTTCTGCTTCATAGAGGTGTCTACCTGCAATTTGCAAAAACCAGTGATATGGTTGACATTACTTGTGACCAGGATTTGCACCTGCACAGTTGTACACTGCATGCATTTCTCATGCAAAATAATACATTGCCAATAGCTTCAACCTGCACTCAGAAGGTGGGTGATTGGCAAAGTCCCTCGAGGGCCTCCTTTCACTCAGAGGTAAAGCCCACAATTTGTTTTGGCCATCAAGCAGATAGCGATGCTGCCTACTCCAGGGGTGGCCACAGCAATTTCTCATTTGTAGGTCTTGTTTTGCAATTGACATGGGGTTGGAAAGTAGTGCAGGTCGCATGGACATGGTGAATACCAAGCCTGGCCTGGCTGGCATGTTCTCTCACTGATCCCTTCATGTCCCTTTCTAGCTGGCACTCTCTGGACAAGCCATCTTTATTGACATCTTCTCCCACAATGAAGTTGTTGACTTGCTCGCCGAGCTGGCTTGTTCTCGTTCAGACGTTTCATCACCATGCTAGGTGACATCATCAGTGGAGGCTCTGATGAAGTGGTGTCCTTCTACTCAGCTTGGAATTTATACTGTCCGGTCCGTTACGGTGAGTACTGTCATGTCCGGTTTTGATCTGTATGGGTTTGTATATGGGGTCCAATTCTATGTGCTTGATGATTGCATTACAGGTGGAGAACCATGCCTCTAGGAATTCCCGTGAGTGTCTATGTTTTGCTTATGCTACAATGGTTACCTTGTCCCAGTTAAACTGATGGCCTTC
>NC_063342.1:62740420-62951642 GCF_021869965.1 Rhincodon typus | reverse complement strand
CTGCAGAACACCACTGGTCACCGAGCTCCAGGCTGAATACTTTCCATCTACTACCACCCTCTGTCTTCTATTGGACAGCTAATTCTGTATCCATACAGCCAAATTTCCCTGAATCCCATGCCTCCTTACTTTCTGAATGAGCCTACCATGGGGAACCTTATCAAATGCCTTGCTAAAATCCATATACACCACATCCACTACTCGACCTTCATCAATCCGTTTTGTCACATCCTCAAAGAATTCAATAAGGCTTATGAGGCATGCCCTGCCCCTCACAAAGCCATGCTGACTATTTCTAATCAAACTGCTTTTCCAAATAATCATAAATACTATCTCTCAGAATCCTCTCCAATAATTTGCCCACCACAGAAGTAAGACTGACCGGTCTGTAATTCCCAGGATTATCCCTATTCCATTTCTTGAACAAGGGCATGATATTTGCTACTCTCCAATCATCTGGTACTACTCCAGTGGACAGTGAGGACACAAAGATCATTGCCAAAGGGGCAGCAATCTCTTCCCTCACTTCCCGTAGTAACCTTGGGTATATCCCGTCTGGCCCACGGAATTTGTCTATCCTCATGTTTTTCAAAATTTCTAGCAGATCCTCCTTCCTAACATCAACCTGTTCGAGCATATCTGCCCGTTTCATGCTGTCCTCACAAACGTCAAGGTCCCTCTCACTGGTGAATACTGAATCAAAGTATTCATTAAGGACCTCTCCAACCTCTTCTGATTCCACACTCAAGTTCCCAGCACTATCCCTGATTGGGCCTACCCTCACTCTGGCCAACCTCTTGTTCCTCATGTAAGCATAGAACACCTTGGGATTTTCCTTGATCCTACCTGCCAAGGTTTTCTCATACCCTCTTCTAGATCTCCTAAGTCCATTCTTCAGTTCCTTCCTGGCTACCCTGTAGACCTCTAGATCCCTGTCCGATCCCTGCTTCCTCAACCTTACGTAAACTTCCTTCTTCCTCTTGACTAGGTGTTCCACATCTCTTGTCATCTAAGGTTCCTTCATCTCATCATCCTTTCCTTGCCTCAGTGGGACAAACCTATCCAGTATCTGTAGCAACTGCTCCATAAACAACCTCATCATTTCTATCGTGCATTTCCCTGAGAACATCTGATCCCAATTTGTGCTCCGTAGTTCTTGCCTAATAGCATTGTAATTCCCCCTCCCCGACTTGATCTCCCATGCATTTGTCCACCTACTCAACTCGACAATTTCACACTGAAGCATCTCTGCCTCCTGCTGACAGTTCATCCTCCCATCTTGCTTTCTGTCATCTCCAAACTGGAGAAATTACGTTTAGTTTCCTCATCTAAACCATTCATATATTGTGAATAGCTAGGGTCCAAGTACTGATCCCTGCAGTACTCCATTAATTACTGCCAGTCACTTAGAAACAGATCCATTTATTCCAAATCTTTCTTTCCTGCCTGCCTGCTAATTCTCTGTCTATGTCAGTACACTTCCCCTAATCCCATGTGCTTTAATTTTACAGCCCAATCTCTTATGTGGGACCTTATCAAAAATCTTCTGGAAATCCAAGTGAACACATTCACTGATTCTACCTTGTCAACTGCATTAGTTACATCCTTGAAAAATTCCAGTAGATCTTTCAAGCATGATTTCGTTTTCACAAATCCATGCTAACTCTGTCTGCTGCTGTGACTGTTTTCTAAGAGCTCAGCTATTAAATCTTTTATCATGGACTTTAGAATTCTCCCCACTACTGATGTCAAGCTAAGTGGTCTGTAATTCCTTGTTTTAACACATTTGCAAATGTATCTTCAGTTTTCATCATTAGCTGTATGAACAACTGTCATTTTAGCTGCAACTACAAGAATAAAAGTTTGAAGGTTAGCCACCTTTAGTTCCAGATGATGCGTAAACTCTGAGCGATAGCTATCCTTTCCGTAGAGCCCATACTAACATTAAACTGTGTTGTAGAGTCATACAGCACAGAAACAGACTCTTCGTTCGAACTGATCCATCCTGATCAAGTTTCCTGAGCTAAACTAGTCCTTTTTGCCTGCATTTGGGCCATATCCCTCTCAACCTTTCCTATTGATGTACCTATCCAAATGTCTTTTAAATGTTGTAACTGTACTTGCATCGAACACTTCCTCTGGCAGCTTATTCCACATATCATGATTAAATGAGGGAGCATTAGATGTAGTGAAGCTTCCACATGTTTGTAACCTTTACTTTTATTAAAAAGGATGAACTGCATAAAAAGATTAAACTATTAAACTGCACTTACACTTGAGATTGTGCAGGGGACTTTGGTCTCGACAGCATCAAAACATTTTTAGTGAGTGAAAAGTGACTTCATGCAGCTCTGTTCCATTGAACAAGACGCACAAAGAATCCCAGAATCCCAGAATTGTTATGGTGCACTGGCTTGATACATGAGCATCGTTACTGGTATGTGTCTGATGCCAACATCTGTGGTGTTGGGTGGCTGCAGCCATTGCCCATGGAACGTGCCCTGAGGTGTTGGTGGCCGATGTCCAAGACAGAGTCCTGAAAGAGCTCGCATCGAGCTAGAATTGCCAGGAGTTTCATGTCAGGAATTATCGCCATCTAGTTTCAAATGCAGCAAGTGGAAGAACATAATTGAAATGAAATTCACTAATAATGATAGGTTAATACACGCTAATAAATTCCAACAGGCCTCTCACTGCTTACAACTGAAATTCTCATTTCACTTTCAGCACTTGATTGAAGAATTTTTGCTTTTGATGTTGGGAATGTCCTCGTTGACAAACTCACCCAATTTTCTCTATGCCCCTCTTGCATTCCAGCCTGTATGCTCATACCATAATATGATTGCTTGGATTAATTACTATTTTGTTGTAAGTACTTTAAGGAGAAATAATCATCCAGTATGGGACTCCAAATGTGACCTTGGGATGAGGAATACCATAGCTACCAAATGAGCTGCCTGGTTTGTCTTGGAACAAAGTCTTTCCGACTCAAAAATAAAACAAAAAACTGCAGATGCTGAAGATCTAAACAACTAAAAACAAAAACTGCTCAAGAAGTGTCAATTCTGAAGAATTGAAGAGTCATAGAGTCAATTCAGATGAGTCAATTCTGGACACAAAATGTTAATACTGTTTTCTACTGAGTTTTTCCATCAAATTCTGTTCCTGTTTGTTTCATCTTACCAACTCATTTAATTTGTTCCAAGAAATTAAAAAGAAAGTATTGTTTAGTAGTTGAAGCCCCAATGTTAAACTGGTCTTTTTGTTATGTTAAAGTGACTTCAGAGCAAAAAATTGTGCACCCATTATCTTGGCTAGAGAGCCTGACATCAATGGGACCAAGCATGTGTGCACAACTGATCCTGACACTTTTCCAGTTGGTTACATGAGATACAATGTTTTAAAGTCACAAACAACAATTAAAAACTGAAGGAATGAGATCGCAATTTGCTTAATCTCCCATCCAGAGAGATTGGTTGGCAAAACTAGTAATGGTCAGATCATTGAAATGATATTCAGACTGAAATGGTCAAGATGTAAGTTGAGTTTTAAGAGGTTTGCGTTAAGAGTTTTGCTTGATATTTATCATACAAGTTTAGCAATTCATTGCAAGTCGTTAAGGAACCAGGAGTCCGATGTTGTTTTTGAGAATTTAATGGCAGATCAGCGCAACTTGACAGCAAATTCTATATTTCCATATTTAACAGGATCCTACACTCACCTGAAATTACTACCCTGTTTCTGAATAAATAGTAGTGAGCACCAGGTTTTAGAATTATAGAACAGAATCATAGAAACCCTACTGTGTGGATGCAGGCCATTTGGCCCATCGAATCCACACCAACGTTCTGAAGAAAATCCCACCCAGACATACCACCCTATCCTGTTACCCTGCATTTCCTGTGGCTGATCAATCTAACATATGCATCCCTAGACACATCCCAGTTTAGCATGGCCAATCAAACTAACCTGCACATCTTTGGACTGTGGGAGGAAACCGGAGCTCCTGCAGGAAACCCACGCAGACACTGGAGAATGTGCAAACTTCACACAGCAGTGCCTGAGGCTTTTTATCATTACTTTGACAGTAAATTATAGGCTATTTCACTTAGAAATAAATCTAGATCCATAATGCAAATGAAGACATATCTCCAGAGTCTACCATTATAGTTCTGCAACGTTAATCAATAGATGCAGGGACAATCCCTCCTCCACTCTTTGCTTGGAAAGTAAGGAGAAGAATGAAAACGATTAATTACATTCTGGATCATATAGCTATGGCAAGTGATTGTTGTGACAGGTTAGGGAGAAAGTGTGTCCGGTCCTTTTATGCAGAACTCAGTTCACAAATTATGTTGCACTTGATGAGATTGATCCTGACTTTGTGCCTCTGTGGACGTCGGTGTAATTGAATGTGATGTTAAATGGTTGCTAAATTACTGCCACTCAGCGCATAGACGGCAGTGGTTCAGCAATCAGCTCACTGTTACTCTTCAAGGGCAGCTAGGAATGGACAATGGCCAGTGACACTCAGATCCCTTGGATGAGTGACATTTTAAAAAAAGTACACACTGTTCCACACAGCCAAGTGTTACCCATAGTATGATTTTTGTTTGTTGAGAAGAGCTGAAAAAGTGGTCAGTATTTCTTTATCTTTAAAAAGGAATTGCTGCGAAGTTTGTATTTAAACTTTGAATGCTTAGCTATTGTTGCAGGACTTTGCACCAGCTACTTTACATTTCAGCTTGTGTTTATCTTCATGAAAGTAAGATGAATTTTTTGGCTGGTGTCACTAATAATATGTTGATGTCTGTTTACTTCTTTATGCAGCACTATTGGTTTTGGTCTGTGTCCAAGGGGTTACTGTACCAACAGTAAGCCAATCAACACAAAACAACATGACTGAGGTAATAAAACAGTGAGATCCTTGTATCAGCAAAGAATTTAACTTAATTTGCTATTCTACATTGCAGTTTGTACATTGGGACTCATGACAGGTGGGAAGCTCAGTGAAACACGAAGGGCTTTGATTTCTGAGGATTTTGGTTGATTTACGGTTTGAAATGCAGATGTCATATCCTCAAATTTAGCCCTGAAATAATGCTAATTCTTTAGTTTAAATTTCATATTGTCTTCCTAATGATTGTATAGTACTGGAATTTTGCGACATTTTTAATGTGCTGATAAAAAGAAATAAATTGGATTTTGTCTTTGTTAATGTGACCTGAACGATGAGCTAAAAGATATTTGGAAAATGATAGCTGCCAACTTTTGATGAGCCGGGTATTTTGCACACAATATATCAAGAAATGAATGTGTGAATATTGATTTTGGAAAGGCTCTATGAATTTCTGAATAACAATTGTGATTTATTGGGTGGCACGGTGGCTCAGTGGTTAGCACTGATGCCTGACAGTGCCAGGGAGCCGTGTTTGAGTCCAGCCTCGGGTGACTGTATGGGTGGAGTGTGCACATTCTCCCTGTATCTGTTTGGGTTTAATCTGGGTGCTCTGGTTTTCTCCCACAGTCCAGAGATGTGCAGGTTATGTGGATTGGCCATGCTAAATTACCCATGGTGTCCAGGGATGTGCAGGCTGGGTGAATAACCATGAGAAATGTGGGGTTACAGGGATAAATTAGGGGGGTGGTTCTGGGTGGGATGCACTTCAGAGAGTTGGTATGGACTTCATGGGCCGAATGGCCTTTTTCCACATTGTAGGGTTTCTATTATGGGGTCATTGTTTTGATCTACTAATGAGTATGCTATTTGGAGATTTTAAACTTTATAATGTTCTTCAAGTGAAGGCTGAGAATTCAGGTGTGAATTATATAATAAATGGCAGAACCCCTAGGCCCGAAACGTCAGCCTTCCTGCTCCTCTGATGCTGCTTGGCCTGCTGTGTTCATCCAGCTCTGCACCTTGTTATCTCAGATTTTCCAGCATCTGCAGTTCCTACTATCACTGAAAATGTATTAATTGTTTATGGGAAGTTTCAGATTGCATTTAAATCCCCTCTCTCCGTATTTATTTCAGAACCCCCTTCCCCTCCCCCATTTCTGAAGAAGGGTCTAGGCCCGAAACGTCAGCCTTCCTGCTCCTCTGATGCTGCTTGGCCTGCTGTGTTCATCCAGCTCTACACCTTGTTATCTCAGGTTCTCCAGCATCTGCAGTTCCTACTGTCTCTGAGGTAATTCAGTCTGTTTGAGTTCATCAATTGTGTCTTTCATTTCTGGAACATGGCCTTCAAATCTATTCAAAACTGATCTGATGAAACATCCCTCTTTTTGAGTGATGAAAAGAACATAAACAAAAAGGGGAAACAGAGATACAGGTTGGTGAGCCTGACATCAAATGGTGGAGAAGCTGTTGGAAAAGATACTGAGAGACAGGATTCATTCGCATTTGGAAGTGAATCGGCTTGTTAGAGATAGGCAGCATGGGTTTGTGCGGGGAAGATCAATTCTCACCAACTTGATTGAGTTTTTGAGGATGTGACAAGAATGATTGATGAGGGAAGGGCAGTGAATGTTGTCTACATGGACTTTAGTTAGGCGTTTGATAAGGTACCTCATGGAAGGCTGGTACAGAAGTCAGAGTCTCATGGGATCGGGGTGAGCTGGCTAGATGGATACAAAACTGGCTTGGTCATAGAAGGCAGAGAGTAGCGATGGAAGGATGCTTTTTGGAATAGAGATCAGTAACTAGTGGTGTTCTGCAGGGATCTTTGTTGTTTGTAATATATATAAATGATCAGGAGGAAAATATAGGTGGTCTGATTAATAAGTTTGTGGATGACACCAAAATTGGTGGAGTTGCAGGTTTTGAAGAGGATTATCAAAGGATACAGTGGGATGTAGATAGATTGCAGATTTGAGCAGAGAAATGGCAGATGGTATTGACTCCAGACAAATGCAAGGTGATGCATTTTGGAAGATCAAATTCGGGTGTGAATTATATAATAAATGGCAGAACCCTTAGGAGCATTGACATACAGAGAGATCTGGGTGCACAGGTCCACAGATCCCTGAAGGTGGTAACAAAGGCGGATAAGGTGTTAAGAAGGCGTACAGCACACTTGTCTTCAATGGCCAGACCATTGACTATAAAAGTTGGCAAATTATTTTACAGCTGTATAAAACTTTAGTTAGGCCACATTTGGAATATTGCATGCAATTCTGGTCACCAGGCCACCAGAAAGACGTGGATGCTTTGGAGAGGGAGATAAGGTTCACCAGGATGTTGCCTGGTCTGGAGGATTTTAGATAAAAGGACAGGTGGGGTGACCTGTTAGAGGTCTACAACATTATGAACTGATAGGGTGGATAGTCAGAAGCTTTTTCCAAGGGTGGAAAGGTCAATTACAAGAACGCACAGTTTCAAGGTGAGAGGTGAAGTGCAAGGAAACTTTTTTAAAAAGAGGTTGGTGGGTGCCTGGAACACACTGCCAGTGGAGGTGGTGGAAGCAGGCGCGTTAGCAACGTTTAAGGTGTATCTTGATAGGCACATGAATGGGAAGTGAACAGAAGGATAGAAACTGCACATGGGCAATAGGTAGTGTGTCTAAATAAGGATTACAAATCGGCACAGGTTTGGTGGGCCAAAGGGCCTGTTCCTGTTCAGGTCCTGTAACATATTGTATTGTATTCTAAAAGGAACAAAATTGTGATAATTGTATCTTGGTTATATAATAACACAGCAACAATTTGCATTTATATAGTAACATCAATGAAGAAAAGTATTCCGAAGGAATGTTAGAGGAGTCCAATAAACTATATATTGTTGCAAATCCAAAGGGATGTTGGATGAAATTTATTGTTTGTGACAGGTCTCCTGCCCACGAGTTGAAGAACATGTTAGAACCTCAGGAACAAAAACAGAAGTTGCTGGAAAAGCTCAGCAGGTCTGAGGAAGGGTCACCAGACCCAAAATGTTAACACTGACTTTCCTTCACAGATGCTGCCAGATCTGCTGGACTTTTCCAACAAATTCTATTTTTGTTCCTGATTTACAACGTCTGTAGTTCTTTGTGTGTTTGTTTGTGTTAGAACTTCACGTTGTTTCTCTACGTGGACGGACCTGACATTCTCACACGCTAGTCGGGTTCTTACATTGTCAGCATTGGACTTCCCACACCATCAGGTTCTCCCCATCCTGAGAACTGCCACCGCTTACAGGCCCAAAGCTCTCCAGTACCAGGAGCAGTGGCTGTTGCTGGTCTGGCCCTGATGTTTTCACTGGAGATTGATGCTGGATCCCCGTAGACAGACTGTGGATGGAATTGGGGCAAAGGTCACTAGTGAGGTGGGTGAGGAATCAGTTGCAAGTACAGATGGCTGACTTTCAGGGGACCCTCACCTCCTTTCAGTGGTGGGTTTCTCAATTGGGCACTAAAAGAGGAGCCCCTCCCAATGAGGCCATAGGCAAACAGGATTTTCCAGGCATCTTTCGGGAGTCATAGGAGAACCGTGCAATGGGAGATGGTAACATAGTGGTGCTGTCGCTGGGTTAGTCATCCAGAACCCCAGACTAATGTTCTGGGGACATGAGTTTGAATCCCCACATGGCAGATAGTGGAATTTGAATTTTAAAAAATCTGAAATAAAGAAGCTAGTCTAATGGTTGTTGTAAAAAATCATCTGGTTCATGGTTTAGGGAAGGCAATCTGTTCCCCTTACCTGGTCTGGCCTACAGCAATGTGGTTGACTCTTTATTGCCCCCTGGGCCTAGGACCTGAACATAGGAATATGACCACTGTGCCACAAGAACCTTTGAAGCCTCCGGCCCCTGGGATTCCCAACATCCATATGCCATGAATGAATATTAAAAAGTCTCATTAAATCTCCAATCCATTATTAAAACCCACTGGGCTCTAGAGTGGCTTGTTAAGGAGCCTTATTGACGAACTGCCACAGTCCTTCCCAAAACATTCCCTCCCTCACTAAACACAGGATAATTTTCCTCCCTTTAAGAATCGATCACAAGATTTCCTGTCCAAATGGCATTAGGACAGGTGACTAAAAGCTTGATCAAAGAATTAAGCATTAACCCATGTTGATAAAAAGGGGAAAGGGTGAAAAAGTGGAGGAAGGAAGGAAAGGAATTCCAGATGTTTGGTATAGAAGTATGGATGTGGGATATGGTTTAACTCTTGTCAACAAAAGTAGACTTCATTTCATTGCCTTTCAATTCCTATTGTCAAACCGAGATAAGGCTTATCTGAGATAAGGCTGCAAATTTTTGATGGACCTGCTGTAATCCTGTGCAAACAATATTACGTGAATGGAACCTGAAATCGGAATAGAAAATACAAGACGTAGGAGATTGACAGCATCTGTTAACAAAGTTAGCAATGAGAGTTAATTAGCTTTTAGAACAGGAAGGTGTAAGGGCTGTACAGCTTTTAACCATACCAAGAACCAGCTGAAAAAGGAGATAGGGAAAAGGAGAGAATATGGCTTGTGATAGAACAGAGGGCAGAAGGGATTAATTGACAAAGGGGATGATTGGTGCAAAGTAGTGGAAAGTGATAATGCGTTAAGCATTTAGGTTTTACAATATATGTGCACTTATTGGATGGTACCAATAGAAGCAATATCAAATCTGAATGATAATTCAAAAATTATTATAGAGCATAGAACATAGAACATAGAACATAGAACAGTACAGCACAGTACAGGCCCTTCGGCCCACCATGTTGCACCGAACTTTTACCCTAAACCTAAGGTCTATCTAACCTCCACCCCTACCTTATACTTTCATCCATATGCCTATCTAATTGCCTCTTAAATGCCCCTAATGAGGCCGACTCCACTACCCTCTCCGGCAATGCATTCCATGCCCCTACCACTCTCTGAGTAAAGAACCTATCTCTGACGTCTCCCCTATATCTACCTCCTCTCACTTTAAAACTATGCTCCTCGTAATAGTTACCCCCACCCTAGGAAAAAGTCTCTGGCTGTCCACTCTATCTATACCTCTGATCGTTTTGTACACTTCTATCAAGTCACCTCTCATCCTTCGTTGTTCTAAAGAGAAAAGCCCTAGCTCTCTCAAACTTTCCTCGTAAGACCTTCCCTCCATTCCAGGTAACATCCTGGTAAATCTCCTCTGCACCTTTTCCAACTCTTCCACATCTTTCCTGTATTGAGGCAACCAGAACTGGACACAACACTCCAGATGTGGCTGAACCAGGGTTTTGTATAGCTGGAGCATAACTTCACGGCTCCTGAACTCAATCCCTCTATTAATGAAAGCTAACACACCATATGCCTTCTTAACAACTCTATCCACTTGGGTGGCAGCTTTCAGGGAACTGTGGACATGAACCCCAAGATCCTTCTGCTCCTCCACACTGCCAAGAATCTTTCTGTTAACCCTGTATTCTGCTTTCAAGTTTTTCCTTCCAAAATGAATCACCTCACACTTTTCAGGGTTAAACTCCATCTGCCACTTCTCAGCCCGGCTCTGCATCCTATCAATGTCCCTTTGTAACCTACCTAGAACAGCCCTCTGCACTATCCACAACTCAACCCACCTTCGTTTCGTCCGCGAACTTACTAATCCCCCTTCCACTCTTTCATCCAAATCATTTACAAAAATCACAAATAGAAGAGGACCCAGAACAGATCCTTGTGGTAGTGATAGATGAAGGGTCTCGGCCCGAAACGTCAGCCTTCCTGCTCCTATGATGCTGCTTGGCCTGCTGTGTTCATCCAGCTCTGCACCTTGTTGTCTCAGATCCTTGTGGTACACCACTTGTAACTGAGCACCATGTTGAATATTTTCCGTCCACTACTACCTTTTGTCTTCTAAGGGTCAGCCAATTCTGAATCCAATCTGCCACATTTCCCCCTGTCCCATGCCTCCTTACTTTCTGCATGAGCCTACCATGGGGAACCTTATCAAATGCCTTACTTAAATCCATGTATACCACATCCACTGCTCTACCTTCATCCACGTGTTTGGTCACCTCTTCAAAGAATTCAATAAGGTTTGTGAGACATAATCTACTCCTCACAAATCCATGCTGATTATCACGAATCAAACTGTGCCTATCCAAGTGACCATTATTCCTTTCTCTCAGAGCCCTTTCCAATAATTTGCCCACCACTGATGTAAGACTAACTGGCCTGTAATTTCCGGGGTTATCCCTATTAACTTTTTTGAACAAGGGAATGACGTTTGCCTTTCTCCAATCTTCCGGCACTATACCCGTGGACAGTGAGGACAAAAAGATCATCGCCAAAGACCCTTCGATCTCTTCCCTCGCTTCCCATAGAATCCTTGGGTAAATCCCATCAGGCCCGGGGGACTTATCTATCTTCAAGTTCCTCAAAATTCCTAGTACATCTTCCTTACTAACATCGACCTCCTCTAGCCTACTAGCCTGTTTCACACTGTCCTCCTCTACAACTAGGTCCCTTTCAGTTGTGAATACCGAAGAAAAGTATTCATTAAGGACTTCTTCTATCTCTTTAGGCTCCGTGCACAAATACCCTCTACAATCCTTGATTGGCCCTACCCTTTCTCTGGTCATTCTCTTATTCCTCACATACGTGTAAAAAGCCTTGGGGTAACTATATTGCAATGAGATCAATAAAAACTGTTTTATTCGAATAAAAGAACAATATTCCTTAAAACTGATATTGCTGAAATGATTCCAACATAGATATCTGAGAATCAAGTTGTACAATGTAAATTACATCTGCTAATATTTTGACAATATTATATGGCTTAAGTGTTTGGTATTGCTATTTTACCAGCTTGCATGCAACAGAATATTTTAGAAAGCATTTTCCTTTGAAATCAGTGTCATTATTTTCAACGTGCGCAATGCTGGTCATTAGGCTGTAATATTATGGAACATGTAAGAATTAATCATAATGTTCACATTGCTCTGTGAAGGTGGCCATTGCATCAAACTGAATGAAATGAAGATGTTTATTTTGAGAGAGGAGCAAACAGGAAGAAGGTCATAGCAAGTGTGGAAAAAAAGGGAAAGATTTTGTGCTGAAAGCTTTAAAATATAATGAGAGAACAGGATTGCATCATAGTCAGTGGGAGGGACAGAACAATCCATGACTCCATTTTATATGATGCTTTTGTACAGAACATCCTGAAAGTTTATTTCAATTGATAAGCATGCAGTTACCTATGGAAGTTCTGACTCAGATAAATGATTCAGCAATGTCATTTCTCTGCAGTACTGAGTATAAGAAAAATCTCGTTAACAGGTTATAGCTAAAAGGGATTTGATAAACCAAATTTCAAAACAAGGGTAATTTGCTTGTGGAAAGCATTGGCCATGTTAACTACGAAATACAAAAATCTATTATTGAACTGAAGTGACCGATTAAACCATGATAAATAACATACTGAAGTTTTGAATCAAGGAATCCTTCATTATCTATATTGCACATTAACTTGCTATTCAGGCAACACATTTAGCCAAGACCCTGCTTAAACTCCAAACTCTTGGTCAATTCTCCTAACATTTCCCGAAAGCCATCATATTATCCCTATGTGAACTACCTTGGGATTATTTATATGTTAAAAAAAATGTTAAGTTTTTGCTGCATGTTCATGCAATAGAATGAGGATTTTCTTCTTAAGCCTCATAAAATCAGCATTGTATCATTTGCTGCTGTTACATGTTTCAGAACTTAATCACAGTCGCTGTAATTATAGGTGAATAAGACTCCTCCTGATCAGTCTGATGAACAATTTTCTTATAATGAAAAAAATTGAATAATTCAGAGGTTGGTACTTGTTTTGACATGTTGACTGCCTGCGTTATCTATTAATATGTATCTGTAGCCAATATAATTTTGAAATTCAGGTGAATCAGATGTATTATTATATATCTATATTATTACTTTATACATATATTCAGACCAGGCTACTGTAGAGTGTGAATGTGAAACATAAAAGAAGAAAAAGACTTAGCATAAATTTTGGTGCTGTAATACCTGTATTTTAGGCATAATGAGTGTTTTGACAAGTCCAAAGTGGGGCTTGCCCCCTATGTACGGACTTCTGCTGTGGCCTTGTGAGCCTCCATTTTGGTTAAGTCAGTAATGCTAAACACAGGAAGCAGTTTTACAATATTGCTTAGACAATGTCCAGAATTTGCTTTACTAGTTAGAGTTTTATTTCAACCCCACTGAATATTTGTCCCCTGCATAAATATTTTTAATCAATCTTTTTGGACCTTTCTGATATACCTCCAGGACAGGTGAGACTTGAACCTAGGGATGTGACTACTGTGCCACAAGAGCTTTAAAGCCTACAGGCAGTTTCCCATCCAAGTGTTAACTGGGCCTGAGCCTGTTTCACTTCAAAATCAGACAAGATCAATGTTTGTGGACTAGAATGACCATGGCCTCCTTGTCTATTTTAAATCTAGACATGTTGTCACCTAGTTATCCTTCAATTATCATATAAACATCACCTCTTCCCTAGTTCAATACAGCCCCAGACATCCTGCCAGGCCATACTAGGTATAATAGATTCCTTCTTCCTCTCCTAAATAAATTAATGTATTTATAACTGATAATGAAAAAAAATATAGAATTACAACATATTATGAAGATTGACAAGATTATATATTTACTTCTTTTGGTGTATTTTAGAGTTTAGGACAACCCTTTTCCAGTATTGCTGTTAATTTATTTTTAGAACTTGTTCCTTTTTTCCTATAGCAATCAGGTAGCTGACTGCTGCTATCTAGCTGTTTTTTTGTGCTGGAGGTTTCTCCCTTCTCCAAGAGTAGTTTCCAAAGGGAAATGTTGATCCTCAGTCTATTTTAGTTCATGCATTTTGTGCGATACATGTCATCAAATAGTGACTTATTATTGACATAGGACCTCAGTGGGTATTGTTGCTGAATTAACCCCCTTTTAGAATTTCTTCCAATATTATCAGAAAATGCCACATCTACTGCCTCAACAGGAGTGAGTGGTTCTGTTGCAATGGTACTTTTTGCTACTCAAGTTAGCTTTGCTTTTCAAAATTGCCAGAAACGTTGTCCTCATTTCTCTTAGTTAAAAGCCCTCATTTGTAGTGTTGCCTGTGACTGGTATCTAGGTGGTAACACTGTATCCTTCATTTTTTGCCATATCATCAGTTGCCCCATTTGCACCATGAATGCTGCTGAAAAGGAATGTTTTCCAAGGAATTTTTAGTGCTTCTGACATTTGTTCCAGCAGTGTGTATTTGTTTTGCAAATTGAACCCCCATTAAACTAGAAGTCTGTCTGAACTGGATACGTCGATGCAGTCTGATAATTGAAATGCCAGCTAGTTGAGGGAATTTCCAGTTGGAATTTCAGCAGTCTTGCATACAATCTACTGAATTCCATTAAGTATTCATCTTTGGAAATATGATTGCTGTTTCTAAATTTGTCAAATTCCGATCATGCCTCATAAACAGTTAGTGAATCATCTTTAATAGATAAAATCTAACAAGAAGTTAAAAATGTTTTTAAACCTTCATCTGTGTTCAAATCATTAATCTCCAATTCTGAAAATCTCTTTATTTCTTACTCTGCTTTGTTAAGGTCTCTGAAATGAAATGGCCATATCTCATTTCCTCTTTGGTAAAGAAGTAAGACAAGTTCACATGGTTACTTCATTCTTCCACTGGTCAGAAGGTTTGCATTCAGAAAATAAGGGTAGGTAATCGTACTCTTTAGATTTTGAATCAGTCACCTCTCTGAAGTTTTCTCCAAATAATTAGTTAGAATAATCCTTAGTATTCAATGTTTAACTTAGAAAGAGCTAGCCATCATCTGCAACCACTGTTAAACACCATAGATTAAATGTTGGGTGGACAGTGTCCAAACATGTGCTTTTCTAATCAGTTCCATCTCCATCTCTAACTCCAACCCCCAACCCCATTAATTACTTGTTTCCGAGTTCCATTTGGTCTCAGTATCTTTGCTGGACACTACTAGATAGTGATAGCAGGGAACATGTGTCAGAAATACGTAAAATAGGCAGACGATCATATCATGTAATTTGGAATGTTCATATAGCAATTTCAACTTTGTATTTTCAGTCTTTACCCTCTCTTAACCTCCCATAGCTGAGCATGTGCAGGAAGGATGCCATCCTCTGCATCCCCTATTCCCAGTTCTATAAGAAGGGATTATCAAGCACCATCGGGTTAGTTGTGATTGATTTGTACTGGATGCTTTTCAATTAGGAGAGATCTCTGGTGATCTTCACTGCTGTTTAAAATTGGCTACATCTACAGAGAGTGCTGTGACATGTGTGAAAGCCCCAGTTCTCACAACAAAGGTTCTACCCAAACAACTTGGGGAAAGTCATGGGGGCAGTAGCCTGTGTTTCCAGCTGCATTGTTACAGGGAATAAAAACAAGCAGAGGGGACAAAGGAGGACAAACTGCCCGAAGGGGCCCAGAGTTGGGAGTTGGCTGCTCGGAGTTTTCAGGAAGCAGTTTTACAATCTCAACTTCAATGAATAGCTACGTGTTAGATGTCTTTGCAGCCCAAGTGGGATGCTCAATGAAATCTGTCATCTGTTGCCAGCAGGTCAGCAACTTCTGAATTTGCCAACGCTGCATGGCACTGCCAGAAGCTGTGTAGGTGGCCACAGCCATGAAATGTTATGTGTACAGCCTCTTCCAGACTGGATTAGGGGAAACCTCCAACAACTAGCAGTTTGTTGTCCACTTTTCGACAATGGAGGTGATTGTGTGCAAAGGGAAGGCAACACATTTCATTTCCTCTTTCGAGAGATCAGTAAGTAGAGGGTGTATCCAACTTTGCCAGGCTTCCCCACAGGGGAGGTGCCATGTGAGTGAGTGCAAAAGCCTGGCCCTGCAGCAGCTTTGCAATGCTGGTTTGGTCTGACTTGCAGTTACAAGTCACAATTTGCTTACTGTTCTGCAAGTGGATGGAGAGGCGCATGAGGATCCTGAGGGGTTGATGATTATCAGATGCCGATGGCTGCAGAGCAGGGGTGTGTGCATGATCACTGCTCATGGATCATGCCCTAAGTTGTGAACCCACTCCCATTCCTTCCCTTTCTTTTAGCTTTACCCGTTACATTCTCTGCCATCCTCTGTCCCTTCCCCCCACCCCAGTGAGATTGTCTGTTCTTTCCAGTCTGGCAGTTAGATGCAGCATTTATGTGTCATTCTGACATTCTGATCACTTAATCCGAACTATCAACATCCTTTCTTCCCCAGCCCCCCCCCCCAACCCCCCCCCCCCCTCAACTATTGTGCCTTCCCCCCCTGCACACTTTATGTCAGCTCTGATGACCTGCTGGCAACAGATGACAGATTTCATTGAGCATCCCACTTGGGCTGCAAAGACATCTAACAAGTAGCTATTCATTGAAGTTGAGATTATAAAACTGCTTCCTGAAAACTCCGAGCAGCCAACTCCCAACTCTGGGCCCCTACGGGCAGTTTGTCCTCCTTTGTCCCCTCTGCTTGTTTTTATTCCCTATAACAATGTAGCTGGAAACACAGGCTACTGCCCCCATGACTTGCCCCAAGTTGTTAAAATTAATAAATCGATTCTCACTTTCATTTTCCGTGTTTGTCACCTGGCTCTCAAAAGGATCATGACATTTAAAACTCATATTTCCATGTACTAGAGATGGCAAGTCACAATTGTCCTTTGGGTTTGAGATGTTATATAAGAGTAATAAAATAGAGGATAGAGGAATAAGAAAAACAATATTCAACTTCTTTCAAAAACTAAAAGAACTGTGGGTAACTGTAACAGAGGAACAATCAGGAACTATTCTGAGGAAGGGTCACCGGGCCCGAAATGTTAACTCTGATTTTTTTCTTCACAGATGCTGTCAGACCTGCTGAGCTTTTCCAGCAACTTCTGTTTTTGTTCAACTTCTTTTACTTTGGATTAAATAAGATCATAATTATAACATAACTTGTCTTTTATTCACTGATTTAGCAGCAAACATTCCTGATAAATACCTTATTGGAATTCTACATTGGTGCATGGAGAAACAAGTACTAGAAACTGAGCAGCTTGGACAAAGGGGAATCAGAAGATTTGGAGGCAGGAACCAAAGCCAAAGTCAAAATTAATAGAAAAGATGACACTTTTTTATCTGATTTGTTAGCTGGCATGAATTCTCTTCAAATGGGAAATACTGAAGTTACCTTTCAGAATTTCAATTTCCAGGATGCTTTGTTATAGTAATTTAACTGAAAATGAACAATATTTTGATCTGTATTACTTTGAAAGAGATGGACAATTTATTGCTGTCAATGGCAATCTTACGTGTAAAAGGTGACCTCTGGCTTTCTAATAGCATAGGAAATGTATTTTATCTTAGATAACTGTGTGCTACCATAGAATTAAAGAACTCCTGAATTACACAATTGTGGACCTGGTTCTGGACAAATGTATTTTACCAAATTTATTGGGAATGCCCTGCACTGAGCTCCAGTGAACATTGTATAGAATGTTTTCACATGCCCAGTACAACTTGAGGAGTGTCATGTAGTGTCATTGTTAGGATACTGTTTTCCTAATATAAGAGCTTAAAGTTTTGCGAAGTAAATTGTCTAGATAGTCTGTGAAATAGAAAGCATTTAATGTAAAACAAAATAAAACAAAGAACTGCAGATGCTGAAGGAAATGAAAACAGAAATTGCTGTTGAAACTCAGCAGGTCCGGCAGCATCTGTGGGGACAAGGCAGAGGTAATGTTTCAAGTCCTGTGACTCTCCATCAAAACAATTCTGATGAAATTCTGATGAAGAATGACTGGACTCAAAATGTTAACTCTGCTTTCTCCCTGAGGATTTAATCTATATGTTTATTTCACAGCGCTATCATTCCAATTTATAACAAGCAAACCTTTGAGCAACAGGTCATGTAGAAATGAATTATAATTGTCCTTCAGAGAATCAAATTAAATTCCACTTCAGGACTTCAATACCTTGGCAACAACAGGTAGACACCAGAAGCAATAATACTTGAAAGTTGTAGCAAACAAATATAAAACCCTCCCTTTTCTCACCAAAAAAACTGTGTGATGCTGCTGGATATAAAATCTTGAGTATCTTTAAGTTACAGTCATGTCAAAAACTGCGTTCCCTTCTCTCCCTAACACCGACTCAGGCTCAAACAATCTGGAATGCAAATAGGGGAATTCAACTGCTAACCTTATTCACCAGCACATTATTGCATTCAGGAGGTGTATGCTGTGATTCATTTGGTGATCCTCTATTTAGTGACAAGATAGCCTACTTTGTATTCGAGCCAGTGTACTGGGTGAAAGTGAATCTGTCTAAGTAATGCGCGAGCACATCCTGCATATGTTTTCCTTTAATTTCCAGTCTCTGAAAATTAATTTTCCATTGAGTAACTTCAGTTACAAATTGGGAAGTCACCATTCTTGTCAAACCTTTTGCGTCAAACCAAGAACACGGCACAGAGTCTGTGGAGCAATAGAAATTATTGGTTTATGACACTTGGTGCAGGCATAAATGGACACTTAGAACCACAATACTGTAGTCACTTGCTGTACACAAAATGATATTTTATTAATTGTTTTAGCTGTAATTCAGTACAAGCCCAATCTACAGCTAACACCACTGGCTTGACTTCTTGTATAAGTCAAATCTTAAAATTCTGCTTAAACTTTATTCAATTGCTCCTTATGTCCCTTGTCAATATTTTAATAACAGCTTTAAGTCAATGATCCTCACCACTGACTCGCTGAATAGAGGAGGTCTAGAAATCCCTTCCCAAGTCATTAAAGCTCTGCTAAATCTTCTCTTACCTTGCATTAAACTTATCCACCTAATCTTGGATTTTTACTGAACTGTGTATTTGAAGCGTTGGGTCTCTTTTCGCATCTGTTTAGCCATACTATTCATTACCTTTCTATTGAGTGTCTACTCTCACCCATTAACTTTCCACCCAGAAAGCATTGTCTGACGCATATCCACATCAAGTTATTACTGTTATCTGTTTTCCCACTTTGCTGACATACCTTCTTAACAATTCTTGCTGTTATTCAACTTTCTTGTGATGAATTATTTGGCAATTGGCCAGTATAAACTGTGCTGTATATGAACAAAAATCCAGAGGGTGCATTTGTGATATTTACTTACATAATCTGTGCCATATGCTTATCATTTATTTGTTATATAAATTGCAATCCAAATCTAGTTTAATCTAACTGAAACTAAAAAACGAAATCATATAATTGCTTTTTCACTTTCTGTATGGTGTAAAATTATTTATTGATCAGCATTTGTGTTCATGTAATTTCCAAAATATTTATGTTGCCTGTGTACTTTGCAACTATTGCTGTCTAATTTGCTGTGCATTATGGCATGGTATAATTTGGTATAAAATTTCTGAAACAATATGCACTCATCCTGGCAGCTAGTGACTTATCTCTGTCATTGGAAGTTGTGATTTCAGTGTGTAAAAACAGATCACAGTAAAGCCCTGACCGTGTAACAGAGTGAATTCCTTCCTCACATTCACTTCTGGACCTTGGTGCACATGATGACATGAATTATTAAAGAATTTAAGGAAACTGATGCCTTAACAATTTTTGCATCACTGTGCATTTCTTAAATCGGGGTTGACTCCCAGGTCTGCATTCTGTAATTATTTAGTGCAGGCGATTTAAAAAATAATGACCCTGACCTTACTCAGGTTTTCTGGTGCACAGCTGCCTCAGGCTGAAAATGGCATGTTCACAATTTGTCCAGTCACTTTTTATTTTACAATCTAAAAATGTGATGGAAACTGATTCAGTAGAAACTTTCAAAAGGGAATTGAATGCAGGCTTGAAAAAGAAGCTTCACAGAGCTCTGGAGAAAGAACAGTTAAGTGGCACTAATTGGATAGCCATTTCACAGGGTCAGGATGGGTCTGATAGGCAAAATTGTCTTCTTTGTTGTATAATCTACTGATTGCTTTATTTTGTAATTTTTTGTTTAGCATTCCTTGAGCTGCGCTAGCCAAGTGCCTGTCACAAAGTCTTGACTTTGTTACTCATACAAGATATCAGATCAGGGTAACTTAATCTTTGATGTGTCTTTCCCGCTGTGGGAATGCTGTATTATTTGTTTGGTTGCCTAAAGAAGCCAAATTATCTGCACGATCCTGATGTTGATTTTTGTGAAGGTGCAGGCCCACTTGCCTTCCAGTTTCGAGAACAAGCTGTGCCACATTTTCTGAGCAGACGCATCCCTTCATTTGAATAAGCAAGAACAGATGAAAACCTTGCCCAAGGCACTCAACCTTGGGTCACAAGTGGCTAAGGATTGGACAGATTGCAGTGAAGCAACAATTATTCATAGACTGGAGCTTGCAATAAAGGGACTATTATGGATGTGGTAGAAAAGCTGAATAACTATTTGCAACGGTACAGTGAAAATGTGTATGACTATTCTAATTTTAATGATACTGGGTTGGAATGCTTCACTGCAGAACACAGATCGAAGAAACATGGTTTTACTTGGGTTGTAGGCCATTCATTTACAGCAGAGGAGCCAGCTACAAGGAAAGAGTTCACTGACTGAGATTGTGTTGATATTCAGATTAATGTAATAGGCTTCAAATTAAATTATATTCTGGTTTCCAGGAAGATTGGAGGCAATTTCACTTGACATTTGTGCTCCTATTTCTTACAGTGGCTCAGCAACTTTAGCAGAAGCCTCTGTTGTGCATTTTTGGGCTCTCTAGGTGGTACTGTTTGGATCATTCTGAACAAACATTGCCCTTTGATCTGTTCTACAGTCAGTTCTGATATAATGTGATAGTTGTTCCCATGCGATCTTGCGTTATAAGAAAATGCGCAGTAGCCATTTAAACTAATGGGGCCGGAATCACGCTATATCCAATACTGGGAAGGAAACTTCGTGTTATACAAATAATGGTCTAAATTCTTCAATCGTGTTAAAGCCAATTCTTGTTGAAGTAACACGTGTAATAGCAGAACCGACTGTGTTTTATTCTGACAAAAAGTTTAGAGGAAAAGGTGGAAACTAAGTGCTGCTAAGGTTTCAACGAAGGTGTTCCACTGCTGTAGGGTGACTTCTTCGTAGAGTCCATGGTCGTGGTTGCAAAAGATAAACTTTTTGTCCTGTAGTTATTCACCCAACACTTTTGCCTTTCAAATGATACAAGCATTACTGAGGGTGTCTTGGCTGCTTTGTGAATACTGACTACTTGCGACTGCCTCAAATGCAGAAGTAATAATAATATTCCTGGTATGTTCAAATATGGATTTGAAATAAGCTCTCTCAGAAGAAAAACCTGCTACAAATACTGAAATTTAATTTGTCACATTCATGTTTTTAAAGCACTTTCCGGCTATCATTTTGCCTTTGAACCCAATTGAATACATTTTCCTATAAATAGCATAAAATGTGTAAAAATAATTTGTCTTGATATCACGAAAATAACTGTGAAATCAGTCATCTAATGCTAGAGAGCTCTAAAAACTTTCCTCACAATGTTGTTCAGAGCATTTATGAGCTGTTAATATACCGATGTCCTACATAAATGAAGGAATAACATGTATTTATACAGAGTGATTTACAACCTCAGGATTTCTCAAAGTGCTTCACATCCAAAGTATAAGTTGCCACTACAACATGGGAAATGTGGAAGCCAATTGGGATGCTTTTGCTTTACAACTGGAAAGTAATTGTATGCAAATCCTTGCTGTTTACGAATATCAGCTGCTCTTCAGTCAGCAGCACGCTGTTTCTGACTCTGAAGATTGTTGATTTAAGTTTCCAGTGACTTGAGTTCAAAATTGAGGCTGACACTTCAGTGCGCTGTGGAGGCTGGTTGTCAGGGACCATCTTTTGAGATGAGGTCCTAAACCAAGTCCCCTCTGCCCTCTTCAGTCGATGGAAAAAAACTCTAAAGCACTATTGTGTCCTGGTCAATAGATACCTCTCAACCAATGTCATAAAAACATACCAGATTGTTTGGTTATTATCATAATGGTCAAGTTGGCTGCCACTTTTCCCATCTTGTAATAACAACTTATACTTTGAATGTAAAACACTTTGAGAAATCCTGAGATTGTAAGTGACACTATATAAATACAAATTATTTCTTCATTTATGTAGGGCATTGGCATATTAAGAGCTCATGAATGCTCTGAAAAACTCTGTGAGGGAAGCTTTTAGAGATTTCTAGCATTAAACAATTGATTTCATCAATGTTTTCATGACATTAAGACAAATAATTTTTATGCGTTTTATGCTATTTATAGGAATATGTATTCAGTTGGGTTCAAAGGCAAAATGATGTCTAGAAAGTGCTTTAAAAACATAAATGTGACAAGTCAGATCTCAGTATTTACAGCAGGTTTTTCTTCCGAGACAGCTTATTCCTAATCCATATTTGAACAAACCAGTAATATTACTATTACTTTCGTATTTCAGCAATCGCAAGGATCAATTCTAGGTTACTCTGATGCACTAAACAGAAGTTGTTTAATTATATGAAATAGCTATAGCTTTTTCCATCCTGCAGATTCTCTGGGTCAGCACCGGCTGTATCACAAATCATCTGCTCCATGGCCTCTAAATATAGTCATTAGTGTATGTGGCTCAGTGATAAATCTGCCACTAATTTTGTCCAGGAGTGGTAATGACCAGTTTCTTATCTGTTCCACAACATGAGAAATCAAAGCCTATACCCATTTTATTCATGGCACCATGTGTTTTGCTGGACTATCCTATTGTTTTAAGCTTTTTTATGACTGCAAGGTCAGAGGTCAGGGGTGAGCATTGTGGATGGGATGCACGATGACTGAGGTACTATTTTCCTAATACTTAGCTGGAGGAGGTTACAACTAATCTAAAGCTTGATAATAGCTATGCAGGGACAATGGAAGGATCATGTAAATATTTTGAGTGAACCTGTTTGTACATGTTGTGAGATCTTTCTTGTGCAGGTGGAACTTGAACTTGGACATTCTGACTGAGCAGTAAGGATATACCACTATGCCACAAGAGTCCTCTGGAAGGATTGTGTAAAGTTTTGCAGAAGTAGAGCTAGGTGTCACTTAGGATACTTATTAGAAGCCAAGCCTGAGAACGTAGTTTTAACTCTGTGTCTGTGATTGGTTCTTCAATGAATTAAAATCTCTCCTTATGTCTTTGGGTAGTGACGGCAGCAAGCAGATGAGGAATGGGTTAAAAAAAAGGGTAAATTCAAAATAGTCCTACTGGAGCATAGGGCTACTCGCTCATTAGGGAGAGAGATGACTGGTGGTGGTTTAATTTGAGGGTTACCGTTCCTCAGTGAAGGGGAGAGGTTGAGAAGGAGAGTTCAGCATGGTCCCCTCAGCTGGTGAGAGAATTGAACCCATCCTGTTGACTTCACTCTGCATGACAAACCATTTGACTAACCAGCCCCCTTGATGAGGTAAAGGAGGAGGCCAAAGATAAACTAAGGCCTGACGGAGGATAGTGGAGTCATTTTGGGTCTTGGTGGTGGCAAGGATTAAAAATAGATTTAAGCACACAACTAGAGAAAGAATATGCATGAATTTGCCAGGTAACAACACTCTTCTGGATGGGAAAGAACCATTGGAGATTGCAGCCCCCATAGTTTGCAAAGCACTAAGCGTTGATGAACTTCTTTTTCGAAGAAGGGATGTTAAGGATAGTTTTGAAGAGTTGTGAGCTAGTACCTGATAATAGAAAAATGTTGACTGTATCAGTTAATATAGGAACATATGAACTGGAGAAGGCCAGTCAGCCTCTCGAGCATGTTCCACCATTGTGTTAGATCATAGTTGATCTGTTTCTGAACTCTTGGTAAGGTAACCCAGAATATCATTACTTTCTCAATCACAGGTCTCAATCTCTGTTTTGAAATTGTGAATTGACTCAGCCTCAAAGCTTTTTGGGCAGAAGAGTTCCGGATTCCCACTAAGTCTTTCTTTGATGACAACTAGTGACTACCCTTCAGATGTACTTCAGTGGCTTTAAGCACTTTGGGACATTTAGTGGTCATGAAAAGGGTTACATGAATGCAAGTCTTTTGTTGGACTAGAGCGTTCTGACCACTGAGTGGCCCAGCTCTAAAATGAAGGTCATATGCACTTGTTTTGAACTCTGTACACCACAAGGAATAGTTTTCCTTATCTACTTTATCAACTTTATATTCTTAAATAAATCAATTAGTTCACCCCTTCACATTCTGTACTACAGGAAATATGTGCTTAGACTTTTCTACATGCGCTAATAATTTAACTCTTTCAGCCCAGTGATCTTTCTCGTGAATCCGTGTTGCATCAACTTAACCTCAATCTATCCTTCCTGGGGTGCAGTGCTCATTCAGAATTGAACACAGTTCCTAAGATGCAGTCTAACCAGAGTCATATACAATTATAACACAATTCCAGCCCTTTGTTTTGTAGCCCGAATATGCCTTTTTAAGTATTTTTTATAACATATTCAAGGAAGGGAAGTTTGATGGTCCGTAATGTGTGAAGTAGGGAAGGGCAAAGGGGAAGATGGAATGAGAAAGTTTGTGAGATGGGATTGGTGAGAAATTATATTGATGTCAAGATCTAACTAGTAGTTAATAATGATTGATCAATTGGTTGGCATTTGGCTATCTCACAATAATCAGAATTCTGATATACAGAACAATACACAAACTAATGGTTAGGTTATTTTAGTAACAGATTTTTAAATATATCAGAATTAATATTTGGTACAAAATTAAGATTCTTTGAAATTAAATCAAATTAGTGCAAGGTAGGAATGTGCCATAAAATGACATGATAAATACTAGTTTTTTTTTATCCAAAGTTATTCTGTCAAGCAGTTTTTTGCTTAAAACATAGGGCTTTCTAAAATAATACTTTTAAATGCGTTCTAGATCTATGTATTGGAAAGGCTGGATTCTATACTTTGGGCATGGCTTGTCATATGAAAAAAAGTAAAGAAAATTTATTTAAGTATTTTTTAAGTCCGGGAACATTTAAACTCGTAACCACAAAGCACACCCAAGTGCTCAAAGTATTTAGCTTATACAATCAAGTATTAAATAAGGATGTGAACCCATCAGGATGTTCTCAATGCAGGCAGTAGTTTGAAAAAGATCATAACTGGCCTTTGGTGTGCTTTCATTATGATGCATGTTGCCTTTTCGATTGAGTTCTCAAGAGAAATACCATTGCTGAGATTTTATGTTTCATGCACTAGTGTGGGGAGAACTGACTCACCACCCTCATGAGTGAGAAAGCTTCACTGGATCAAGGACCAATC
Organism: Rhincodon typus; assembly: GCF_021869965.1. Classification (NCBI taxonomy): domain Eukaryota; kingdom Metazoa; phylum Chordata; class Chondrichthyes; order Orectolobiformes; family Rhincodontidae; genus Rhincodon; species Rhincodon typus. Next base: position 62,926,364 of record NC_063342.1, on the reverse strand, counting down.
AAATACCTCGGAGCTGACTGTTGAAGCTCTCGGCGAATCCTGAGTTTCAATACTAAGGTCCCGCTTCGCCACAACTGCTGACCAATCAGATGCTGGTTGCCTTTGGGCCTAGAGATTGTTGCTGGAGACCAGGTGTTAGAAGTTTAAATGGCGAGAGGGTAAGTGCTTTTCTTTTGGATCTCTTAGACTGCTGGTAGGAGGGAGGGCAATGGTTGACAGCAGGGGTGTGTCCTTCACTGCCCATCCCCTTGTCGACTATCCATGCCACCAATTGATCCCAGATTGGGGAAAATGGAGGCCACCCCCAACGCCATCCACTAGCGCCCCCCCCACCCCAAACTAGGCAGGTAGCTCTACCAACCATTTTTCTCATCAGCTGAGAAGGCAACGAATTGAGTTGAGTGGATGTGGATTTAAGGCCTGTAATAGCACTTAGTTAACCACTGAAATTCCTGTTAGTGATGAGTTGAGAAGGCCACTCATGGACCTGCATGTCCAGCACTTCATTTCTGAGGTGGCGAATATGGGTCAAGAGTCTCTCCAGGGACAGGTCACTTAATTATTTGCCCTCTTGCCACTTTCCTTGCCACCTCCACACAGGGGATAATTTTACTCTCTGTGTCTAGGGGTTTTGTTGACACCACAATGTGATATTTTTTAGGTGCTTACTAGTTAGTGCGATTATGTTTTCACTGTCCTGTGACTGAATTTCTGGTTCCTTTTTGGCTAGCTGTCTTGTGTTCATCAACGTTAATCATCAATCTCAATGTTGCGGTTGCATTAAAACTCTGTTCCATTTAATTACTGTTTGGCGTTGCATTTCAATACATGTGTCAACTTAAAATTAGATACAGCCTATGGTGTGGTGGCAGCATTGGAACATTTTCAAACCTCTCAAAAACACTTCATAAGCCCAGACAGTATATAAACAAACATATTGATTTAGTTTATAGTATGAAAACAGATAGCAGCAACAAAACAAGTCTGTGAATGGGTTCTTGACTACTGTCCACTGCAAGTATACCCTCACTGGTGGTGAGATTCCTACAACTCCATGAACTATCAGGTTGGTCTTATTGGTATTCTCATAAATTGGGGCTGAACCATTTGCATTCCATTCAAGCTTGGTGCAGCTTTCAGTCCTGAAAGGTGCACTTGAAGGGTAAGGAATCTCAAAACATTGAGCAATAAGTGAAGGGAGCTATTTCACATTGCTATTATGCAAAAAATTTTCCTGCTCCTATGATGCTGCTTGGCCTGCTGTGTTCATCCAGCTCTACACCTTGTTATCTCAGATTGTCCAGCATCTGCAGTTCCTACTATCTCTGAGAAAAGTAAGTGATATGTGTCAGTGACTGGCAAATTATATCAACTAGCATATTCTTCAGTTGTTTGCAATAGACAGAATATTGACAGTAGGCAACCAACCTGTGCTTGCAAAACTCAGAACAGATTGTGTATCATCAGATGTGGTGCAATAATTGGACAGTGAATGTTGGACAATTTTGATTGTGCTAAGAATTATACTCACTGCCAAATTAAGATTATCAGTTGTGCTCGCAATGGGACGCACTCATGCTTGCTAGAGGCTACATATATTGACATGCAGGGATCTGTCCTTTGTAAGCAAGAAGAACATGCCCAGACACTGCAATATTTCAAAAATAAACAATAGTATGGGGACAGTAGGTCCTTGGTGCACTCTCCATGGCAACATCTCAATCAATCAGAGTTTACCTTCCAAATGATCTGCATCTTTTTCTTACAAAATACAAATCTTTCCTCCCTTTGAAATTTGACATTCTTGTGTCTGCCCTGATAGGTGCAAGACAAGAGGTGTTAACAGCATGTCTCCTTTTTCCAGCAAATGCATTAACATTCTTCAAGAAATTAACAACGTATGGGTAAAAAGGAAGGTAGTGGATGTATTGTGTTTAGATTTCTAGAAGGTACTTATGAAAGTGCTAAATAAGGGGTTACTGCACAAAAGAAGAGCTCATTGTGTTCAATAATATATTAGCATGGGTAGAGAGTTGGCTAACTACCAGGACAGTTTAGATAAATAGGACATTTTCATATTGGCAAGCTGTAACCAATGGAAGTGGAATGCCATGAGAATCAATGCTGGAGCCTCATCTCTTTACAATCTACATTAGTTAAAGGACCAAATATGTTGCAGCCAAGTTTGCTGAAGACGCAAAGGTTAGAAAAGAAAGCAGGTTGTGAGAAGGATAAAGAATCTGCAAAGAGATATACTAATGTTAAATGAGTGAGCAAACATTTAGCAGATGCGTATAATGTGGGAAAATGTTAGTTTGGTCCTTCAGTTTTTCAGGATGAATAGAAAAACAGAATTTAAATTTAGAGACCACAAAACCTTGAGGCGCAGTTAAACAAAGATAGAACAGTTCTGACGAATGGTCACTGGATCTGCTTCCTCTCCACAGATGCTGTCAGACCTGCTGAGCTTTTCCAGCAATTTCTGGTTTTGTTTCTAATTTCCAGCAATGCAGCTCTTTGGGCTTTTTGTTTTTGGATCGAGATGTTGTTGTACATGAATCACAGACAATTAGCATGCTGGCAAGTAATTAGGAAAGGAAATGCAATGTCGGCCTTTATTTCAAAAGGAATGGGAACTCAAGTACACGTGCAAATGACATTGGAGTATGTTTTGGTTTCCACAATTAAGGAAAGATATCTTTGCAGTGAAAGTCATTCATATTATGTTTACCGTGCTCATTCTGGATTGGAAATGTTGTTTTACGAGAAAAGATTGACCAGGTTGGGCGTATACTGGTTTGGAGTCTTCTAACATTTTAGGAACTGGGATTGAATCATTGCTGCTTGACGTAAGTTGTGTGATGTCCAGATGTGTAATTGTCTGAAACCCGAGCTCATTTATTTTCATTCAGGTTTTCACACATCTCAGCATTTTTATTTATATTGATATTTCTGACATATTTAACATATGTTGTCGTCTGAATTTATCTGGGCTCTCTAAGGAGCTGTGACACATCCATCCCTCTGTGAATGGATTATTAAAAGTAGCAAGTTGTTTTTATTCATTAATATCATTGAGATTTGAAGTCCCATTGGACTGAACTAACAGATACTCTCTCTAATTCTGTTTGTGTTGTTAATTTTTCCAAATTCTTTGTACAGATGCTGCATCTGAATAATAAGTAAGGTTTGTCATTTTTAATTGGGTAGATCTTGCCAGCACTGCCACTCTAGTGTCCTCTGTCCAGCAATTAGAACTGAAAATTCTTTTAAAGTCTTAACACTATCCATTGATAGAGCATTGTACAGGCTGCTGTATACAGTTCTCACAAACACTGTTTGCATGTTATAGCTGGTAGGGACCAGCACGGCTAGTTGAGATATGTGGGGCCTAATTTGACTTTTGGATGAGAAACCAGTGGACAATATGGATCAGGCCCCTACCCTCCCACCCGCCATCCCACCCTCACCAATCCAATTGCGAAGTGCCATAACCTCACCTGAATCTGAAACTGTGTTGGATGTTCAGATAAGGAGGTCAGTAGGGGAAGAGTGAAAGGGTTCGCAATCGTGGAGCTGAATTTTATGAAGCTTGCAAGACCACGATTGGTGAGAGTGGAAAATGGCATGGAGATGGGGATGCAGTGCCCAACATCTTCACACCACCATTCCATTTTGACAAGCTCAGCGATGGTGTATGGTTGTCCTCCAACCCAGAGCCTAATTGTATCACTTAAAGCAGCCCATTGAAGGCATCTTTTCCACTAACTGTACAGGAAGGACCATTTGGTAAACCCTCATGGCTTCCTGTGGATCTGAGAGGTCGATCCTTCCTAACTGGGCATCCTGTGGTCCCTGGTGACAGCAGCCAATCCTTCACAACAAAACATCCACCTTACCATATCCACCCACCTCACCGAATCGATCCACCACACCAAATCCACCCACCTCACCGAATCGACCCACCACACCAAATCCACCCACCTCACCGAATCAAACCACCACACCAAATCCACCCATCTCACTGAATCGACCCACCACACCAAATCCACCCACCTCACCAAATCGACCCACCACACCAAATCCACCCACCTCACCAAATCCATCCACCTCCTCACCATGGGGTCTGGTGATCCCCAGACTTGTTTATTTACTTTTGATGTTGTTTTAAGAATGTTTTCATTCGAACTGATAGCCTTATAGTGAATGCTTGATTGAAAGTCCAGACTTGTAAAGGTTTTATCTCAGTGGTAGGGAAATAGTCTAAAGCTTAGAGGTGATTTGCTTTAGGTGTGAAATTACAGAATGCTTCACACAAATGGAAGTACAATTGGAATGCCTTTTTATAAATGTCAGTCAACGATTATCCCTTTTTGGTCAGCAGTACTTTATTTATCATGCAGTTTGCTGTCTGCGATGGGTTTGCAATTTTGACCTGGTGGTTAATGAGAAGGCAGCCTCAATTTTATAAAGGCTGTCTTCAGGCTTAGTCTTAAAAGTAACTCCATTTGTTATACATTAGTTCTAAATACTGCTGTACATGGTAACCATAGATATGTCAGGCTTGATTAATCAATGCCAAATGTAACAATATACTCTTCATGTTTTCCTGTCCCTGTGCTGTTAGTATGTCTTCCCGAGAGTACAGAGTTCTGGTGAGAACTGTTGTAGTTTCTCCTAGGATGTGACAATCAGCTGAGCTGGCCACGTGTCTTGCTGAGAGGGTGAATGGTTTCAGGCCATATAGAACCAATAAACATCCTAGCCCATAATATCAAGTAATTCAACCTGCAGGTCAGGATCATTTTCACTAATTCAAACACTGCGATGAAGAAGGTGTGTTATCATCCAACCAGATGAATGGCAGACCATAGAAAACAAAAGATAAGCCCAGACTCAATAACATGGTTCCATCATAGGGGAGCCCATTCAGAATAATCGAGAAGTTCAGCTGGCATACGGTTCCAATTCTTGGAGCCCAATGTCAATGTCATTTCCGATATCCACTGTAAGACGAAAACAGAAAATTCTGGCAATATTTGATAGGTCAGTCAGCACAATGGAAAGAAACAGAGATAATATTTCAGGGCTATGACGTGTCATCGGAACTGAATAATTACAACGTTTTCCAACTTGATTTCAGATTTGCAGCATCCACAAAACTTCGCTTACTTGGAGTACTGGTTTTAACCGGCGTTGAGCTATGCTTTACCTTTAGTTTCTAATTGTGTTTCTGAACTCCTATTTCTTGTTTGTTTATTGGTTGTAACATAATCCATGCAATACTAGAAATAAAAACAGAGTCCTGGAGAAACTCAGCAGGTTTGGCAGCATCTGTGGAGAGAAAAACAGAGTTAATGCTTTAAGTCCAGTATGTCTTTTCTTCAGAAGTCAAATTTGCTGGTATGAAATATGAGTATTTTTAATTTGAAAGCTTTAATGCTCTGTAGTGATAACACCGTAAAGCTGAAACTTGTTGCCATCCAAATGAATCTGGTTGAGGTGTTGCAAAATGGAATATGGAATGCATTCCAAAAAGAAAAATAATTTACAGCCAGAAACATTAACTTTGTTTCTCTCTCCACAGATGCATATCTGAGTTACTATTTCCAGATTTTCCATTTTTATTATTGTAGAACACATTTGTCCTTTTTTTCATGGTTGTTGCGCTAAATATCACATTCAGCCTGATTATTAGCAGGATTCAGATTGAGTGTTCTGAAACTTTAAGGAGATTTTCATGTTTTACATGGTCCAATTTTTTTTTGTTCACTGTGAAATTATTTTCTGCAGATCCTATTGCCTTTTCATTTTAACAAATCTGCCAGCTGTTCATCACAACATAAACATCTGCTGACCAATGTTCTCAGCTCGCCTAAAGACAGCTTGCTGTCTGGTGCATGAGTTGAACTATGGGTATGTAATATTAATGTGACTTACTTATTAATGTAACATACTTATACAAAGTAATGTTCTTTTAAGTCCTACTTAATAGCTTTATATCTGTCTGAGTCAAGCTTGAGCCATCAAACTAAGGCCCTGTTTGTTCTCATAAGTAAAAGTAAATGAACCCAAGACACTATTTCATAAATCATATCAAAGACCCTCTCTCATTGTTCTGGCCAGTGTTTATCTGACACTATTAATATTATAAAGTTGTTACCAAACTATTGTTTGTGCGAACTTGCTGTGTCCATTTTGGATGTCACATTTTCAACATCACAGCAGGGAATCAATTCAGATGTACTTCATTGATTGTGTAGCACTTTGAGACATTCTGAGGATGTAAAGGTTTTATAGAAAGACAAGTCCTTTCCTTTCCTTTGGACTTTCCTCCTTCCCAGCTGAATTTTTCAATATATTCTTGAGTGTTTCCTACACTTTTTTTAAAGTTACTCTTTTCCTTTTTTGTACATTTGCAAAAGCCCCTTTGTATATCATCTCTCAATCTTTTTAAATATTCCTTATCGGTCCCTCTAACTGCTTCTCTTTTGTCTAATAGAGATTTTGGCTGCAAAATTTGCCAGTAGTTTTGGCACCATGGTGTATTGTTTTGAGACCAAAATACAAACAACACTTGTTGTGTTGGCCACAGTGAAATGCATTTTGGTTAATGTGACCAACAAGCTGCAGTTGGGGTTTCCTGTGTCTGTGAGGAAAGGGGAGATAGTTGTAGCAATTGTGCAGCATTTACAATAACCAAGAATGCCATCAGAATCCTTAAAAATAGCTAAAATTCAACTGCAAATGAAGCAGAGATAACAAGGTGCAGAGCTGAATGAACACAGCAGGCCAAGCAGCATCAGAGGAGCAAGAAAGCTGACGTTTCAGGCCTGGACCCTTCTTTTCTGAAGAAGCATGTTATCTCAGATTCTCCAGCATTTGCAGTTCCTACTATCTTTGAAAATGAAGCAGCTTGCATTACAGACAAAAGAAAAAGCAAGAGTAGTCCTGGCAGAACAAAAAGAAAGAGAAATGGAAATGAAATCGGTTGAATTACTATTAAAAGCAGAGAAAAAAGAAAAGAAGAGGAAGGCCCCAGCAGGAGAAAGAGAAAGAAGAAAAGCAGGAAGAGAGAGAGTTTGAATTTCAGAAGTTGGTAATTAGAGAGGAAAGCTGACTTAAAAGGGCAGAGGTGAAAGTAGAAGGTAGCCTCACTGAGGAGGATAGTGATGATGAGCAAACCTATCGCAGCCAAAGTCCCGGTGGGGATCTGTTTAAATATGTTCGAGTGTTGCCTACGGTCAATGAGAAGGATATAGAACACTTCTTCATTTCATTTGAGAAAGTGGCTAAGCAAATGAAATGGCCGGTGACCATGTGGGTATTGTTGACCCAAACAAAGTTAGTAGGTAGATCTAGTGAGGTATTTACATCACTATCAGAGGAGGTTTCTGGGGAGTACGAGGAGGTGAAGAAAGCCATCTTAAGTGCATATGGGCTAGTACCAGAAACCCACAGACAATGCTTCAGGAATCTAAGGAGGAAACCTGGTCAAATGTACACTAGAGTTTGAAATGATCAAACAAAGTAATTTTGATAGGTGGTCACGGGCATTAAAAATAGATCAAACATATGACGCTCTAAGAGAGATGATTATTTTGGAGAAGTTCAAAAATTCACTTCCTGAAGTAGTGAGAACTCGTGGAAGAGAAGAGAGTTAAAACTGCAAGGTTAGTAACGGAAATAGTTGACGATTATGAATTGGTTCATAAATCAAAGTTTGGCTTCTGACATCGATTTCAGTCTGTGAGGGATAGAAATTGGGGAAAAGAGAAATCCTCAGGTGGTCAGGGGAAAGGAGATCTTATTGAAGATAGTAAAGATAATTTACTCAGGGTAAAAAGGAAACCCATGAGGGGGAGACAGAAGTATAAAATCTCAGGTGTCTTCACTGCGATAAAGTAGGTCACATGAAGTCGCAGTGTAGGTGGTTCAAAAAAAAGCACTGGGAAGATGGATGTGGGAAATCAGAATAAATCAGTGAGTTTTATTGAAGTTATAAAGAAAAGCATAGTGGAAGCTAAAAAGCTGCACCAGAATATACAACCTGGTCAGGGATTGGTTGAGATGAAAGTGCCAGATTTCCTCAAACAATTTACTTGTGAGGATAAGGGGTACTCATATATGCCAGGAGGAGCAGGTAAAGAAATTAAAAGTTTAAGAGATACGGGAGCATGTTAATCTTTGATGGTGAGAGATGAGGAGATATGTAATTCAGATGAAGTCTTGCCAGCAAGGTGATAATTTGTGGAATTTATGGTGAGAAGAGCAGTGTTCCATTATATAAATTGAGGTTAGAGAGTCCGGTGAAAAGTGGTGAACTGGTGGCAGGAGTAATACAGAAATTCTCAGTTCCAGGAATACAATTTATCCTTGGTAATAATACAGCTGGATCACAGGTAGGAGTGATGCCTACTGTGGTTGAAAAGCCAGTAGAAAATCGGGCAACTGAGGTGTTGTAGGAAGTATATCCTGGGGTTTTTCCTGACTGTGTGGTAACAAGGTCACAAAGCCACAGGTTGAAGCCGGAGAAATCAGAAAATAAAGATAGGGAAATTGAAGTTCAGTTAACAGAAACTTTGTTTGCTCAAGTGGTTGAGAAAAAAACAAGAACACGTAGAGGACATACTTTTAGTTCAGAATGAATAACTGAATTACAGCAGAAAGATGAAAAACCAAATCAGTTGTATCAAAAGCATACACAGAAGAAGGATCTGAGTGTATCCCAGCATGTTACTATCATAAGAGCAAAGTTTTGGTGAGGGAATGGAGACCATCACAAATTCAGGTGGATGGGAAATGGGCAGAAGTTCATTAAGTTGTATTACCAGTGAGTTGTAGAAAGGAGATGTTCTGGGTAGCACATGAATTACCAGTAAGAGGTCATTTGGGAGTAAGGAAAACTGCATAAGGATGTGTTTGAACTTTGCCAGACATGTCATACGTGTCAGGTAATTGAAAACCTCAGGCAGCGATAAAGCCAGCTCTCTTAAAACCCATTCCCAGATTTGAGGAACCTGTTAAAAGGGTCTTAATTCATTGTGTAGGACCCCTACCAAAAACAAAAAGTGGGATTCAGTATTTTTTGACCATAATGGATATGTCCACTATGCATTCCATTATACAGTATCACAGCTAAAAAGATTGTAGAAAAGTTATTCAAATATTTTACCATACGCGGACTACCCACAGAGATACAATGAGATCAAGGGACAGATTTTATGTAAAATTATTCAAGGAAGTTATGGATAGCTTGGGAATAAAACAATTCAAATCCACTGCGTACCATCCAGGATTGCAGAGAGCATTAGAACAGTGGCATCAAACTTTAAAGATCATGTAGAGGGCTTATAGTCAAGATTATATAGAGGATTGGGATAAAGGAATTTCATTTTTACATTTTGCAATTAGGGAGGCACCAAATGAATCTACCAAATTCATACCATTTGAATTACTTTGTGGGCATGAGATGAGAGGGCCACTGAAATTAAATAAGGAGAAATTGGTGAGTCAGAGTTCAGAGACCGCATATTTGGACTCAGTGTCAAATTTAAGGGAAACATTAAATAGAGTGGGTAAGTTGGCTAGACAGCACTTAGAAGTAGTACAGCATGTGACGAAACACAAAGCCAACAAGAAGTCAGAAATTTACAATTTTGCTAATGGAGATGAAGTGTTAGTATTACTTCCACTGATGGATGATCCTTTAAATCCAAGGTTTAGTGGACCTTATCAAATCAAAAGGAAATTGAGTGAGGTGAATTATTTGATAAGAACACCAGATAAAGAGAAATCTAACAGATTGTATCATATGAATATGTTCAAAAGATAATTTGATAGGTACAGAAAACAAAAGGAGAATGTTCTACTTGTTACAACACAGAATAAATAACCAAGTTCAGATGATTCTGAATTGGACATTCCTCAAATTAAATTGGACAATGAGGAAGTTCTCAAAAATTGGGATAAATTGTTGAGTTAACAAATTATTCCAAAGGAAAATTGAAATGACCTGAAAGAGTTACTATAATCACATGGGGAAATATGTGGGAGAAAGCTGGGAAGTAGTAATATAATTACGCAGATTGTAGATAAAGTAAATGCTGTCCCGATTAAGAAACATTCTTGAAGACTTAATCCTCTAAAGTTGGCACAGGTTCAAAAAGAGACAACGCACACTCAAAGACAACTTAATTGAAGTGAGTTGCAGCAACTGGAGCTCACCCATAGTAATGATGCTAAAACCACATGGTATCCAACACTTATACGTGGACTATCACAAATTCAATGCAGTTACAAAGTCTGATTCATATCCTATTCCACATTTGGTACACTGTATTGAAAAGGTGGACAGGCAGCTTATATTCCTAGACAGCATCAGAGGAGCAGGAAAGCTGACGTCTCGGGTCGGGACCCTTCTTCAGAAATTTCTCCAGCTCCACATTGTGTTATCTCTGACTCCCGCGTCGGCAGTTCTTACTATCTCTGAGCTCATATTTCTAGTTGGACTTACTTGCAGGATACTGGCACGTACATTTATATGAAAGACAATTTCAGCTTTTGTGACACCGAATCGACTTCACCAGTTTAAAGCCATGCCTTTGACATGAAAAATGCACCAATCATATTTCAAAGACTAAGCAATAAAGTCATTCTGGATTACTCAATTGCATGGTGTACATTGACAACGTGGTGATTCTTAGTCGCACATGAAGGAACATTTACAGCATCTATCGGAATTGTTCGATCGAATTCAGGAGGCAGGCTTGGTGATAAATCTGGCTAAGAGTGAATTCACAAAACACCAAGTCATGTTCCTGGGTCATGACATTAGAGATGGGCAGATGGTCCTACCTAATGTGAAAACAAAGGTTATTGGGGAGTTATTCCTGGGATTGAATGGCTTTTATCAGAGGTTCATACCAAATTTTATTGCACCACTGACTGACTTATTGAAGAAGTTCAGAAAAATTCAGTGGACAGCAGATTGTCAGAAGGCATTTGACAGGCTGAAAACTGTGTTAACCACTGCCCAGGTATTAGCCACACTTAATTATGCAAAGCCATCCGAGGTGGCTAACGATGTGAGTGATATGGGTGTCAGTGCTGTACTCTTGCAAGAAGCCAACGAGAAAATAGAAAGACCTATTGGGTACTTTTCCAGAAAACTGAATAATTATGAATGGAAATATTCCACGATTGAGAAGGAAACCTTGGTGTTGGCGTTACATCATTTCAACATTTATATTGCCATTAATGTATCTGAGACAATTATATATACTGGTCATAACCCTTTAAAGCTTTTGGAGAAATTTAAAGACAAGATTACCAGACTGTTTAAATGGAGCTTATTATTTCAGCCATTCAATTTGAAAATTATATATGTGGCAGGATGAGAGAACATAATTGCCAATGTGTTGTCGTGACTTTGATGAATGACAGAAGAGTTCAGTGATGGGAAAAAACAAACTGAAATCGACTGCTTAGAGTTGATGTAATGTATATGTATTGTGGTGTACTCATTGTGTAAAACTAATGGTTTTTAAAAATGCACCCATCTTTGTATATTGATGGTTCATTTTTTTAAAAGGGGGAGAGGTGTGATGATGCCATAGCTTTAAGAGTTGTATGTTGTCCTGGTTTTGTTTAAAAGAGAGAGATTGGGGGACAGGTACTGAGCAGTCAATGAGAAGATAAACAACTTGTGAAGCCTTGGAACAATGTTGGAACAATAGAAGCAGCCTGACTGAGTGTGGTTAAGCTCACAGAACCAGGGATTTTTAGGTTAGCTTTCAGCAGTTGCTTTTTGGATCTCGAGTAAGCGAAAACTATTTTTCCCTCTCCCAATTACAGCTATAAACTTGGGGTGCTCTTTCTGGACTGCTCAATTGCATGTGAAACAATCTGTTTTCTGAATTTGTCTTTTGCCAGGAATGTGTTTATCGGATGTTACTGTATTGGAACAGTTAACTAGTAATTGCTGCTGCCTCTATTATTGTGTTAAGTATTCCAATAGAGTTACATTATTCTAGATTGTTTTATTTTGTATTTTGACGATAGTATTTGAATAAATTGTGTTTTGCTTAATGTCAAGTAGTTTCACCAATCAAATTACATCTGGAACACAGAACCTGACATTAACCTTTAAAATAAGTAAACGTTAGTGTCTAGGCTGCCTTCTTAATATATTTTGAGGGATCTGGTCTGGTCCATAACTGGGTCCTAGCTAAGGTGTACTCTTGTTGAGCAAACATATGCCACGTTTTATAAGGATTGCTTAGCTGATGTGGCTTCTGCCCCTCCAGTGTAGTGACACACTAACAAATGTTACTAAAGAGGTTGTTCACTCTGTTCTGGACCGATATAACAAAGTTGTACTGAAGACCAAGGCAGTTTAATCCAGAATCTGTGAATGGTGAACAGCTCAGCATTCTAATAAACCACCAAGACACAGTGTCAGTGACACTCTTTTGCCTGAAGATTTAATTAGTGGCCTTTTCTAAAATTTAATCCGTCTAGTGTGTAGAGTTAAGTGCTTATTTTTCCTTTGACGTTGGTGTTTCTATAGCAATTAATATTTTGATTTGATGACTGTTTGGTGTACTTACCAAGATGGCTCGTGTGAATTTTCAATTCCATTTCTGATTATTAGACTGACAAACATTAGACACACAAAAGAAAATTGCAATCATTAATCACAAATATTGATTATAAAACATGTTGTTGCCACAGAGCCAGATGTGAATGGAGTTACTGTTTTCTTGTGTAAATAGCAAGATTTGTTATTAAAATTTTGATGAGGTTTGCTGTGAAAGCTCTTGAAATTTCTTTCATAAAGAAATCAGTGTAGATGCAGCTGGTGAGGTTGAAAAATTAGAATATTAAATCGTAGGCTGTGGATACTGCTGCTAAGGCCAAAATAAAGTAATCAGATGTTTGGGAACACATCATCATCTGTAAGTTCCTTCATCATACTGCTTTGAAGAGTGTCACTGGACCTGAAATGTTAATCTGCTTTCTTTCCACAGATGCTGCCAGACCTGCTGAGTTTCTCCAGCAATTTCTGCTTTTTTTTCAGATTTCGAACATCCGCAGTTCTTTGTTTTATTGTAGAAAGAGACCATTATCACTTTACTGTTTCTGGGTCAAAAATCTAAATTTGCTTCCTAACAGCGCTCTGTCCAGATAGACATCAGTGGTTCAAGATGGCAGCTCACCACCATCTCCTCAGGGACAATTAGTGGTGAACAGTAAATGCTGCTTCAGTCAGCAGTGCTCACATCCCATAGAAAAATAATTCTGGAAGAAAGATGCTGCGTTTTTGCAAAAGCAAAATATGGAAGACACTTGAAATCTGAGTTCAGAAACAAAAGCCGAAAAAATTCACCAGGTCAGATTCTGTATGTGGAGAGAAACATAGTTCATGTTTTGAGTGGATGACCTTTCATCAGAATGGAAAATAAATAGACATATGATGGTTATTAAGCCAATGGAAGGAGGGAAAGGAAAGAAAGAACAAAGAAGTTCTGTGATAGGGTGAAGACCACCAGATATTGGAAAATAAATGAAATATTTTCATATTGCAACAGTTAAGTAGAATGGTAATGAATATAGTGGAATAACAAAGATTGTAGCCTAATGAGAAATGCATTACTACATCAAAACCATCTGAATGTAACATGAAAGGATAATGGAAGAAACAAGATGTAGATTAACCCAGAAAAAGGTTATGATTTAAAGTTGTTGACTCTTTTCATTGGGCAACTTTGTAAAGGTGGACAAAGAAATGCTTGCACTTCAAGTTAACTTTACAAATACATTTATTGTTTCAAGTAACTCAAAACTTCTCCATCTTGTTCTACTAGGAGAAACGTTTACAGGGTAAACTAAACCTAGATATTATGCATACACAATCAAGTGGCCAGGTTCATTCTGTTGGGCTGTGGTCTTCTCTGAGTCCTGAACTCAGAATACTGTCTTTGTGATCCTAGAGGTTTTAAGTTTCTAGAGTTGTCAATCCTTCCAATGGTGTAATTGTCACTTTCATATTCCTCTTAAGTCTCCTCTGACAGTTGGATTTACATGATTTGATTACCACATTCCTGTAACTCTACTGCCAATGAGTCTTAGAATTGAGAGACAGAATACTTGCATTCATTGTTATACTTGAGGTCAGGTAGGTCAGACATCCACCCTATCCTGATAACATTGCCTCTCTTTGAGGCTGTCCATTGGCAGTTATTCATAATCAGGCAAATTTCAATCACATTCTTCCTAAATCTCATTATTTCTCTAATTGTCTCAGGTTAGTTCAGGCAATTAGCTCATATCTCTTTGTTGCCAAGTATCCCATCATGCTTCACCATTGTGTCCAGACTACAACATCAAGCCCAGTCAGCTGAGTCAAAAGATAGGCTGCTGTTCCTTGAGACTGCATTGGGCTTCGCTGGAACATTGCAGCAGATCATGGACAGAGAGGTCATTGTGGAAGAATTGGAAAATAAAGTTGATAAGCAGGCAGAAGCTGTCAAGGTTGCAGACTAAATGGAGCTGTTCAGCAGTGGTCACCCAGCCTGCATTTGGGTCTCTCTAGTGTAGAGGACACTACGCCGTGAGCACCAGACACTGAGCATCTGACAGAAGTATAAGTAAGTTGTCATTTTAACTGTGAGGGAGTGTTTGAGGATTTGAACATAAGAGAGAGGAAGTGGTAGGCCAGATACTGCACCTCCAACACTTGCGTAGAAAGGTAACATGGGAAAGGAGGGAGGGTTAGGGTGACTGAACAGTGATCTCAGTGTCACAAAGAGAATGGTGACAAAGGAATGTTGAAAGGAGAGGGCAATAGGATATGTGTTTGGTGGTTACATCACACTGGAGCTAGTAAAAATGGTGGAGGATGATCTATTGAATCTGGCCTGTTTGGTATCCACTGAATGTTGTTGCTGGTCCTGGGCTGGATCTTCTGTTCCTCCTCCATTTCTCTGTGCCTTCATAGCATCGCAGCAATAGCACCAACAATGCTAGCTGTGACTGGATCTAGCAGTCATGATTGCAATGAATGTGTGTAGAGTATGGAAGGAATGCAATAGGTCCTAGGTAATGTGGGCAGTCAGCATTTGCATCATTCACAAATGATATATTTTCACATTCCTCTATGCAGTGGGGCATGGAGCACTCAGACAAGGCAGGCTAAGTATTGACACTGTATGGAACTTTGACAATGGGCCTCATTTCAATTAATGCAGAACCAGTCATGTTGCAAAGAGATAGTAGAAGATTGTGTATGCTGCATTAGTATTGCACCATTCTCCTTTCAGCCCCACATCATCTAGGAAAGGCATTACTACATATAAGAGTAGATTATATTATACTTAATAGTTCATGTTGAGAGGGTATCAGTTCCTTTTCCTTGTACGGTCAATGAGGTCATGCATTAAATTTGGTCTGTGGTCCACAGATACCTCTCATAAGATCACCCATGATTACTTCTTCTTCACAGAGTTATCATAGAAATGCCTGTATTCACAATTGAGAAAATACATAACATTACAGAGAACTTAAGCCTATAAACTACGAGTAGAAGATCAACCTTTCTAAAATTTACAGCAGCTGCAATATATTGTGTATTCATAAAGAAATTAAGATTTGTTTAATCTAGGTAAATTCAGTTGGCCTGATTTGGCACTTGTCCACATATATTCATGACAAGTTATAGGATTATATTTGAAGAGTATATTTCCATTGATGTGCTGCCTTATCAAATCATCATAACGTCTCAAAGAAGCTTCATATAATAAATAATTTCCTCAATGCACTGACTGTTGTAATGTTAAGGCAGGTTATTAACAACTCTGCTGGAAATATTGAGTTGAGCTAGCTTGAACTCATGTTCTTTTAGCTTGAACAGATATATTTTTGTAATCTCTCTTCTTACTTTTGAGTAAATATTCTTATAACCAGTCTCTGGGCAATGTTCCCAATTTGTTATGGTTCCACATGGGATACCCAGAATCATTAAGCTTCCAAGTAAGAAGGGATGAACCACTGCCCTCTTTATCCACACATGCCTCTTCTTTATTCACTCATGCCCCATCTTTGTTTGCAAATGAAATCCCCACCCTTGCCGATACCATTCACCCAGACACAAATCAATTAATATTTTAAAATAAGCCACGTTAATCAGGCTTTTTTGAATTAACAAAAGTGATTTTATTGATTACTAAATGAGAGAGAAAATAAAAACACATATTTGCAATAAGAGGTGAGTCCAAAAAGATAAAAAGCGAAATAAAAGATATACATTTCAGTCTCTGAATTGTTCACGAAGAGTGAATTGTTGAATGCTGTGACCATTGCAGTGGATGATAGTGGTAACATTGACAATGGCATTTGAACAAGATTGTTGACTTTGCAGAATGATTGAAACTCTTTTGTCTTCAATCCTTTCAGCAGTGGCTGACTGGCAGAACTGAGAGAAAAAGAGCGTCATTTCCCTTGTTTTACCTTGTTATGCAGGTGTGTTTCAATGATTGTTCTCAGAGCTTTCAGAACACATTAGTCAATGCACTAGAACATCAGGCCAGTACCGCATGTAGACCAAAGTTGATACTTGCTTTTAGCCTTGTTTATTTTAGAAAGGGGTAACGCAAACATGTCTCTCACCCAGACTGTTGTCTTTTTTTAATCATTATCTTTCAGTCTGACATACTTGCAGGAGATTACAAGTTCAGTTTGTAATGCATTTTCACCCTTTGAGGTTTCTTTGACCCCTCATCTGGTGTGACATTCCAGAGTTTCTGTCTCTAGGTTGCCACTAAATTTACATCTGCAGTCAACTGTATGTTGTATTGTTCTTTTTATTAAAGAAATAACAGATGTGATCGTTAAAGTTTGACGTGTTAATAGGTGATTCAGAGTTAGGGCACTCACAGCCTAGACTCCGCGACTTTCAGATCATCCACGCATTGAGGCCAGAAGAAGAGAAAGCATAATTACTGAAGATCAGGAGAAAAATCGACTGTAAGTGAAGGCCCTGTGGCTAACCTCTCGCACTTTCAGACAGGCAGCCACTGTATCTGACATAGTGTGCTTACTGAGGAAGTGAGGAATCTAGTAGATTTGAATCTTAGGTGCATTTATCAACTTCTTAAGCAGAACCAAATGATCAACCCTGTCCATCACCTTCAAAATGTCACTCCTGCATCCCTCTAACAATCTTTTAATGCAAAGTGCAATGTCTTCCGGTCAATCCAAAATTTGTGGCATAGGTCTGAAGTGGGCGGCATGGTGGCTCAGTGGTTAGCACTGTTGCCTCACAGCACCAGGGACCCGGGTTTGATTCCAGCCTCGGGCGACTGTCTGTGTAGAATTTGCACATTCTCCCTGTGTCTGTGTGTGTTTCGTCCGTGCACTCCGGTTTCCTCCCACAGTCCAAAGATGTGCAGGGTGGATGGATTGGCCATGCTAAATTGCCCGTAGTGCCCAGGGATGTTTAGGTTATGTGGTTAGACATGGGAAATATAGGGGAATGGGTCTGGGTGGAACACTCTTCGGAGGGGCGATGTGACTTGTGGGCTGAAATCTCGGTCAGAGGATAAAGTACAGTGTGAGCAGACAATGGCATGGTGGTAATTTCACTGCACTTAATAATCTAGAAACTTTAGCTATTATGTTCTGGGGACATGGGTTCAAATCCCACCATGACAGCTTGTGGAATTTAAATTCAATTAATAAATCTGCAATTTAAAGCTAGTCACAGGAAAGCTATAATTGTACAAAAAAATCCATCTGTTTCAGTAATACCCTCATGATGGTGAGGTAAATCATTACACATGCTCTGAATTTACCACAGCGCTCCTCAATAGCAGGTCAGGCACGGAAGCATTATTTAAGAACCCCATTGTTCTGCTTGAAGACATTGTGTGACAGCCATTGCTCTTGATACAGGCTTGCTGCCCGTGAATGCACGGGTGAAGCACTAGAGCCATAAAACAAATGGTCAGTGAAGACCACTTGTCACTCAATCACTATCTTTTGGACTTTTGTTGTGACTCAAAGATAGATGATACAGCCAACTAATGCAGAATAAAAGTACCACAACATCTGCCAGGATACTGGGTATTAAAAAGTATGATGCACTCTGTGTGGTGACACTGGTGGAGGGACTGAAATCCATTTTGGTTCCAGTACATCTGAGAGTTGACATGTGACACCTGCAAATCAATACATGTGCCTGCAGTGTTGTCCAGCCTCATTAGGAAACCTGCAGTCCTGATGAAGCCTCATGTATATTCCACTAACTTCTACGCTCGAAAAAGAGAATGCATCGTGCATCTTTCCCTTTTTGTCTGAAGGATTACGCACTTACTTTGAAGAACAGTCACTGGCAAATTGTGAGATGTTGGGCATTTTGTCTGCCCCGGCTGGGAACTAGAACGAACAGGTTTACTGGCTAAGGCTATCTTTATATTCACTGGCATTGCTACCTTCATTCTGCAAGCCCGCTTATACCCAGATGCCAGATTTTGGACACATCCTCAGTGGGACTGAAACATTACGCCCCCTCTTCCTGGATTAAGTTAGGGTAGGAGAAATGTTCCCTGAAGAGCTAGGGTGCCTGTGACCCTCCTTCTGAAAATCTTTTTGAACAGCTTGTCTTCTTTCTTGTTACCACAGCTCATTCTTCCTGTCAAGTTGCAGGCCAAAGAGGAACATGACCTACTGCATCCAAGACTGGGACACATGATCTTTGGAGAACATGTTAAGTGTTGCCCATGTGCCGCACCATGTGTCTGCTTTTAAATAGCTATACAGATCTCCAGACACATCATAGAATCCCTGCAGTGCGGAAACAGGCCCTTCAGCCCAACAAGTCCACACTGACCCTCCAAAGAGCATCTCACCCAGATCCATCCCCCTACCCCTTTCCCCTGTAACCCATCTAATCTACACACTCCTGAAAATATGGGCAATTTACCATGGGCAGTCCCCCTAACCAGTACATCTTTGGACTGTGGGAGGAAACCAGAGCACCCAGAAGAAACCCATGCAGACACAGGGAGGATGTGCAAACTCCACACAGACAGTCACCCAAGTTGGGAATCGAACCCCGGTCCCTGGCACTGTGAGGCAGCAGTGCTGACCACTGAGCCACCATGCTGCCCCACTTCTACAAACTGCACCAGCCCATAGATGAGTACTAAGCAAGTTTTAAGAGATTGATGATCCCTCCCTTTAAATAGTGCTGCTGACTGGATTTTCAGGCTTGCAAAATTTTTGGGGGTTAGGGAAACAGAGGGTCAGGGGTTTCAAAGATTCAAGAATGGCGCTAGAGAGTCAGGAAAGTGTCAGATGGACAAAAGTGATGTCAAAGAATCATGGGGCGTGTGGTCAGAGTCTCAATGGGAGGATCAGGGATAGCTTCAGAGGTCAAAGTGGGTTCAGGGGAGTGGTTTGCCAAGTTGCACATGGTTTTAATCAGTCTAACATTTCCTAGGTAGCTGTGCAGGTAGGTAAGTCAGATCTCACCAAAACACATTTGTGTAGTGTACCTTGAGGCTGGAGAATTGTCTATCAAAAGTTTGAACTTCCCAGACAGTCCTCTTGGAGACAGTGCATTGGAACGTCTGAGGGATCCCAAGGCATAGCTTTGGTGGTTACACCGATCTCCGACTATCTGCAGATTGGAGGAACTGGGCTGGTCTATTTAACAAGAGTGCACTTCAGTGAGTGCATGGTAGTATGATTGCTGTGGTTACAGCCTAGTTCAAGTTATTCAAAGCAGTGAGTAGTTTATATTGCAGTTGCATATGTGTGGAATAGAACAGAAGTTCTGAAGTGCAAAGTGTACGATTTCATTTTGACTTAACTGTTGGGCTGAATTGCTGATAGTCAGTGGAGCTGCTGTAGCTCGGTGTGAAATATAGTGCATATGAACATAGGAATTAGGAACAGTAATAGGCCATTCAGCCCCTCAAACCTGCTCTGCCATTCAGTAAGATCATGGCTGATCTGCCTGCAGCCTCAACTCCAATTTTCTGCCTGCCCCGAAACCTTTTGAGTCTATAATTCAGCAAAAGGTTAAGCAAAAATATTCAATGACCCCACCCTCTCTGTTCTGTAGGGATGAGCATTCCACAGACACACAATTCCTGAAGAGGAAATAATTTCCACTTGTCTCAAATGGGGGACCCCTTGTATTTAAGCTGTGTGCCCCAGTTCTAGTCTCGGCCACAAAATGAAAATCCTTTTGCTCTGTCAAGTCCCCTCACGATCCTGTATGTTTCAATGAGATCATCTCTGACCTAACAGTAACCTGCTGCCTTTGCTGTCTGTTTTCAGTATCTCTGGACATTGGTGTTCCTTCTAAGAAAAATAAACAAACAGCGAAATTCACAGCTAACCTTGGAGAAACCTGTGTGTAGGAACTCACAGCAGGGGAGCAGCTAAGTGGCTTTTTAAAGTGTAACCTTACTGTTGTTCTTTTGTAAATCTACAATAGTGAATAGATTTTTTTTATTATATGTTATTGAGATCCGTCTCTTGATTAAACTTTAAAAATATAAAACATAGGTACTAAGCTAGCCTGGTGCAGTTTTTTTTAGAGCAGTAACACTGTGCAATTTTCTGGCTCTGTAGATTGTTAAGGTGCAAGGATGGTCTTCAATTGAGTGATGTGCCCTTCCTGTTGGATGTGGGAGATTAGGGAGTTACTGATGACTATGTCTGCAGGAAGTGTGTTTGGATGCAAATCCTATTGGATTGCATGGATCAGTTGGAACAGCAGTTAGAGGTAATGGGGAATTTACAGGAGCTGTGAGTGTGATGGGCGTCAGTTGCAGGGAGGGAGATAAACCAAAGATACAGTCAGGTCGATGAGTGACCTCCAGGAAATGTAGAAGAGAGAGGCAGGTAGTGCAGTAATCTCCTGTGGCTATCCCTATCTCAAACAAGTATACTGTTTTGGAAAATATAGGGGGTGATAGACTGTCAGGGGAATGTAGCACTAACAGCCAGTTTCTGGTTACGAGACTGGCTCTAATGTAACGAGGGTACGCGGGGTTCCAAGCAATCGATTGTGATAGGGGACTCTCTAGTCAGAGGCACAGGCAGATGTTTCTGCAGCCAACAGCGAGACATCAGAATGGTGCGTTGCCTCCCTGGGGCCAGCATCAAACACGTCTCAGAGAGGGTGCAGAATATTCTCAAAGGGGAGAGGGACCAGCAGGAGGTTGTACACATTGGAACTAATGACACAGGAAGTGAAAATGATGAGATTCTGAGAAAGTTAAGCAGGATTTAAAAAGGAGGGCCTCGAGGGTAGTGGTATCTGGGTTACTCCCAGAGCCACAAGCTGGTGAGGGTAGGAATAAGAAGATATAACAGATGAATGCGTGGCTGAGACGCTGGTGCAGGGGAGAAGGATTCACATTTTTGGATCACTGGACTGTCTTCTGGGACAGAAGTGACCTGTATAAGAAGGATGGATTGCATCTAGATTGGAAGGGGACTAATATACTGGCAGCGAGATTTGATAGAGCTGCTCAGGAGGATTTAAACTGGTAAAGGGAGGGTGGAGTTGGGGGGTGGGGTGGAACCCAAGGAGATAGTGAGGAAAGAGATCAGTCTGAGACTGGTATAGTTTTGAAAAAGGGTAGGTCAAACAGTCAGGGCAGGCAGGAACAAAGTAGAGAACGAAGTAGGATTGATAAACTAAACTGCATTTATTTCAATGCAAGAGGCCTAACAGGTAAGGCACATGAACTCAGGGCATCAGGAACATGGAACTTGGATATCATAGCAATTACAGTGACATGGGTCAGGGGTGGACAGGACTGGCAGCTTAATGTTCTGGAGTATACATGCTATAGGAAGGTTTGAAAGGGGGAAAGAGAGGAGGGAGAGTGGTGTTTTTGATTAGAGATAACATTACAGCAGTATTTAGGGAATATATTCTGGGAATACATCCAGGGAATTTATTTGGGTGGTACTGAGAAATAATAAAGGGACGATCACTTTATTGGGATTGTACCATAGAACCCTCAATAACCAGCGGGAAATTGAGAAACAAATTTGTAAGATCTCAGTTGTCTGTAAGAATAATAATGTGGTTATGGTAGGGGATTTTTAACTTTTGCAGGCGTAGACTAGGACTGCCATAGTGTTAAGGGCTTGGATGGAGAGGAATTTGTTAAGTGTGTACAAGAAAATTTTCTGATTCAATATGTGAATGTATGTACCAGAGAAGGTGCAAAATTTGACCTAGTCTTGGGAAATAAGGCAGGGCAGGTGACTGAGGCATCATGACTGGGGGAGCACTTTGGGACCAGTGACCTTAATCCTATTAGTTTCAAAATAGTGATGGAAAAGGATAGACCGGATCTAAATGTTAAAGTTCTAAATTGGAGGAGGGCCAATTTTGATGGTATTAGGCAAGAATTTTCAAAAGTTGATTTGTGGGCGTGCGGATGTTCACAGGTAAAGGGGTGGCTGGAAAGTGGGAAGCCTTCAAAAATGAGGTAATGAGAGCCTAGAGACAGTATGTTGCTGTTAGGGTGAAGGGCAAGACTGTAGGTGTAGGGAATGCTGGATGACTAGAGAAATTGAGGTTTTGGTTAAGAACAAGAAGGAAGCACATGTCAAGTATAGACAGCAGGGATCGAGTAAATCCCTAGAAGAGTATAAAGGCAGTAGGAGTATGCTTACGAGAGAAATCAGGAGGGTAAAAAGGGGCCATGAGATAGTTTTGGCAAATAGGGTTAAGGAGAATCCAAAGGGATTCTACATATACATTAGGGACAAAAGGGTAACTAGGCAGAGAATAGAACCTCTTAAAGATCAGCAAGTCCTCCTATGTGTGGAACCACAGGAAATGGGGGAGATACTAAACGAGTATTTGCATCAGTGTTTACTGTGGAGAAGGATGTGGAAACTAGAGAATGTGGGGAAATAAAAGGCAACCTCTTGAAAAATTTCCATATTACAGAGGAGGAGGTGCTGGACTTCTTAAAACACATAAAGGTGGATAAATCCCCAGGACCTGGTCAGGTGTACCCTAGAACTACATAGGAAGCAGGAATGTGATCACTGGGCCCCCTTGCTGAAATATTTGTATCATCAATAGCCACAGACGAGGTGCCAGAAGACAGGAGATTGGCTAATGTGGTGCCACTATTTAAGAAAGTTGGTAAGGAACAGCCAGAAAACTATAGACCGGTGAGCCTGACAACGTTGGTGGGCAAGTAGAACATGGAACATAGAACAGTACAGCACAGTACAGGCCCTTTGGCCCACGATGTTGTGCCAACCTATTATCCTACTTTAAGATCAAACTACCTCGCATACCCTACATTTTATTATCATCCATGTGCCTATTCAAGAGTCGCTTAAATGTCTCTAATCTATCTGACTCCACTACCACCGCCGGCAGCGCATTCCACACACCCACCACTATCTGTGTAAAGAACCTACCTCTGACATCTCCCCTATACCTTCCTCCAATCACCTTAAAATTATGCCCCCTCGTAATAGTCATTTCCGCCCTCGGAAAAAGTCTCTGGCTATTCACTCTGTCTATGCCTCTCATCGTCTTGTGCACCTCTATCAAGTCACCTCTTATCCTTCCTCACTCCAATGAGAAAAGCAAAAGTTGTTGGAGGGAATCCTGCGGGACAGGCTTTGTGTGTATTTGGAAAGGCAAGGACTGATTAGGGATAGTCAACATAGCTTTGTGCGTGGGAAATCATGTCTCATGAACTTGATTGAGTTTTTTGAGGAAGTAACAAAGAGGATTGATGAGGGTAGAGTGGTGGATGTGATCTATACGGACTTCAGTAAGGTGTTCGACAAAGTTCCTCATAGTAAACTGGTTAGTAAGTTTAGATCACATGGAATATGGGGAGAACTAGCCATTTGAATACAGACTGGCTCAAAGGTAGGAGACAGAGAGTGGTGGTAGAGGTGCTTTTCACACTGGAGGCCTGTGACCAGCAGTGTGCCACAAAGCTCGGTGCTGGGTCCACTGTTTTTCGTCATTTGTATAAATGATTTGGATGTGAATATAGGAGGTATGGTTAGTAAGTTTGCAGATGACACCAAAATTGGAGGTGTACTGGACAGCAAAGAAGGTTACCTCAGAGTACAATGGGATCTTGATCAGATGGGCCAATGGGCCGAGGAGTGGCAGATGGAGTTTAATTTAAATGAATGTCAGGTGCTGCATTTTGGAAAGTAAAATCAGGGCAGGACTTATACACTTAATGGTAAGGTCCTGGGGTGTGTTGCTGAACAGAGACCTTGGAGTGCGGGTTCATGTATTCTTGGAAATGTAGTTGCAGGTAGATAGGATAGTGAAGAACACGTTTGGGACGCTTGCCTTTTTTGGTCAGTGCATTGAGTATAGGAGTTGGGAGGTCATGTTCTGGTTGTACAGGACATTGGTTAGGCCACTTTTGGAATACTGCGTTCAATTCTGGTTACCTGATATAGGAAGGATGTTGTGAAAGTTGAAAGGTTCAGAAGAGATGAATAAGGATGTTGCCAGGGTCAGAGGGTTTGTGCTATAGGGAGACCTTCAATAGACTGGGGCTATTTTCCCTGGAGCATTGTAGGCTGAGGGGTGACCTTATAGATGTTTATAAAATCATTAGGGGCATGATAGTGTAAATAGACAAGGTCTTTTCCCCGGGCTGGGGCAGTCCAAAATAAGAGGGCATAAGTTTAAAGTAAGAGGGGAAAGATTTAAAAGGGACCTAAGGGGCAACCTAAGGGTGTAATAAATCCTTATTCAAATGTAATACATTTTGACTTTGTTAATCTATTTTATGATTTTATCTTGATTTTATTCCTTAGAATAATGGAATGAGAGAGAATCAAACTTCATTGCTCATGGTTTTCTTTTCTTTCATTGTAAGTAAAATAGTAGGTGAGAAGTGAGAATAATCCATAGGAATTGGTATACATTCAAATCCTCATTCTCATTTAAAATGGCCACACATTGCCTTCTCTGTAACATCCTCAAAGTTGATAATCTTTTCTGAACTCAGTCCCTTGTGCATCCTCCCATCATACCATCATTGGCTTTGTGACCACCTAGTCGTCTTGCTTGAAAGCTAAGTCTATAAGTTCCTCTGCCCCTCCACCATCATTTCATACTTCACGATTCTTCTTAAAGAGCACTTTTATTTTTGCTTGACTTATCCATAACTAATGCTTGTTTCCACTTCACAATTATGCATATTTCACTTCTTCAAATGCTCATGTGCTTCATTCTTGGAAGATGCAGAGGTCTCTATCTCAGTTACTTCCCCACAACAAATCAAGTCATGCTCTTAAACTCTTTACCTGTCTCTTGTCATGACACTTATACTGAGTAACTTCCTAATTAGATGAAGTAATCATTTCAAAACTCTCAAAACCTCTATTAAATGTTTTCCTACACTGCATTTCTTTAGTGAAAATAATGCTGCTTTTTCAAAATCCTCTTTTTTTTAAAACCATAATTTTTCTTCCCGAGTACAATTTTGATGGAACAAGGTGCAGGGCTGGATGAACACAGCAGGCCAAGCAGCATCATAGGAGCAGAAAGGCTGACGTTTCGGGCCTAGACCCTTCATCAGAAAAGGGGGAGGGGAAGGGGGTTCTGAAATAAATAGGGAGAGAGTGGGAGGCGGATAGAAGAGGGATAGAGGAGAGGATAGGTGGAGAGGAAACAAACAGGTCGAAGAGGTGGGGATGGAGCCAGTAAAGGTGAGTGTAGGTGGGGAGTTAGGGAGGGGATGGGTCAGTCCAGGGAGGACGGACAGGTCAAGGGGGCGGGATGAGGTTAGTAGGTAGGAGATGGGGGTGCGGCTTGAGGTGGGAGGAGGGGATAGGTGGGAGGAAGAACAGGTTAGGGAGGTGAGGACGAGCTGGACTGGTTTTGGGATGCGGTAGGAGGAGGGGAGATTTTGAAGCTTGTGAAATCAATGTGGTATGTATACTGCATCCGCTGTACCCGTTGTGGCCTCCTCTACATCAGGGAAACCAAGCGGAGGCTCGGGGACCGCTTCGCAGAACACCTACGTTCGGTTCGCAATAAACAACTGCACCTCCCAGTCGCGAACCATTTCAACTCCCCCTCCCATTCCTCAGATGACATGTCCATCCTGGGCCTCCTGCAGTGCCACAACGATGCCACCCGAAGGTTGCAGGAACAGCAACTCATATTCCGCTTGGGAACCCTGCAGCCCAATGGTATCAATGTCGATTTCTCAAGCTTCAAAATCTCCCCTCCCCCTACCGCATCCCAAAACCAGCTCGTTCCCACTTCCCTAACCTGTCCTTCCTCCCGCCTATCCCCTCCTCCCACCTCAAGCCGCACCCCCATCTCCTACCTAATAACCTCATCCCGCCCCCTTGACCTGTCAGTCCTCCCTGGACTGACCCATCCCCTCCCTAACTCCCCACCTACACTCACCTTTACTGGCTCCATCCCTGCCTCTTCGACCTGTCTGTTTCCTCTCCACCTACCCTCTCCTCTATGCATCTTCTATCCGCCTCCCACTCTCTCCCTATTTATTTCAGAACCCCCTTCCCCTCCCCCTTTTCTGATGAAGGGTCTAGGCCCAAAACGTCAGCCTTTCTGCTCCTGTGATGCTGCTTGGCCTGCTGTGTTCATCCAGCTCTGTACCTTGTTGTCTCGGATTCTCCAGCATCTGCAATTCCTACTATCTCTGATACAATTTTGATGGATCTGTGTTACTATCTTTATGGATTTAATGCCCTTTCTATGTGGGATTGTTCATATTTTTCCTTATTCTTTCTTAGGCTATTGCTTTGCCTGCAAAAACTGATCTGTTATCCACCCTTAATTGTTCTAAAAAGGGTGTAAATTATTTCATGAATTGTTGCATTCATGAGTGAAGGCGATGCCAAAATGTCATTGTGGACCACTTGGCCAATTCAAAGAACACTTCAAACCATACTGGTTAAGGGACTGAAATCAAATCTAGGTCTGACTGGGCGGAACTTTGGGAGTTTCACTCCAAAAAAAACATGAATAAAACAAGTGGGATTTATGACAAGGCCACTTCTACTGTGACACCTGCTGTAAGTGTGGGCTAACCACTGGTTTGTTCACGTTGTAAATTTATCTTGTGTTTCCTGCTTTTGTTCTCCAGCTATTAATACAAAACTCAAAATACTATTGGCATATTTTTTGCAGCTGTGTATCTGTTATTAGACTTTTAACAGTTATTTGGAGATAGAGGAGACCAAAAGTAAATCTTTACTCAGTTTAGACTTATGCACAAAATGAAACGTGACAAATCTATAACTTTTTACCCTACTCACTAATCCAGTGTCAATAAGTATCTCCATGTTTCGGCTCAAATAATGACTATCCTTCTACATCACTTGCTTGTTTAAGTGGATTATGTAACACATCTCTCTGAAAAAGTTTTTTTTTAATCTATATTACATGAATGTGTGGCTAAAAGAGTGACAAAGATCTTTGGGGTTGATTTCGCTGTTGTGGGAGAGTCCTCTCATCGATCTGTATCACCCAGTTTCTCTTAAAAATCCTGAGTAACACGCCTCACTTTAAAAACATCTGAAATAAGAATTAGGAGCAGGAGTAGGCAATTCAGTCCCTTGAGCCTCCCCTGCATTTTAAGTCCTATCTTTAAGTACAACAAATATATAACAAGGCTGCCTGTCCCCAGCTGATACTTCTGAATAAACACCAAATTATTTCCAATTATTGAATTAAAATAATGAGCACCATTAATTGAAAATTGCTTTGATTCCCTTTATTGTAAATATCATCATTTGCTTTTGTGAAATGACTTTTTGGAAACAGCTTATCTGATAGACCCAGGAACGTTTCCTCATTAGTCCAGTTAAAGTCTATCTTTGAAAGGAAGTGCTAAGTTAAATATCACGTCAGTAATCAGTACCGCAGATGAGATATCAATAATATTAGCAGACAGGTTATTTCAAAATTGATAAATTAAATACTTGAAACATACAGTTATTCTGTTCCTCTATGTAACAAGCAAACAATGTTATTGCAAATTATGCAGGTTCGCATGTGTGGGTAGAGAAACAGAGGTGACATTTCAGATTAATGACCCTTCATCAGATCTGGGAAAATTCAGGTATTAAGCAAATAAAAGTGGGAAACGTGGGAAAAAGAACAATAGATAAAGTCTGTGATAGATAGAAGACAAGAGAGATTAAATGATGAAATAGTGGTGGAGAAAGTCTATAGTGAGTAGTAATAGGACATGTAAAGAAATAAAAGATAGTCACGCTAGACCATGTCTATGTCTAAAGATGGGAATGCCGAAAGCGAGATAAAAACAAGAGTATAACCAAAGTCTGCAAAGAGAAGGAAACACAGTGGGACATTGATTAGAGTTAGCCCTGAGAAGATGGTAGTTAGCTACGTTCTTGAATTGCTGCAGGTCATATGCAGGGGCAACCACTAGAAGGTAGGGCGTAGCACAATTTTGTCCCAGTGACAATGAAGAAGCATTAATGTATTTGAAAGTTAGGATTGTTTGTGACTGTTGCCAATTCTTCCAAGAACAAAATTTAAAATTATGGCATGAAAATTCAGGAGAAGGAAAATATTTACCGAAAAAATATATATACAGTCACAGAGAGAGAAGAAGGCAATGGTGACAACCTGGCTATAGTTGCCCAATAGCAGTGTGCAAAATTTAGAAGAGAGAGTGTAATGTACTCACTTTTCTAACTTTTAGTTTTCATTACATCATTTTCTCCTCTGTTTAAGTTTTTGGAGCCTGCATTGATTGCCTCCGTAGTCTCCTCCCATTATGTCTTCTACATGATTTCTGCTTCTTAGTCCCCAGGTGACTGATGCCCATGAGCATTATTTCTATTAGCAACTCATCAATGTATGAGTTAAAAAGTTCAGAAACTTTCCTGAGGCAGGTTTCTCTGGCGCAGATCCCTCCTGTTATTTCAGCAGCCCCATGCACAGAATAACGTAGTGCTTTTTTTTTATCAGCTGTTGTGTTTCAAAAGCTGGAGCAAAATTCAATTTCATTTTCTCTTAGCAGCAGTAAATCAATGATCGGTGGTTTAAGCACTACCATTCCATCTGTCCTAATTAATTGAAGGCCTCTAAGGAAACTAGACTGGGTCAATGGAGGCGTCTTGTGCAGGATACTTTAATTATAATGTTGCATACTGTTATAATAAATGTCATTACAATATGATTACACATACAGTATATATTGATCATAAACTGACTCGTGGATGATTTATAGTTGTAAGAAGTGAAACTGATGAACTACGTTGTATTGGTGACAGACAATTCGGTATGTATTACTACTTAGTTTCTCCTTTGCAGAGGAAGCCAAATCAAAGCGACAACATTCAAAATCTGTAGAATATCAAAGAACAACTTCTTTAAATTTGTTTTCAGGAAACTGGTGATGCCAATCTGACCATATATTGCTCACCAGCAATTTTCCAGTGTAGGTGACTGTGGGCTTTCTCCGAAGCTTTGTTGACTTTCCTGTGCTAATTATGCTTCTGCGATGGTGTTTGGTGGGTTTCCTGTGATTAAAAACCAGCAATGGTGAAGGACAACAACATTTCTCCAAGTTTGAATGGATAAAAGAGAGACTTCAGAAGAATCTAAGATGGAATCTCATTCAGGGCGTGAGCGATGTAGGCTATGGCAAGATGTGTAGC
This sequence comes from Rhincodon typus, assembly GCF_021869965.1. Classification (NCBI taxonomy): domain Eukaryota; kingdom Metazoa; phylum Chordata; class Chondrichthyes; order Orectolobiformes; family Rhincodontidae; genus Rhincodon; species Rhincodon typus. The sequence continues at coordinate 62,896,652 of NC_063342.1, read as the reverse complement.
AGAATCGGACAACAGGTGCAGTGAGGGTCATCTGGACATCGATAACATCTCACTCCACATTTTATATTTTCACAAGTGACACGGCAAGATTCTCACTGGGCAGTTGGTGAGATGCTAATTGATGGTTATTATTGATTGTTAACTGCCTTGTTAATGCCATTAATATTTGGATCACCATCTTACCAAACCCACCAAACAAACCATACCTTTGGAAAACTTGACAAAGAAACCAGACTGTGTTGGCCTTTTGTTGCGAACCTCCTCCATGCTGTCTGCAGCCAAACTGCAGCCTACAGCGTGATCAGTGAGCATTAGTCAAATACGCTTCTCCTCCAAGGACACGTAGCATCTGCCAACCCCTCATGACCTCCTCTGACTTCGATTCTGCACTGGCGGCGTGCCCTGGAAGCACATTGCAGAACGCACAGAAACTTGTGTCGAAAGTCAGTAGTAGGGCCACTTTGCGCACAGAGACCCAACCCACACCTCAGGGCTGCTCATATGCACTGATACCACTCACTCACTTAGTGTCTACCTGCATGCTCACAGCATCCCTGCCTTGCTTTGGCATTGCCAATTAGTGCTTTCACACAAAAAGGCAATCTCCTGTCCTGCTGCTAAACATCCTTCAACCTACGTTGCTCACATCTTGGCAGCTTCACACCTGCACCACATGCAGCAAATACACTGCACATGCAGCAAGTGAGCCCAAGCATCACATTGTTATAGAAGTAGTCCCCAGTGGCGTCCATGGAGGGGAGAGAGGTGCCATCACACTGAGTCAAAGGCTACTTCCCATACCAGTCAAGGCAGCTGGCCATACTTCAGTGGCCCATTCTCAGGCAGTGGTCCTTGCCTCTGCAGGCCAGGGAATGGATCACCGTCAGTCTGTTCACTCTATAGTGGCAAGTCTGGTGAATAGTGCTCATGGGGTTGGGGTGATGTATAGTCAGGAGTCTAGGCACTGTATTTCCCAGTCATGTTGGTCACTACATCAAATCCACCCGCAGAAAATGAGGGGAAGGAGAGAGGGGGTAAAGTGTGGCAGAGCCTGGGGGGTGCTGTTTGCTTTGGGAATGGGGCTGCAGGCTCTGAGCGAGAGCAGAGTACAATTGTGAAGGTTGGGGCAGCAGGATTTGGAAGGGTGCTATATTATACACGAAGGCTGGGAAGGTTATAATGATGCATGGCTGGTGCAGAGGTGGGGTGGTGGATACTACCATCAGGAGCTCCCTGGCTTTGAGTGGGGATGTCAGTGAATGATCACACGAGGCATGAGCATCTTGTTGCCAAGCTCTGGGTGGGAAGGGTAAGCAGCTGGAGGCAAATGCAGATGGGGAAGTGCAAGTCAGGATGTGTTACTAGGAAAGGGGGGATGTGGATATTAGGGTGCATGGGCCTGGCAGATGCCAGTGTGTCCGTGGAGGAAGACAGGTTGACAGAGGATTGCTGCATTCCCACAGCCCCTGGGCAATCAGGACCATTGCTGCCTATGTACCTGTCTGCTGTACCTGCTTTTCCCTGTGCATGTGGATGAAGTCTGATTCTTGACACCATAGGGTCATTTCTTGCCTGGCACTGAGTGGGTGCCGGGTCTCTGACAGTCCTTGAGTGCCAATGACCTGGAGATAGGTGAATTGGCAGTGAGGTGCCCACCTGATTGTGTTCCCCACTCTCTATGGTTATGGTACCTCCCCGCTCCACCGAGGTTCAGTACCTGTTCAGGTGCTCTTGGTATTCTCTTCTTTTGAGGTGGAGGGACACAGTTTATCTGGAGTTGGATGCTTCTCTGCAGGCAATGCAGAACTTGTCAACAATCACTGCCAAGAGGAACCAGGATAAAAGTATTCCGACCAACTCACGAAGTCCAGAATCTCAAAATCAACTGCTCCACCAACAAAGTTAACATCCACAATAAGCTGAAGAAGGGTCCCAACCCTAAATGTCAATTCTCCTGCTCCTCTGATGCTGCCTGGCCTGCTGTATTCCTCCAGCTCCACACTGTGTTATCCACAATAAGCTGCTATCTACTTCTTTAAGAACAACTCCACGTCTGATTTGTTTTGTTTTTGACTTGCTTCTTATTTCTAAACTCTGTAACAACGTGATGCATTGTGATGTCTTTTCACATTTAGGAAATTGTAAGTTTTTTTGCTAGCTCAAGAAGATTTGGTTAAATTGATTCCTTCTAAAGCATAAATTAATTAGGTGTGGGAGAAAGGCTTCCATGAGGGAGGGATTTTAAAATTTAACCTTGTTGTGACCAACCGAGCTCTGTGGGTGAATAAAGGAAGGGAGGCAGCTCCTTCGTGTCATCACCCAGGAGCTTAACAATTCAGATTTGTCTCCCCTGGAACCGTAAGAAATTGGGGAACCTTCCCAAAGGACTGGTCATGACAAAATGGTGCAATATAAACATCAGCTTTTATAAATATTTTTGATTATTATAATCCTTGCTTCAAGAATATATCGGACGGTTCATCAACAGAAACTTATTTTCCTTCTTCACATGCAACTCATGCTTAAAAATCATCCCTATGTAAAAATCATCCAACTACCATGAAATATAGGCCAGCCATTTGGGTAGAATTGTTTAAAAAATGGAACAGGAAAGTATGTGTACTCTTGTATGAGAGAGGCAAGTATGGGGACATGCATTATGTGAGTTCTAACACACACTATTGCTATTATGCTATAATATCCAGAGCATAATCAGGCTGTAAACTCACAAATCCTGAGGAAAGAGATTTTTTTTAAAGCAGTTTTCATATTTCAAAATACAAAAAAACCCATTGCTAATGATGTTGTTTGGGTTGGGATTATTCTTGTGTATTGATTGTGTCTTTGTCTGTGCCAGAGCAGAGGGTTCTCCTTGTGATTCAAGACTTGACAGCAAGGTAAAAACCATTTAACATCAGCATGAGCTAGAAATTTGCTGTGGGATGAAAAAATATTGTCATTTGAATAATTGAGAGAAAGAAAAAGAAGGTAGGGAGGTGAACAGAATTAATAAGTATTTCCAAGCAAACATTGCAAATCCACAATGTGAGTTGGAACAAATCAAATGATACGTGTAATTGAGACAATCAGATTTGGTGAGGATTGCAAACAAAACAACAATGTGTCTTTTCTCTTTTGATATCAGTAAATTTATATTTTGAATTAGACAGATAATGCATTGCTTTGGGAAATCATTTGCTTGTGCTACATTGGGCAAACCTTTGAACATATACAGCAGGACTATGATAAACATGGAAATGTTGTTAGGTTTTGGCGTACTTGCAAACAGTAACTTAACAGCCACAAGTAAAACACTGCCATTTATATTCAGTGACCTTATTCCCACTAAAAGTTCTATTCCTGTCAAACTAAACTGTTCGACGGATTTGAACTTCATACTGGCAGCAGTTGATTTTCCCGTATGGGTTATTCCCTTGATATCTTCTTTCGGCAATTACTTATCAATGAACTACTCGTTACTGTCCAGTTATTAGCCTGTATGAATTCCTGTTTGGTACTAGCTATGTACTATTGATTATTCTGTATAAATTATTTTATTGATATTTGGTGCCAGGCACCTAATTGCTAATATCGATGGAAAAGGTTTAATGAGCCAACTAGTCTTTACCTGTCTTTCTTCACATGCTTGTATATCATCCCTATGTAAAAATCATCCAACTATCATGAAATGTAGGCCGACCATTCAGGCAGAGTTGTTTAAAAAATGGAACAGGAAAGTATGTGTGCTCTTGTATGAGAGAGGCAAATATGGGGACATTAGTATATCCATTACTTAATTTTTTCAGTTTGCTGATTTTTAATTCAGTTTTTATCTATCTTTCCTTCCACTACTTTCATCTAAATTTGTTGTGGGGTTTTGCTTTTATTTTCTTTATGTATCTCTCCACTGTATTGCTGTTCTCTGTTCCATTTCCTTTAATTTGCAATCAGTGAGCTCCAATTTTGCACTAGTGTGTTTTTGCTTTGGTTTTTGTTTCATTGTTTGTATGTCTGCAGCTGTAGAAAGATGATAAGACCAAACTGAAGGACCACAATAAAAGAAAGTCGTTTACATTGAGGGGGGAGAAAAGCAGAATATTTGCTGTCTCAGTGACACATGGTGACAGAGCGTCAAACCTGCACCAACAAATATATAAATGAACTGCTACGTTAGAGCAGCCTCGATCCTTCCCTCATATATTATTGACAACAGTAAATAATGGTACATGGGAGGCTTCACCATTTGGAACATTGGTTGAGCATAAGGCCAAGTGAAGTATTGTTTGCATGTCAAGTTGCTGTCATTGCATTATTCAAATTGCAATGACTTCTTTTTGTTTTTAATAAATAGATGAATTAATGTTGTGGTAGTCATACAAGAAACCAGAGTAAGACATAAAGTGTGGGAAATATATATTTTACAGGAAAAGAGAAATGTTGTAGCTGTTTCACCCTTATCCCAAATATTGCTTGGACTTATCATCATGCTGCTTTGCCTCATCCTATGGCAATGAAATAAAACAAGGTTTGTCACATAATTCCTTATTTAAGAGGTACTTTAAAAAAAACAGATCTTAGAAATATCATTGCAGGAGATGCCATTCAGCCAGTTGAGATTGTTGCATAAGTAGTGATACTGCATCAGAGCCACAGTCTGTTATCATTCTCTACCTGTTATCCATGCTCTTCACTACATTGGTGTTTCCCGGATTCCCTTTTAAACATATCATCTGTATTTAAATAGTTCCTAAACCCAAGAAACTGCAGAAAATGTGCTGCTGAATTTGCTTACTGTAGATGGGGAACTGGCTACTTATTGGAGTAAGTTAAAGCAACATTTCTTAATTGGATCTAACCAGTTTTGGAGAGAATTATGAAAATGTAATGAATCTTTGGACAATGAAGCCTTATTAAGTGTCTGTAGTCAGATAGCTACAGAAGTACTAATAAAATGTGAAAGGTCAGAATGTTGCCATCAATGACTCAGCACAAAAGAAGAACAGAGGTTGCGAATAATACCGAAGCAATCAAAACGATTGAAAATTCATATCTTGTAAAAGTTGCAGCAGATGGTAAGTGTATATCCCAACATTGATTTTTATGACTCTCACTGTTCAATTTAATTTGAACCACTTGTGCACCATTATGTTTAACTGATTTCAGATGGATAGCAACATGATTGCAGATTGTCAGAATGTGTAGTTTTCTCTTTCAAGGAATCAATTTAGGTTCATGTACAAGGATTTAATTTTTGATATTTTAAGAGCAGGTTTTAAAAGCAATGCCAGCAACTGACGGAGGAAGCAACAGATGATTGCAGACTGACTATTGAACTGTGTGGAAACAGTAACATTTTACAATAGATATTATGGATAGCAAAGTTAATGAAGCAAATATGCATAACTTTAGTGCAATGGAGTTGTTCATGATAATTGGGGTACAAACCATTAGACTGTGGAAATGAACTGGAGAAATAAATATGTAAAATAAATCAGTGAAATGAGTGAAAGATGTAGAATATTAATCATGGGAGAATTCAATTACCCCTAACTAAACTGGCAAGAAGTGTGTTCATGAGTCACTAGTAATCTGGTGATGGGAAATGACACAGTGGAGTTAAGAGAGTTACCTGCATGGGAACATCCAGAATAGGATTCCCCAATTGTGATGTTTGTCTCTGGGATGTTCATTCTGTATTTGTGCTCTCTCATTCATGTTATTTTGCTCCCATTGCACTGTAAGTTACACTAGAGGCTGCAGGCTCACAGTCACTGACATTGATGGCATGATTGAATGCAAGTCTTCAGGCTTTGCCCAAGATTTTCTCCTCCTTTCTAGTGCCCTTTACCCTATCTTTCATAGTGTCAATTTTGACATGTTAACTTCTTGTTTCGTTTGGGGTGGGGGAATCAAATAGTTCTGTGTTTTGAAAGCTGTTATCTTATTGAAAAAGCCTTAATACCTTGATAGGCTAACTGAACTGGTCTCTTTTTAAAACTGATTTCTTGTAATTATGCACTGGCCACAATTTAAAACTAACATACGTAATTTGAGTAAGAACACCATTAAATGACGAAATGTTTTAATATAGAATGTTGACACTTAAGGGGAGACACAAATGTTCAAAGCAACTATGCAAAAAATACCTTATTTTATTTGCAGTTGATCTTAAATAAAATAGAATTGAGTAAAATAGTGAGTAAGTTCAAGAGGATGGAATAAAAATTGCCCTAGATATCCCAATCAGGATCAGAACCCTTTATTTGACCCTTATTAAGTAGAAACTTAGCCTCTTCACTTGAGATGTTTACTGCTCTGGAAATTGCTGGTCTTCTGCAGTGAACCTGTTCAGTAATCAAACAGCAGAGAGAACAGGCCATGCCCATTTTCTAGTAGCCAATGTGCCACGTTGTGTAATTTAAACATCCAGCAGCCCATGCCAGCCACTGTGACTGTTCCTGTGAAAGGGTTTGTATGTAATGTAAGTGTGGGGTTAGGGTAGAGGTTGGGTGAGGTGTTAAAGAACCACATGGGGACTTTGTGTATTGTACTAGATGGGTGAGATGGGTTTGGGTGTCAAGCATATAGGAGATGCAATTTGGATGGGTTTGTGGCATGATGCATGAGTGAGGTGAGGCTGGTAATATGCCATGCAGGTTGGGTGTCAGGCGGGTAGGATGCCAGGTAAGTGAATGTATGTGGAAGGTAAATTGGGGCAGTCTGGGTCATGCGTGTTGAGTCTGACAGGTGTGAAGGGGGAGGCATGGAATTACAATGGGAGAGCGGGATCTGGTTGAGGGGTGGTTTTCAGATTTCCAGGGGTATCGGGTGTCAGGCAAATTCATATTTAAGGGGGTGTCAGTGGTGAGTTAAGAGGACAGTTTAATAGCTCCCAGGTTTTTAAATTATCTAAGTCTTCCTGGGTAACTGTTAAGCTTAGGTGAGTCAGAGCACTTTGAATTCTTAGACTTCAATGAGGTTTTCTGGAGGGTTCCAGACTGAGGGAATTCCCCTTTCAAAAATACAATTTCCTGGGCAATCTTGTTTATTCACTCATGGGATGTGGACATCGCTGACTGGTCCACCATGTGTTGCCCACCCCTAGTTGCCCTTGAGAATGTGCTGGGGAGCTGCCTTCTTGACTCGCGGCAGCCCACAGGCTGTGAATTGACCCACTATGTCCTGAAGCGGGCAGTTCCAGGATTTTTGACCTCGAGACAGTGAAGGAACAGTGATATATTTCCAAGTCAGGATGGTGAGTGGCTTGGAGGAGATCTCATCGATTAGTCATGTTCCCATGTATCTGCTGCCCTTGACCTTCCGGATGAAAGAGGTTGTGAGTTCAGAAGATCCGATTTTTGGTGAATTTCTCCAGCGCATCTTGGAGATAAGTACATAATGCTGCTTCTGAGAGTCAGTAGTGGATGCTTGTGGATGTGGTGGCAATCGAGTCCATCATATTAGCTGAGTTAGGGATTTTGCCTTGTCCCAGTGTGCAACTCCAGTCTACACTGCTGCAGTGACCTGCTGGCCATCGGGATATCTGTGTTCATTTGAAAATAGGTGTTTTATAGGTTGCAGATCAGGAAGTAGTGGAAAAAAGGAAGTGCCTCCGAAGGGTGAGAATGGCGGTTAATAAAATGGAGTAAAGTAAATTTGTTGCTGGGGGCAAATAAACATTCTTAAACCTTGCACGATCTGAAAATGTTCCTGGGAAATTTCAAATTGGAGAGGTTCGTCAACATTCGAGTGGTGCTTCATCATTAATAGTAGATTTAGGTCAAACTGATGAATTTGAAAGCCTAGATTTAGGTGAAATTGGTGAGAGAGGCTTGCTCTGTGCCAAGTGAGATACAAACAGTTGGGTCTGCTGTTCTTCCACGGAATGTTTTTCAGTATCTATGTTGCAAACGTGTCTTGAATATTTCAATTGGCAGCAGGTTTCCAATTGAATGTCAGCAAAAGTAAATGGCTTAGCTTTGGGGGCAAATGCAGCTGAGCTCCCTGAATTGCCAGAGGCGCTCACAAGATTTGTTACAGTTTAACTGTGTGATTTGTCATCAGCGATTGTATGAAATCAAACTGTAACAAAACAGTTCGTAATTCAAAGCTGTTCTCTATCACTGTGCTCCAATGAACAACAATATTTGTCAGTTAGTGATAAATACTGCAATTAAATACTGTATTGACCATTGTTTATTTTGAACATGTGTATTGTAATTCGTACATTTGCATTCTTCTTCTACAGAGCAGGGCTGGTTTTGAGAATTGCTGATCTGTGTTACTATAGTGTGTGGCACATGGTGAGGAGGCAGGTCCCAGGTCTAGTTCAGCTGGAAACGGGATTGAATTCTGTGCTGTTAGTGTTAATCTGATCCTCACAAGAGTCAGCTATACTAGTTGGCCCTCCACATTTAGCATTAATGGAATTAGAATATTAGGTGTACACTGGCAATTTATAGCTCTGAATGAAGTTACAAATTCAGTAATGTTTGGGAACATCTGGCACTGGCAATACAATCGTAGTGTAAGATTTAAAACTGATTGTGACACAAATAAACATTCATGAGTCAAAGACCAAGTAATTTTGAGTAGATGAAAACAGAACTAGGGAGGGTACATTGAACGGAAAAATGATAGAGATAGAAAGCAATGTGGGAAATATTTAACAATGCAAACAGTAGAATTCAGAAGAAATATATAAACATGTAGTTAAAGACAAGAACAAAGTAGCCAGTAATAAGACAAACATGGATGAATAAAGAGATATGGGTAAAACAGAATATAAAGAAGAAGGTACACAATAAATACATAGAAAAGAAGGGAAAATAATGTTGTATTGTCCTTTACACTTGCCTTGGTTGTGGCCACAACATTTTGACTCACCACATTTTGATCCTGCATCTACACTATCCTCCAAAATGCCTGCATTCCAGTATCAGAGTTGGTGTCTACAAGTATCTGATCAGGTGACCGCTTGTTCAACAAGCATTTACTATTGTTTGTGCCCATCAAAGTGAGGCTGCATTAGCTGGTCAGGTGGCAGATCTGAAAACAGGAAGGCAGAAGCGGTGTTGGAAGGGAATGAGATGGGAAACAGATAGTCCAACCCTACACCCTCTGAAGCTTGCACTTTATGCTCAAAAGCTGGATAAGGGTGAAGTAGATACGTATGGTAGGGATTTAACTAATCCTGAATGTTCAAAGCAACGCTAAATATAATGGCTTCAGTCCCTGCTGGCCTTCTGATGGAGAGCAGTGTGTCTTCCAAGGGCTAAGAGCATGACTTTCTGCTGCCCTTGCCTGTTGTGTCACATGATTCTTCAAAAGAGAAGGAAGACTCTCGATGAGTGTGTTGCAATGTAGTAGGGTGATGCTTGTTGTAGTCAACTAGCTGTAAATATGGAGAAGCTGCGAGGTTGGCTGTGAGGCTTGCAGCAATGGCAGATTGCATGTGTGGGTGAGGGGCAATATTGGAAGCTTAGGTGTGAACCTTGCTTGTTGTTTGATGAGTGATGGGGCTGTGGTGTATTGAGCAGCAGGGATTGATCAGTGGTCCAGCATGTTGGAGATGTTGGTGGGAAATTCCGATCCCTGACCACCTGCACCCATTCCCTTCACTGCATTGAAAACCTCCTTGTACCTAGTGCAAGATGACCTTTCTCCTCTTTTTGACCTCCAGAACTATCAGCAACAGCAAATCTGGGAGCTCACCTTCCAATCTGTGGCTCCAGTTGTGGTTTTATTGCTTCATTGAAAAACATTCCCAGGCAATTCCACTAGCTGACCCAGTCTGAATGTGCTTCTGCCTTAAGAAATGCAAGCTAGCTATAAGCCATGCTGACTGCCCACACATCATGGGCCACTACTGAGTATGCAGCTGGTCAGCTGTAAGTTTCATGTTGGGCTGCAGGCTGCAATCATGGTGCAAAGCAGATGGTGTGACACTGACATACTGCCTACATCACCTTAACTGGACACAAGATAATGACGTTTCACCGCTCTGTGCCTGCTAGTGGAGTCAAACAAGGTTTTAGCCTCCAATTTTCAAAAACTGCGTAGTGACGTTTCCTAATAATGAACATCTTTTACTACGTTACGATTCTATTTATCAAGTGACCGTCAGTGCATTTTGGGATTGATATGGACTTGACATAACAATTATAATTGAAAGCTATGTTATGTGATGTATGAATTACTGCAGCAAAACAATTGAAGTATGACCAGTTCAGAGTTAGAAAAGCAGGAACTGGGCCAATCTTACGCTTCATAGAATAATTTTAACTTCTGCTGTTAAAGAGACACAAAAATGATGGTGTAGATTCATCTATTTTAGAATTGTTAATTAATGGTAGCCTCTCATGCCCTCGCTTTTTGCTCAAAACTAATACTTTGTGAGTTAGAGTCATAGAGGGATGCAGCATGGAAAAAGGCCCTTCGACCCCATTGCATCTGTGCCACTCAAAAACAACCATCAAATGATTCTAATCCCATTTTCCAGCCCCATAGCCTTGTATGCCTTGGCATTGCAAGTATACATCTCAATGCTTCTTAAATGTTATGAGAGTTTTTGCCTCTACCACTGTTACAGGTGGTGATTTTCATATTCCCATCACCCTCTGTGTGAAAGAAAATTTCCTCACATACCTTCTAAACCTTCTGCCCTTTCCCTTAAATCTATTCCCTTGGTCATTGACCTCTCTACGAAGGGGAAATGTTTCTTCCTATCTACCATATCTGTGCCCCTGATAATTTTATTCATCTCAGTCATGCTCCCTTCAGTCTCCTCTGCTCTAAGATAAACAACCCCAGTCTATCCAATCTCTGTTAATAGCTGAACTTCTCCAGACCAGGCAACTTAGTGATAAATCTCCTCTGCTCTCTCTCCAATGCAATCACATCACTCCTGTAATGTGGATTCCAAAACTGCAGAAAATATTCTCATGGTGGCCTAACCAAGGTTTTTTTTACAGTTCCAGCATCACCTCTGTGCTTTTAAATTCTACACCCTAATAAAGGCAAGTATGCCATATGCTTATCCACCTGGTCTGGTACCTTAACGGACTAGTATACATGCACACCGAGGTCACTCTGATCCTTGGTGCTTCCCAGGGACCGACTGCTCATCTTGTATTCCTTTGCCTTCCTCATGTGCATCACCTCACATTTATCCAGATTGAATTCTATTTGCCACTGATCAGCCCATCTGATCTGTCCCCCTCTATCGTCCTGTAATCTAAGGCTATCCTCCATATTATTTATTACCACATCAATTTTTGTATCATCTGTGAACTTACTGATTAATCTTCCTACATTCATGACTAAATAATTGATATAAAGCACAAACAGCAAGGGCCCCAACGCTGACACCTGTGGGATCCCACTGGACACAGACTTTCAGTCAGAAAAGCACCCCTCAACCATCGATTAAAAGACACAACAACTTATTACTTCTTATATTTGCTGACAAGTGAGCACTTTATCTACTGATGCAGTGTGATCAATCCAGCTCTTTTCTCTGCAGTGATTCAGGATTCTTCTGTTTTGTCCATTGATGCAGATTTAGCTGATTTTGCTGTTGCAACTGTTCCACATGTATATTGTACTTTGGAGAATGTTGCTTTGCTGAATCAGAAATTGCTTTCATTTCCCTTCATGCATTGTTTTTGACATAACTGGCCTTAATGCCTGTCATGATGATGCAACCTGAGAAGTAAGTCCAGACACTTTAAAGAGTTTTGCATGATGTATAGTAAATGACTGTCCCAAGGCTGGTCATGGTGTTCAGAAAGGCTTATTTACAAGGAGTAATGAAGAAATTTGATATCGCTTCTTACACTCCATAAGTATGAGTGAAACAAAATGGTCTAGTCTTAGTCACACATCTTCATTTTCATAAACTGGTACTGTTAGTTGGAGTTTGACTCAATTTATTTTCACTGTGCTATCTCTTAGGAAGAAGCAGACCACTTTAGCTCTGTTCATGTAATTCTATATCTTCACAACAGCAAAGCCGAGAGATTATACTTCAGAATTGCCCAGATATGTGACTTGCAGTGATAACTCTGTTATCGTAGAAACCATTCTCATTAGATTGCTCTGTGGATTCCACAACAAATTTAGCAATAGAGAAACAACTGAACATGTCCAATCTTGTGCTTGGTATAAATTATAATTTGTCACTTGTCTTGTGCCTGTCATACCTTCCTCAAATGGTTATAACAACTGCATGCAGCACAGCAAAGTTGCTTCGTTGGTCTGTGTGTTTAGACTAAGCTAATAAGCCAGAGAACATCAGTAGTTTTTGCCACCAGTAATAGTTACAATGCATTAAAACACTTGTTAAGTGTTAAGTCTATATACTATATGATCTCAAAGATGGGTTCTGGAGTACCCATAGCTTGGGCACTTTGGGTTCTGTTTTAGTGTTAAAATTACATCCACATTATGTGTATTTACTTGCAACTACCCACACTTACAATGTGGCAAGTACAAAACGCCACTGTGGGGAAGCATATTTGGACAGATATTAAAAGCTTGTAGTGGAAGTATGCATTGCTTTAGTTTTAGTCAGAATGTAATGCCAATTTGATGCCAGCACTGCTTTATCTAGTTAATGCCCTCCCTTATTTAAGAGCCTGTAAGTGAAGAGCATGGATATACAGGAGTTTGGGGGAGGAACATATGAACAAACCAAACAGATTTTGAAGCAAGGCCCAAGGTGTAGGCCCTTAGTTAGAGAGGATGTACCTGAAGATATTTGGAGATAGCACAGCTGACTAAATGAATAGAAAAATGGAGCAGGATAGAGCTCTTTAGATTCCTGGGACATTGGAACCAGGTTTGGAAGAGGTGGAACCAACACAATCCAGACAGGTTGCACTTCAGTGGGTCTCGGGCTAACATCTTGGCCATAAGGTTTGCTTGTAGTGTTGAGGTGAATTTAAACTATCATGGGGCTAGGAAAATGAGCATAAACTGAAGGGTAAAGTGGTAAGTAAAACAGTGAAAAACATTTCAGTAAATTATTCACACTTTTCCACAAAACTACATTCTATTAGCAAACAAAACCTTAGCAAAAAAGGATCCTGGTGTGGATTCATCTGTAGGGAAGCACATACTTGCTGTGGAAGCATGATAATAAAAATTAATTCCCGAATTGTGTCATGATGAGGAGGGAAGAAAATTGGACCGACATTGTTTAGAGTTTGAAAGAATGAGAATTGATCTCATTCAAACATCAAAGGTTCTCAAAGGGTGCTTGAAAGGATATACACTGAGGATTTTTTTTCACTTGGTTGAGAGGTTTTGTGTGGCGTGGTGGCTCAGTGGCTAGCATTGCTGTCTCTCAGCACCAAGGACCCAGGTTCGATTCTAACCTCAGCTGACTATGCAAACTCCACACAGACATTCTCCTCATGTCTGTGTGGGTTTTGTCCAGGTGTTCTAGTTTCCTCCCACAGTCTAAGGATATGCAGGTAAGGTAGATTGGCTAAATTGCCCACAAAATCCAAGGATGTGCAGGCTAGGTGGATTGGCCATGGGAAATGCAAGGTTACAGGGATAGGGTAGGCGGGTGAGTTTAAGTGAGATGCTCTTCAGAGAGTTGGTGTTGGCTCAACTGGACTCACCACACAAACACAATGGCTAGAAGAGCAGGCCAGAAGCTAGGAATACTGCGGCGAGTAACTCATCTCCTGACTCATCAAAGCCTGACTGCCATCTACAAGGCTCAAAACAGGAGTGTGATGGAATACTCCCCAATTGCCTGGATGATTGCAGCCCCAACAACACTCAAGAAGCTTGACACCATCCAGGACAAAGCAGCCTGCTTGATTGGCACTGCATCCACAAGCATCCACCCCCTCCACCACCAACGCTCAGTAGCAGCAGTGTGTACTATCTACAAGATGCACTGCAGAAACTCACCAAAGATCCTTGTACAGCACCTTCCAAACCCACAACCACTTCTATCTAGAATGACAAGGGCATCAGACGTGTATGAACACCACCACCTTCAAGTTCCCCTCTAAGTCACTCACCATCCTGACTTGGAAATATATCACCGTTCCTTCACTGTCACTGGATCAAAATCCTGGAATTCCCTCCCTAATAGCATTGCAGGTCAACCCACAGCAGGAGGAATGCAGCGGTTCAAGAAAGCAGTTCATCACCACCTTCTCAAGGGCAACTAGGGATGGGCAAGAAATGCTGGCCAGCCAGCGATGTCTACATCCCACAAATGAATAGAAAAAAAAGGGCCATATGGCCTGCTTCCACACTGTAGGGATTCTATGATCTAGATATCGGCTGGGGTGGAGGGGACACAGCCTCAGAATAACGGGTCAATAGTTTAGGACAGAAATGAGGAGAAATTTCTTCAGGAATACGTTTTTTGAATCTTTGGAATTCTCAACCTCAGAGGATTCTGGACGCCCCATCGATGAATTTATTCAAGGCTGTGGTAGACAGACCTTTGGTCTCCAAGAGAATCAAGTGATATGAGGAGTGGCCGTGGAAGTGGAGAAGAAGTATGGTTGTATTGAATTAAGGTAGCATGTGGACCACTCCTTTCTCTTATGTTCTTAGGTTCTGAAACCTGTCTTTACTAACTTGCATCAGAGATTTTAATGTATCAGTCCACACATGTGTAATGGGCTATGTCAGCTCAGCAGCTACAGTGGTGAGTAGTATCATCTGCCACAGAGAAAAACGAACAGGCCTGCTTGCCTTGAATCCTATGAACTAAATTATGGAATAGTGGAGATTTCAGAAGCTGCAGGGGTCTGCTGTTAATATGTCAGTGAGCTCTCTTCCTTTCAACTGAAGGATCACAGCTGATGTAGGTGACACGTACGAAGCAGGGATTAATAAAAGTAATAACGACGTGACATCCAGTTGACTTTAAGTGCATTTGTACTATAGCAAGATTCTTCTGATTGATGTTTATATCATCATAAAACGATCAGGAAGATTTTTCCCAATTGCTATTTTCAGGAAAAGTTATATTATCCATTTTGCTCCATAACAAAATGCTATATTTGCAGAAAACCTGAAACAAAAGAATAAAATGCTGGAAATACTCAGTAGCTTCAGCATCATCTTCCAAGGGAGAGAGAGCTAACGTATCAGGTCAATGACCTTTTGCCTTCAATCTTGACAAACAAAAACATTGTCTTCAAACATTAATCTGTTTCTCTGTGCTGGATGCTGCCTGGCACATACTCACCATTTTAATTCAATTCACCTGATATCTGAGAAGAGTCTAGAAAATAGTTTGAGAGGAATTCTTGTCAAATTTTGGGATATCATTAGCAGGATAAAAATCTCTACTCATAGTGTCGAACTTCAACAATTCTCCAACAACCAACATCGCAACAAATGATTGGACTTGACAAATCCTGACTGTGTGTGTCTGCCCAGAAACACCACAGTCAGGCAGTAACATTTTTCAGTATAAAGGGATATTCCTTTGAGAATGTTGGTATTTTGTGAGGGTGCACTGGAAAATTGTCACAAGAATCATATAGAACTATGATTCTCATGCGTAAGATGAGAGAATTTGAAGTGTGAGAGTGTGAAATCAGACGTAACAGAATTACAATTGAGTAAAGGTAACTACAAAGACATGAGGAAAGAGTTGGCTAGAGTTGGTTAGAAAGGCGCCCTCAGAGGGAAGACCATGGACAGCAATGGCAGGAGTTTCTGGATGTAATTTGGAAGGCAGAGCAGAAATTCATCCCAAGGAAGAAGAAACATAGGGAGGGTGAGGGAACCGTGGCTGACAAGGGAAGTCAGGGACAGTGTAAAAACAAAAGAAAAGCATACAATATGGTGATGATCAGTGGGAAGCCAGAGGATTGAGAAACCTTTAAAAACCCGCAGATGTTAACTGATAAAGCAATAAGGAAGGAGGAGATGAAATATGAGACTAATCAAGCTAGCAATATAAAGGATGATTGTAAGAGCTATTTTTACATATCTGAAAGGTAAGAGAAACGCAAAAGCAGACATTGGACTGCTGGAAAATGAGGCTGGAGAAGTAGTAATAGGGAAGAAACAAATGGCAGTGGAACTGAACAGGTACTTTGCATCAGTTTTCACAGTGAAAGACACCAGCAGCAGAGCAGAGCTTCAGGAGAGTTAAAGGTCAGAGCTGAGTGCAGTGGTCATCACTAAGGAGAAAGTGCTGGGGAAGCTGTAAAATCTGAGGGTGGATAAACCACCCAGACTAGATGAACTAGATCCCTGAAGGAGATAGCTGAGGAGATTGTAGAGGCTTTAATGGTGATCTTTTCAGGAATTAATGGAATCAGGGATGGTCCCAGAGGACTGGAAAATGGCTAATGTAACATCTCTGTTTATGAAGGAAGGGAGGCAGAAAACAAGAACTTATAGGCTGGTTAGCCTGACCTCGGTCATTGGTAAGATATTAGAGTCCATTATTCAGGATGAGATTGCAGAGTACTTGATAAATTCAGCATGGTTTCTTCAATGGGAGGTCATGCCTGACAAATCTTTTAGAATTTTTTGAGGAGGTAGTGAGCAAGTTAGTCAAAGGAGAGCCAGTGGATGCGATCTATTTGGATTTCCAAAAGGCATCCAACAAGGGTGCCACACAGGAGACTGTTAAATAACATAAGGGCAAGCTACTAGCGTGGATAAAGGATTGACTGACTGACAGAAGGCAGGAAGTGCAGATAAAGGGGTCTTTTTCAGATGGCAGCTGGTGACTGGTGGAGTTCTGCAGGAGACTACAACTATTCACGTTATACATTAGTGATCTGGACAAAGGAACTGAGGGCATTGTTGCTAAGTTTACAGATGACACAAAGAGAGCTGGAGGGACAGGTAGTGTTGAGGAAGCGGGGAGGCTGAAGGAGGACTTGGACAAACTAGGAGAGTGGGCAAAGAAGTGTCAGATGGTATACAATGTGGGAAACAGAGAGATTATGCACTTTGGTAGGAAGATTAGAGGCATAGAGTATTTGCTAAACATGGAAAGGTTTTAGAAATCTGAAGTGCAAAGGGACTTGTGAGCCCTGGCCTACACATCCCTGTGGCTTCTTTGCTGGTTTCTCCATTAAGTTCCACACTGGTGTGTTTTCAGCAGGTTTCTGCATCAGAAAATTTGGCCAGAGAAAACCTATTTTGTAAGTTTTCTGTCTGAGCATTGTTGGAAACAATGGTTCCAATGCTGCTTGGGAGATTTGGGCCATGATTTCCATTATATAGAACAGAAGTCAAGTGTTTTCACTAAACAGAGAAAAGGAGACAGGAGGAGGGAGGTTCTTAACAGAGCTATTAACCTACAGAATATTTAGCTGCTTGTCGCTATCGAGATGGAGGCTAAAATTTCATTTCATTTGCATCAGCTGGTTTGGGCAGGTAAATTCCAAGTCCAGAATGGCCGTTACTGAATAGACTATTTTAAGTTACATGAGAAATATCTATTGCCACTATAAACAGACACCAGGGATTTAAAAGCAACTCAAAATAAACTGCAAACTCACCAACCTCACGCACAAGATTTGTAAACCATAAAGACTTGATTTATTCGAACACTTCAACTGACATATTATTGAATGTCTTAAACAAGTTTACTCCCGCCATCAGCAAATGTTACTTACAGTAATGTCTGAAATTCCTACAATACTAACTGATCACAAATTACTTTACGTCCTGGTACCTTGATCCTTTGTGTATTCTCTTAAAGTGGTATTAAAGCTGGTGGGATAAAAAAAATTACTGCGCATCAAAGGGAATTGGACAAAGTTTTGAAAAATAAACGTTTAAAGTATTTTGGGAAAATCTTGGTAAAATGTGATGAAGTGGTTAAGTGTTTCTTAAAACTGGGACAGACTTGTTGAGGTGAATAGTTTGTTGTGCTATGAAACTCGGTACTCTAGTCCATATGTTGTGCCATGTACGTTTAATATTTTACGAGCCCATCAACTGAGCATACTGGAGAAAGGTGGAAAATGAAATAGTTGAAGAAATAAAACTATGCTGAAGTATAATTTCATATAAACATCTTGTACTGCTGGGACATTCTGTTGTTTAATGTGCAATTTTGAAGCATCTCTGAACTATTCATTGATTATTATTATCTGATTTTTAAAAAATTGAATCAAATCAGATGCGGACAGTTTGACAAGCCTGTTACTTCTCAAGATGACTTTATGCTTTGCTGTAAATTAACATGCTACAGTTGCATAGCTATTTAAATCTTCATGTCAGTGCCTGTGATAGATATTAAAATGCTGATAATATCAACTTGCGAACTAATGAAGTCTCAAAAATTTCCCCCAGATTCATTTTCATCATTAACCAATTCAAAACAGAATTAGTAAAACTCTCTTCTATTGTCAAGGAATTCACAAACTAAAAACTTAATTGGGACTAAACACCATGAAATTAAAAAAAGCAGTGAACTGTCTCATTTGGTATATAAGTTCACTTGCAGTATAATTTAAAGAAGCAATGTTTCCAGCCAAGGAAGTGAGGAATGTTGTCCTGTTTATTTTATTTGCCAAACATCTATCGTGCGTAGGTTTTAATTTGCGAAGTACATTTAGTGACAAAGACATTTTAATACAGCTGGATTTTTGTGGCTGGATTGTTGTCATATTTCACAAATATTACATGTCGATTGTTCTGAGATTGAATAATTTATAAAAATACAATGCTTTTAGAAGTGTGCCAATGAACATGGTACACCAAAGGGAGAATTCATCTTATTGATATGTATTTAATCCTACTTTTCACAAGATAGTAATGAAATATACCTCACATATTCACTCAGAAAATTGAGTGCACACGTGTAAAATGTAGTTGAGACAGCTAATAAATTATTTGACTTTTTCTCAAGGCAAATAGCCATCAAACTTGAGGGAGTAATATTTCAGCTGTACAGAGCCTGGGTCATACATCAGTCGGACCATAGTGTTCAGTTCTCGGTAGCACACTTCAGGAAAAGATATGTTGACTTTTTGATGAAATTACAATGTTATGGGTACTTGGAAGGTTAAATTTTGAAGACATGTGCCATAATATATGCCTTTATATCTTGTAATTGAAACATTGAAGGTGGATCAAGGTAAAAATTCAATGAACATTTATGATAGCATCTTGTCATCTCTGCGTATCTAGATACATACATTATGATCACAGGAACTATGATGTCTAGGATCCATCTAAGCAATGTAGATGTACCAGAGGACTCAGAACCTGGTTGGATCACATGTCATGCTACGGTTATAACATCATGGGCTTGTTCCTTAAAGGAATGTCGCATATTTGCTGCTAGATGTAAGGCAACATCTGTCCTTTTCCAAAGAAATGAAATCCGAAACACCTATATGTCATTGCACAAAGGCACACGCTGTCTATCCAACAATTATATAGCCGTATCAAGATAAAGTTAGCAGGGGAAATAATTCAAACTTCAACATAATGTTTTGAAATTTTGATAATTCATCTCAGTTTGGTGATTTGCATACCCATCTGGATGGGTGTGTGTGTGAGTGTGTGCGTGTGCGTGTGTGTGATCTTGGCCCACAACATCATGGTCTTGCTCCTGGTTGATGTTGCATCATCACACAATCATCATCAGCATCATCACACAATCATCATCCAAGTTTCCTTCCTCACACTTTGTGTGTCTGAATGATGTGTGATATACTGGTTGCAGCTGGCTCCTGTTCCTTTTCAATGTATTGCCATGATCTGTAATAGCTTGGTATGACCTGGGCTGATTACACATCTTAGAAGCTCCTGCAGTTATTCAAGTATTTGCAATTGGATTTCTGACTTGCTGTCTCCCTTGTCCAATGCATACTTGTGGTAGTATTCTACCTGCTCATTACTGGTGTATCTGTTATTGTGTTTGAAGAGGAATGTCCCGTGCTTCCTCCATTTTTATCATTGTAAGTGTGCTTTGAATTTCATGAATGGTGTCATGCTGAAACCTGTGCATAAAGTTTGTCCCTTCACTGCTGGACCATTAGTATCTAACAGTTAGAAGATTTTGGAAATGTGAGCTGAACTTGCACATTGGTACTGCAGAGTGAAGATCCAATCTATGCTGCAAGTTGGTCTTTATAAGATATATCCTGCAGCACCACCTATTGGGCTACATGTCTTATATAGTATGAATAATGGTAACAGGTTGTCACTAACTCCTGTATCACTTTTGGCTTTCAGGGTGTGTTGACCTGCCTTTGGGAACATACAACGTTGTTGGTCATAAAATCTTCCGACAGTCTTATATTATTGAGAAGGTGCATGAGGTTGATAATATGAAAAACTTAGTCATCTTCCAAAGGTTTCTATTCAGTTAGTTGGCTGTTCACTTTGTTGTCATGTTTGTGTATAGTTGGAAAGCTTTCCATGATGTCAGGGTTGTGTTGTACCATCTTATTGATTTCCTAGGTCTTGTTTGGTTTTTGAAGCCAGACATTTTGCACGTGTACTCCAATTTCTTTAGGCCCCATCTGCATCGCAGACACAAGGAAATGATAGACAAAACACATCTATGACTCACCTTGCTGGTTTGGTGCATTTCACTGACTGTAGCAACAGTGCTGACAGCACATAAAGCGTGTAATTGATGTTGGCCTACCACTTTGGCCTCATCCTAATGTCCACCTTCAAACATGACATCAATTGTATGGCACTTTATCTTAACCAGGCTACCCTGAGCACTTTGGTTGCAGTACAGGTGATTACTAACTCAATTAGCCTCTCAGTGAGTTCCTCTTCAGTGAAATCACACTCATTTGGTGACAAAGTTATCAATGCACTCTTGGCATTTCTGTGTGTATGGCACAAGGCACAGTCTGTTAACCTGGAAATTGGTTTGCATTTTGAACTGGTTCACAAGTCATTCTGCAGATCTTTTTTTACCATTTGCAGAAAGAGCAAATGTATTTATTTTGTGAAGTCACTTCTTGCTGATAGCAAGTACTATGTTCAGATATCTCCTCTCAGGATCATTTATGGCTTGACCTGTGAAATGAAGCTGCATGTGTTGCTTCCTTAGCTTCTCAATTCATAATCAAATGTTTGCCTTCCACTTCTTGTTGAAGGACTGTGGCTTTTTGTTTCATTGAAGTAGAGTGCAAGCCTTTTTGTTTTTAACTAGAGTCCCTACAGCACAGAAACAGGCTATTTAGCCCAACAAGTCAACACAACCCTCTGAAGAGCATCCCACCCTTTCCCATCTCCCTGCATTTCCCATGGCCAACACACATAACCTACACATCTCTGAACACAATGGGTAATTTAGCATGGCCAATCCACTTAACTTGCATTTCTTGGGACTGTGGGAGGAAACTGGAGCACCCAGTGGAAACTCACGCAGACATGGGGAGAACGTGCAAACTCCACACAGACAGTC
Source organism: Rhincodon typus (assembly GCF_021869965.1). Taxonomy (NCBI): domain Eukaryota; kingdom Metazoa; phylum Chordata; class Chondrichthyes; order Orectolobiformes; family Rhincodontidae; genus Rhincodon; species Rhincodon typus. Next base: position 62,875,252 of record NC_063342.1, on the reverse strand, counting down.
GCCCGAGGGTGGAATTGAACCCAGGTCCCTGGTGGTGTGAGGCAGCAGTGCTAACCACTGAGCCACTGAGCCACTGTGCCACCCCAAGTCTTGTTTGTTTCTTTGTTTTACATGGTTTACTGTTCTGTCCATTTACTTTGCATATTTTGTCTCTTTTACATAGTTGCAGCCTGTTTATAATATTTGGCTGAATGTGGGTCAGTGCCTTTAAATAAGGAAAGATGAAGTCATAGAATCCCCACAGTGTGTGAAAAGGCCCTTCGGCCCAACAAGTCCACACCGAACCTCAGAGCATCCCACCCAGACCCGTCCCCTTGTAACCCACCTAATCTACACATCCCTGGACACTACGGGCAATTTAGCATGGCCAATCCACCTAACCTGCACATCTTTGGACTGTGGGAAGAAACCCACGCAGACACGGGGAGAATGTGCAAACTCCGCACAGACAGTCACCCGAGGCTGTAATCAAACCCAGGTCCCTGACGCTGTAAGGCAGCAGTGCTAACCGCTGAGCCACCGTGCCGCCCTATGATATGAAATCATACCAGCTTGGGTGTCACATATAAAGTAATAAAATCCCAGAACCAACCGACAGCTACACACAGGTCAGATTCATTAGGCTAGACAATCACTTCATAGTGCTTACAATGCTTTTTTTTTAAGAACAGAATGGCCTCATCATTAAACTGAAAGGATCCTTCAACAGCCAATATTAGGTTTAAGCCTATAGCGGGCTTTCTGGCTATCGAGTTTTCTTGTGAACCTGTGAGAAGTTATAGCTGCTATACCTTAAGATTAATTTTAGAAAGCAGGCTGAAACTTTGTGTTTTTTTTTATTTTTTTGTAAAATAGATAGAAGACTTCTGGCTTGATAGGTCTTGAATTTTAAATAGAAAGAGGATAAGTCTACTTCTTTCAGAGATAGCAGGAACTGCCGATGCTAGAGAATCTGAGATAACAAGGTGTCGAGCTGGATGAACACAACAGACCAAGGGGAGCAGGAAAGCTGACGTTTCGGGTCTGGACCCTTCTTCAGAAATGGGGGAGAGGAAGGGGATTCTGAAATTAATGGAGTGAGAGGGGAAGGCGGATGAAGGATTGATAAAGGAGCAGGTAGGTGGAGAGGAGACGGACAGGTCAAGGAGATAGGGATGGAGCTAGTAAAGGTGAGTGTAGGTGGGGATTTAGGATGGGGGTTGGTCAGTCAAGGGAAGATGGGCAGGTCAAGGAGTTGGGATGAGACTGGTAGGTAGGAGGTGCGGGTGTGGGTTGAGGTGGAAGCAGTGGTTAGGTGGGAGAAAAGACGGACAGGTCAGGGAGGTGGGGACGAACTGGGCTGGTTTTGGTATGAGGTCAGGGGTGGGGAGATTTTGAAGCTTGTGAAGTCCACATTGATACCATTGGGCTGCAGCGTGCCCAAGCGAAATGTACTACTTCTTGTTACTCTTGCCCATTTAAGTTGGAGGTCTATACTCAGGTAAATACATTGTAGTTGTTTTCCGAATTCTTCATGATCCAGGGCTGTCTAATCTTTAGTGAGCAATCTTTCAATAAACAGTTACTGGTGCGTACTGCTGTGTTGCACCAGGATGTGATATGATGTAATATTTCATGACCTTTATTAGTACAGAGGATTGGCGAACTAGTAGAAGGCGGAGAGGTGGGATGGGGGGTCATTTTCAGGATGGTATCATGTATCTAGGAGAATACTACAACGATCACAATGGGCCACAATTATTTGCAATCTATATTAATGACTTGGATGAGGAAAATGTATATACTGTCTCCAAGTTTGCAGGTGGCATTAAAAGAAAGTGAAAATAAGCAGTAAGGGTAATACATCACAACAAATGTACCATTTAGTACCATGAGCCATTCTGCTATCTAGTTAGATCACAACTGACTTGCACCTCAACTCCATTTATTCACCTCTACTCTGTAGTACTTGATACCGTCACTCAACAAAATAACTAATAACTTCTGGTTTGAAAATGTCAAATTTCCTAGCATCCAGTCCCTTTTGTACAGATTTATACTGACCTTTGTGTGTGAATACATGTAAGGGGAGTGGTTGCTAGCCTGTAGGATTTTCCTGCTTGTTCTGGGGCAAGAGTAATAGGGTCCATTCTCTGGAAGGATAGGACGCCTCTACCTCTACATCCTCAACCAAGCTTTGTAAATCAAAGTATTAAACATTTGAAGACCACAATCCTTACTGACATATCCGCACCACCTGCTGCTCCTCTCAAGCGAGCAGATCTCTGACTGTTCCTCCAGCTTTGACAACCTGCCCACTGCAATTAATTGGTCAGGGAATCTATCTCCATGGTAAAAATACCAATAATGATACAATGACTTCTTCCCTTCAGAGGCTGGTTCAGGATGTGGAAAGAGTCCTTACTTCTATTTTCTACCTCACAGGGAAAATCCAGCCCATTGTGTTCTCTAAGTTTCATCCATGCCCATCCTTCAAAACAAATTTACTGTAAATCACATTGGGATGTACTAAAGTCCTGACAGCCACAGAATAAATGCGAGGCCTCTTTATGTCCTTAATGCTACAGATATGATACCTGTGCATTGCCGACAGTAAGAAATCTAAATTTTCTGTATTAAATTTGGGATGAAATTAATTCTTGCTGCTTCACCATTGAAACAAATCTAGGAACGTCTCTGTGGAAATTAGTTTTAAAGTGAAATATTCATGGTCCCAATGAATGTTTAATATGTCCTGTATCAAAATAAAATGTTCAATACAAAATAGTTAAGTCCAATGTAAACCAATGGAACATGCCGAATTGAAGCTATCGTGAAAATAGTGACAGATTTTTTTGCTGTAATGTGCAATATGGTTATAATATTCTCATTTATTATTTGTCTAAAATGAGACATAAATCATACAAATGGTTCATATGGAAAAAAAGTGTTGAAAATATAAGTTATAATTATTGCCAAAAAAAATTGTGATAGGCACTTTTGAACTGTCTGAATGGCCCATTTAACTTGCTTACCTTACTCCCTCTCTGTGACACAGTGCCCAGAAGCTTGTGAGTTCAAGTTCTACTCTAGAGAATTAAACATATCATCTATAATGCCACATCATTACAGTACTGAGAAACCACTGTACCTTTGGAGGTGCTGCCTTTTGGGAACAGTTAGCTCAGTTACCTAGTCTGCGATGCCAACAGCGCGGGTTCAATTCTTGTACTGGCTGTTACCATAAAGGTCCCACCTTCTCAACCTCACCTGAGATGTGGTGACACTCAGGTTAAACTCACTATCAGTCGGCTCCCTGAAATGGAACAGCAGCCTTCTGGGATGATGGCAAAGTAGCTCTTGGATGAGAGCATTGGCTGAGGACACATCTGGCCTGTCAAGGAGATGTAAGAGATCCTACGGCACCATTTCAGAGAATAGGAAAGCCGTCCTGGAATCCTGGTTAATATTTCTCCTTGACCAGTGTTTAAATACAAAATTTCTGATTGTTATCATATGATGGTTGGTGGGGGACTTTGCTGCATGCAGATTAGCTATTGCCTTCCTACATTACAACAGCGACTGCACTTCAAATCTACTTAATAGGCTGTAAAGTGTTTTGAGATGTCCAGAGATGTGAAGGGCCCTATTTAAATTTTATTCCTTTTGCGATTGGGAAAATTAACTAACCGGCAAATATGTTCTTGTAAAGTTCTATTTTCATTTTACCATTGCCAGGTAATTTCTTGAAGCAATCAGGCCATGATTATTTACAATAGTGTGCAAGAGAAACTCTTATTGACAGAAGAAATTAAACTTTTCTGATTGGAAAACGGCTCAGGGAGATTTACAGCATGGTAAGTCACACAACAATTTTGTTCTGCAGGCCTGTGTGGAGCTCCAATAAACTGTGCCATTATATGTGCAAACCTTCAAAAAGTGTAGGAATTTACTTCCCTTTAAACATAAAATTGAAGCTGAGCAATTGTTCTAACAACCTCAGAAAAGACTAATACTCTCAATTCTTGAGCATCCAACTGTACTAATAGTAATAAAAGATCTCCCAGAGTTTTTTCATGACAGGTGCCTGCATTTCAACACACCACTGATTTGCTTAAAAGGGATATGGAATATGATGGAAATAAATATTTGAATCACAGGAAGCATTTCTCTGGAATGTGATACGAACAGTCGCAAGCCAATTGCAGCTTGGTTTCTTTCTGGAATCTTGGAAATGATGTTCCTATGTCAAGTCTTGGATGCTTAAAATTTTCCAAACATGCATAACCAGACACTCAGTTAAGATCATAGCTTGCACAGTTTGCTTCATTTAGAGGTAGCGAACAAAAGTGGGTACTTACTTACTGGAGGTAAATATGACCTAAAGAGAGAGTTTAATGACTACATTAAATACTAAACCTAGTTTTGCACGGCTGTTTTTGTTTGAATGTAAGGAAAATAGTGTGGATTTTTTGAATGGTTATGCTTTTCCTTTTACTAGTTCTCTAAATCCTGCTAATGTGCACAATGAGAAATGACTTTAATTCAGTGCACAAGCAAATATGAAGTCCTTAGCGTAAGGGGACTCTAGCAGCAGGTGGCAACAGTGAAAGAGGGCACCAAGCTGTGGAGTTTGAACAGACAAGATGACCGCCTCTGGGAGAAATGATGTCTTTGGAGACATAGGCTTCATGGAGAGAAGGAGGTAAAAACAAAGGATTTACTTAACTGGGTGTGAACTGCAGGCTTAGTTCATACAAATGCTGTTTTCTAAGTTGCTCCTTAACTTCCTGCCATGTTTGTAAAAAATTGATGTCAGTGAAATAAAAGAATCCCTCCTTTATGATCTTTGGGAACTCTGTACGCTAAATTTTGTGTTACAACAGCAAGGAGCAATTTGAAAATGTATATTTTCAAACCAGATTTCTGTGACTTCAGAAACCTTGGACGAATTTGGTTGGCCCTCATTTTTGGGTGTGTTGTTGAAAAGTTAAGTTATACTTGTGCAAATTGAGGTGGAATTCTTTACTATAGCCAGTTGTTGAGGCTAGAACATTCAGTATGTTCGATGCTGAATTAGATTTTTAACCAGTAAGAGAATCATGGGTTATGAGAAAATGACAGGGAAGTGGAGTTGAGAATTACTTGCGCAGTCACAAACTTATCAGGGTGGAATAGACTGAATGGGCTGAATGGCCTGTTTCCGCTCCAACATCTTATGTTCCAGTGGTCTAAGGTGGGCAGTGTGTAATTTTTATGTACCCACCTCCTATTTTATCAGAATGTCTGTATCTTTGAGCTGCCTGCAGCATCTGTACAGAGTTGGGGGTGGCATGGGTGAGGGGAAGAGGGCAGTTTTACTTGCTGAGCATCTGAAATAGCTAGCCTACTCTTCTTAAAGGCAGACTGCAGCAAAATATTACTGTTGCTATAGCTGATTGTAGGCACTGGCACCAGGAGATCCACTGTCAGGGTTAACTAGGCTCATCTATCCTGTCACAATTATCACATGTCCACTCTAACTCAGCTGTAAGCACACTCTGTGGTCTATGCTATCCCACCACATCTCGGTCAAGCTCTCTTCCTGCTGCACTCCACCTCGCCCTCAAGTGGTGATCTCTGTAACCTTTCACCTCCAACCAAATGGCTGAAACATTGCGTTTTTTTTCCCTCTGGATACTGTTACTTGATGGATTCTCACCACATCTTGTCGAGCTACCTCTTTTTGCTACCATCTCGTTCCTGATGGGACCTGGTCGGTCTGGTCCGGTGTGGTCAAGGAAAGCTACTTGGTACTTGAAAGAGAAGAGGTTCTTGTAGTTTATTGTATGCCAGCAACCAGATACAAGTTACACTGACCTGACAGTCATTGTTACTGTAACTATGAGGGAGACATTGGTGTTGGGTCCTACTCCTTTCAGATCCAAAGTTGTTAGTCCTCACCAACCCCCTGCCCAGGGTACTTAGGATGCAATCATATTGTATGGTAATTAATACATTCCTCAGTATTAATCCATTCTGACCCATATGTTGTTATACAACAGGTATCACATTTTAGAATTTATCTTGTTCTCACAATATCAAGTATCTCTTTATTTCTTTAATCTATAAGTGAAATTTTAGGCATGTCTCTTAGCATTTGTGTTTCCCTGTTTGCTTCCGTTGATCTTTATTTATTGCCCAGGTTTCTGAAGCTAAACAAAGTGGGTACAATGGAGCCTCTTGAGTGTTTTTCCCTTGTTATAAGCTTGAGTCCTTCTTGTTGTTAGTACCTGCTTCATCTTCACATAATTTCTTCTGGCTATGCTTACCCTTCTTCTAACTTCTGCATCAATTCTGCATCTTTCTTCATGCAGAAGTTAGAAGAAAATGTTGCCACAGAATGTAATATTCTAAAGAAACAACAGGGCAAAGAGAAGTCCTCAGAGTGATAGTGACAAAACTGAAGGCAACAGTTGTCAATATAAGCAAGGAGAAAGCTCCCTAGGGGCTGCAGGGGAACAAAAGGCATCGTAGGAACCTTCTTCTCAGGATGTGAGATCTTGTGATCAGGGAGGTCAATTCCTAGGGTCTGAATCTGAGAATCAGGCAGCAGTGCTACAAAAAAAGTCTGAACAACCTCAGATGGGTTGTTATCAGTGATTCTCCTGTCGACCATGTCACTAGTCTCTCCTGCTGCTCAGTTCACTACCCTCCGATTACTCACTCAACAGCACTCCCTGAAACTCAGGACGCAGGCCTAACATCCAGATAATCCAGCTTACCTTCACCTACACACCCATCAATGCTGCAAGCCTTATGTCTAACTCTTTCTTTCTTCACATACCTACATCCATTCATTATTGGCTGGCACATCACACAAATGCAGCGACACAAATACTGGCATTTAGTCCTTCCTTTTACAGGCCAACATTATATATAAGGGAAGAGACTACGGGGAATGAGAGGGGATGAAACTGCATCTCCCGAGTTCTTCAGTAAAGATGATTCTTTGCATTTTGGAGGTGCCTTTGACAAATCTATGGCATCTGATACAACTCACAGACTATGTTTTGGTCGTACACCTTTTTCTCAACATCCAGTGCACCATCATCATGCTATCCTTCATTATAATCATGGTACTCTTGTAACCCAGTTCACCCCTGCTGTGACACCAATCTTCCCCTTCTAAGTTCCTGCTCTCAGTTGTTATACCTGAGAGCTGTCACATGCCCCAACACAAAAGCCCCAGGATGAGTACAGCACAGCAGAGGTGAAGCGACTCGGAATTTCATTTAATATTCACAACCATCAGATGAGATTCCAGCACTGCTCGGGAGGCTAGTAGAGTTGGCATCAGCACGCATGGAGATTCTTGGTATAAGTAGCCTGTCGACAAGCCAGTGTCAAAGGAGGCTCAGTTACCAGCTCATTGAAGGTGAGCTTCTGTTTCAGAGGACTCATCAGGCCCTCATTTGGATAGGGCAATAAGCACAGAATGACATGCAAACTAAGGTGCTGGGTGCATTAGCTAGCCTGCCAGACAGACTTCTGCTACTGTTGAGGAGCATAGCGAAGGCTGGCTCAAATTTGGCAGAGAATATGTTCCAAATACAATCACATCAGTGTGGATCTGGAATGACATGTAAGCCAGACCAGGTAGGCACAGCAGATTTCCTTCCCTAAAGTGCACAGTGTACTTGGTGAACCTTCCAAAGAATGCAGATGCAATACTGAGATAATTGCACAGCTGACTTGGGGAAAAAAAAACTCTCTAAATAAAACAATGTAACCCACCAATTGACGATAGCTTTATAGTCACCATTATAAAGATTAATTTTCCATTGAAGAATTGTTAATTGAATTTAAAATTCACCAACTGCCTTACGAGGCTCGAGCCTATACCCTGAGATCATTGACCTCAATCCACTGGATTACTAGTGAAGTCTCACTACCACCACATCATCATCTCCTCCTTTCGTAGCCCTGTTTCCAGTTTCAATCAACTTAAATCAACTCCAAAGGGGTAAATGAATTTTATTGATATACCTTTCTCATTCCTACTTTACAAGTTCATTAACCTCCTCCTCTACCCCCCAAAAAGTCTATTTCGTGCAATTTGAAAATCAAATCTCTCTGATGTCTACTGCATATTAATATCATATCAATGTTCTTGCAGTGTAAATGTGACCTGAATCCGAACACATTGTCTGCTTCTAATCAAGCTCTGTCATGTGTCTCTATATGTAACGGACTTCATTGCACTGCTAACCTTGTTCTGCTTTTCCTGACCAAGTTTTAACTGCCCAAGGATTGCATTGTGTGCTGAAGGTGTCATGCATGTGCAAGGTGTGAACTTTACAAAGAATGTAAATGCAATACAGTTCCCTGAGATAATTGCATACCTGATCTGAAACCAAAATCTGCTCTAAACAAAACAATGTAACCTACTTCTTATATAATTCTTTTGGAAATTCTGATCCAAGCCTAGAATCCTGCCCGATGTTTTTAAAATATCAAAAAGAACCAGTCTTCTATTGAATTTCTTCCAGGTACAGTAAAAATGAAAGTACTTTGTGTGCAGTATGCCTTTTAGTGTTCACTGTTTTTGCATTAAATTGCTGTTTAATAACTTTAATGAATTACAGTACAATGATATATAGAACGGTAATTTTTCTCCGCAATCATTTATAACGTAGCCTTTGACAAATACCCTTTCTGCACATCATTCACTATTTTCATGACAAAAATATACCCATCTTTTGGACCAGTTGAGAAATCTATTTCACATTGACATGTTTATCCTGCTTTAAAACAATGATACCACTCTAATTGATTTCCCGAGCCTGAAATACACTTGTGTGCCACAAATTTACCTTTTCACACAACGTACAATAGTAGCAAATATGACCCAATCTACAAAACAATTCGGTTTGCCAGTACATCCGTCTGGTTTATCATTCAGAAAGCTTGTTGCTCTTGCCTGATGAAGCAACGAGTTACCTCCATATCATTTGATTTTTTTTCTTTTCTTCTTAATGCCTCCTGAATAATGATCAGTTCTGCAAAGCCCACTACACTATGTCTAGGTTGAGATCAATATTAATTTAATCAGGATGTTTACAAGCATGAAAGGAAGAAACATTTTTGTTCCATGCGCATTTCAGCTCATGACAATGCCTGTACTGCTGTTCATGATGAAGGTTACTGCCATCATCCTCTTTAAGCGTAGGAAAGTACGGGGCCTGTTTGGTCAAGTGAGGTCAAGGAAAACCATTTGCTGGTCTAACTAGAAGATTCTCTTGTCATTACCAAAATATGGTTCACTGCATGTTAGCGACCAGGTTACATTGATGTGATAGACACTGTAACAGAGACTTTGAAGAGGACCAGTCATTAGTATCACTCCATCTCAATCATAAGGTGTCCATAAGTCCATTGACATCCTCACTGTGGGCAGTACCTCTGGCACTTCTCAGAGTAAACCCTTTCAGAGCCTAGACAACAATTTTGACCGTATGTCAGTGCTGGGTTTCACAGGTAACATTGAAGAGATGTTCTGCTGACTTGCTCAACCATTTATTGCCTGTTGCTGTGATCATATTGATTGTTGCTTCAGAGACAGCAAACTTGATTAATGATATTATTGGTGGTGGCAGGAACATTGTTTTTCACAAAACAACATTATTTGGAAAGTTTCAAGCATTGGTTTTCCAAGTGAATGAGTATTCTGCTCCTGGGATACTCCGAATGACATTTTACAAATTATTACATGTAATCTCTACACTGTGCTTTGATACAGGAACTTTGGTTCAGTTCTAAAAATCTTTAGAGACTGGTGTGAACGAAAAGGCTTTTCAAGGATCTTTCAATGTAGAGACGAACTGGAAACATTTCTCTTGGTCTGTATGGGATGGTAGTTTGCAGAGTGAAGTATGAGAACAGTACTGCAATATGTTTGGAGTAAGTCTTCTTTGCTGGAGCTAATGAGCTATTGTACACTTTCCTGCTATCTTCCAACAGCAATAATTTTTTCTGTCATATTGCAGTTAGCTGTGAGTCAATGGTGAGACTCCTGGCTTTAAATGAGAATGTTGTAAGTTCAAACTCCACTTCAGAGACTTGAGTGCATTATTCAAGGCTGACTTGCAGTGAAAGGAGAGGCGATGGCCTAGTGCTATTATCACGAGACTATTAATCGAGAAATTCAGCTAATGTTGTGGGGACCTGGGTTCAGATCGTGCTATGGCAGCAGATGGTGAAGTTCCCATGAGAGGGAAAATCATATTTGACCTGCATCCTTACCAATCTGTCAGCTGCAGATGCGTCTGTTCGTGACAGTATCGGTAAGAATGACCATCACAACAATCCTGGTGGAAACAAAGTCCCACTGTTACATTGTGAATAACGTCCATTGTACTGTGTAGCACTATCACTGTGCTAAATGGGACAGACTTTGAACAGATTGAGAAAATCCAGACTGGGCATCCATGAGGTGCTGTGGACCATCAACAGCAGTAGAATTGTAATCTATCACAATCTGGAGCCCACGGCTTGACACCCCACCCCACTCAACCATTTATCATCAAGCCAGGGGATCAAGCCTGGTTCAATGGAGAGTGAAGGACGGCAGGCCAGGAGCAGCACCAGGCATACCTGAAAATGATGTGTCAACCTGGTGAAGCTACCAAATAGGACTACTTGCACGCCAAACAGCGAAAGCAGCAGGTGATAGACAGAGCTAAGCAATTCCACAACCAATGGATCAGATCTAAGCTCTGCAGTCCTGCCACGTCCAGTTCAGAATGGAGGTGGACATTTAAACAACTCACTGGAGGAGAAGGCTCCACAAATATCCCCATCCTCAATGATGGAAGAGCCCTGCACATCAGTGCAAAAGATAAGGCTGAAGCATTCGCAGTGATCTTTGGCCAGAAGTGCCGAGGGGATGATCCATCTTGGCCTCCTCCAGTGGTCCCCAGCATTATAGATACGAATCTTTAGCCATTTCAATTCACTCCATGTGATATCAAGAAATGGTTGGAGATGCTGGGTACTGCAAAGGCTACGGGCCCTGACAACATTCTGGCAATAGTACTGAAGCCTTGTGCTCCAGACCTTGCCGCTCCCCTAGCTATGCTTAATATCATGGAATCCCTACAATGTGGAAACAGGCTACTCAGCCCAACAAGTCCATAACTACTCTCCAGAAAGCATCACGCTCAGACTCACTGTTATCCTATCCAAGTAACCCTGCATTTCCCATGGCTAATGCACCTAGCCTGCACATCCCTGGACACTATGGACAATTTAGCATGGCCAATCCACTTAACCCTCACATCTTTGGACTGTAGGAAGAAACTGGAGCAAACCCATGCAGACACAGGAAGAATGTACAAACTCCACACAGACAGTCACCCGAGGCTGGAATTGAACCCAGGCCCCTGGTGTCGTGCGGCAACAGTGTTAACCATTGAGCCACCATTACTTTTCCAGTAAAGTTCCAACACCGGCATCTACCTGACAATGTGAAAAATTGCCAATTGTCTTGTACATAAAAAACAGGTCAAATCCAACCCAGCCAATTACAAACCCCGTCAGTCTACTCTCGATCATCAGTAAAGTGATGGAAGGTGTCATCGACAGTGCTATCAAGCAGCACCTGCTCAGCAATAACCTGCTCAGTGACGCTCAGTTTGGGTTCTGCCAGGGCCCCTCAGCTCCTGATCTCATTACAGCCTTGGTTCAAACATGGACTAAAGAGCTGAATTCCAGAGGTGAGGTGAGAGTGACAGCCCTTGACATCAAGGCTGCATTCAACTGAGTGTGGCATCAAAGAGCCCTAGCAAAACTGGAATCAATGGGTATCGGGGGTAAATTCTCCAGTGGGTGGAATCATACCTGACACAAAGGAAGATGGTTGTGGTTGTGGGAGGTCAATCATCTCAGCTCCAGGATATCTCTGCAGGAGTTCCTCAGGGTAGTGTCCTTGGCCCAACCATCTTCAGCTGCTTCATCAATGACCTTCCCCCCATCATAAGGTCAGAAATGGGGGATGTTTGCCGATGATTGCACAATGTTCAGCCATTCATGACTCCTCAGATACTGAAGCAGTCCATGTTCAAATGTAACAAAATCTGGACAATATCTAGGCTTGAGTTGGCAAGTGGCAAGTAACATTAATGGCACACAAGTGGACTTGCCACATGAACACAGCGGTGACAAGAGCAGGTTGGAGGCTAGGAATCCTGCAGCAAGTAACTTGCCTCCTGACTCCTCAAAGCCTGTCCACCATCTACAAGGCACAAGTCAGGAGTGTGATGGAATACTCCCCACTCGCCTGGATGAGTGCAGCCCCAACAACACTTAAGAAGCTTGACACCATCCAGGACAAAGCAGCCCGCTTGACTGGTATCACATCCATAAGCATCCACTCCTTCCACCACTGACACTCAGTAGTAGCAGTGTGTGCTATCTACAAGATGCACTGCATAAAGTCACCAAAGATCCTCAGACAGCACCTTCCAAACCCACGAACACTTCCATCTAGAAGGACAAGGGCAACAGTTCCATGGAAGCACCACCACATTCAAGTTCCCCTCTAAGCCACTCACCATCCTGACTTGGAAATATATCACTGTTCCTTCACTGTTGCTGGGTCCAAATCCTGGAATTCCTTCCCGAAAGGTATTGTGGGTCAACCCACAATAGGAGGACTGCAGCGATTCAAGAAGGCAGCTCATCACCAACTTCTCAAGGGCAACTAGGCACAGGCAATAAATGCTGGCCCAGCCAGCAACACCCACTCCCACAAATGAATAAAAAATAAAAAATACTGTGTTAGCCATTAAACCTGTGACTTCCCTGCAGGTAAATATAAATGATCCAGGACACCATTCCAAACAGAGCAGGGGAGGTAACCCCACTGCCTTGGCCAATATTTGTACTTTAACTGGTTTTTATGAAGAGACATTATCTGGCCGTTGCTGATTGGAATCTTGCGCTGCTTTTCCCACATCATAAAAGTAACCACACTTCAAAAGTATTTCATTGACTGTCACGCATAATAAAATTATGCTGTTCAAGACTACTTAAAATGGGAAATAGGTATAGTTCTATTGAAGATAATCAGGCCAGGATTGACATGCTTCATTTAGTTGGAAGTTTTATTTTTGTCTTAATTATCTTTACGTTCAAATTAAGTGCTTCCAGCTTAGTGAGGTAAGGAATACTGCCACATACTGTTGACTATATGATCTAAGCTTAACTTGCATTCATAGGTTGTCATTACTTATAGAATTCTTTAATATAAATCCCATGCATAAAATGTAAACACCAAACTGAGTGTATTTCCTGTTGTACTTAATAGCTGAATTTTCAATTACCAGTGAGTCAGAAAGAGGCGTGAGCGTGATTTTAAAAACTGTGATCTGGGAGTGTTCCTCTGGATTGTAACACCTCCGTGATTCTCTTGGATGTTCAAAAATTTAAAGACAAAACTTCCAAATAACAGCCTTTAACCTCCTTCAGAAGCTTGTTGACAGGCCAGAGAAGGTGAAAATGTAATTTGAAAATATGAATGAAGTGAACCCAAACGGTTTGGTGCACAGCTGTTTGGGTTTAAAGCAGCGGAAAGTGTAAGTTTCTTTTATGCACTGAAAGATGCATAAATTGGGATCTTATGCTAAATCAAGTGCATCATCTGTCATTTGCTGGTATGTCCACGTGCCTGAGAATTTATACTGTTGGCTTTCCAAGGAGCTGAGTACTCTTTTTCGGCAAGACGATGACAGGCCCCATCATCACTGCTGTCTGCTTGATCCACTCCCACTCAATTTGGAAGCTTTCACTTCTTGGGGATGCCTGGCTCCACTAATTGGGCAACAGGCTAATTGGGCATCACTTTGGCCAAATTACAGCTCTTGATTTTAAAATAATGTTGCACGAGCAACTGAGTTGCAACATGGGGCCAGAAGCTAAAAATTACACGGGCACTGGGTTTTGATCTGCACTTTGAAATCCGTTGCATGATTAGAACTGAATGCACCAGGTTCTCTCAGTGTCCAAGTGTTCATAAGGCAGCAAGCACCATTAACAATATCAACGGCCTATGCTAACTCAAGAATCATCAAAGTTTGGTTACAGCTTCCGTTAGCCAGTGATGTTGGTCTTCATTATAGAGTTGTACATACTTGCCTGAATCTGCTCATGTATATGACATATGTGTTGTATAGTGTACAATTTTGTTATAACCCACAAAGTTGAAGAAAAGTTGCATACTTAGTATTCCAGTAACCAAAGGCATTATTATACAGCTGTACCTTTTTTTGGATATTGCTCGTCCAGGTTCTTTCTGCTGATTAACAAAAAGCACAGCTTGTCATTCTACTTATGCATCGACACCCTCTTCTACTGTGCCATTTAATTGCTGTCACAGCAACAGCAGAAAATACATAATTGGATGTGCACCAATTTTTTTTTTGGTCATCATGTCTACTTTACAATGATGAATTAGAACTGATCTGTTGTAACAACCGGAGGTGGTGGACATATTTTCTAAAAATCAAATGCAAAAAGCATGAAAAATGAGCTTGAATGATGCATAATTTAGTGGCACAATAATTCAGTAACTGCGAAATTGTTTATTTAAATGTTCTCCTGCACAACACATTTCTACACTAGTAAGCTTAGAGAACTGAATACAATTGCAACTTGTATAATTAATTTTCTGGACACTACTATTTATCCTATGGCAAGTTTGACTAGGAAATGATTCACTCTCCCTTGGTAATATTTGTTCCCTGCATTTAAACACGGGAACAGTTAAAACACAATTTTAAGACCATTCAACCTCCAGTTCATGGATCTGGTATAAACGTAAAATCAGCACTAAAGATGAAATTGGTAGAATTTAGTTCCTTGGTAGATATGTTTGGTTGTGGAATATATTCTACAATCAATGCTGGAATCAAATTCTGTAATAGCTTTTGAAATTGGTGATGGATCAATAATTGAATAATTAAAAGAAAGGGAAACATAGAAACATAGAAAATAGGTCGGCCATTCAGCGCTTCCAGCCTATATCACCATTCAATATGATCATGGCTAGCCAATCAATTTCAGTATTTTGCTCCCGCTTTCTGTCCGTATCCCTAGATCCCTTGCATCGCAAAGACCATGTGCAGCTCCCTTTTGAATATATCTAACATAATGGCCCCAACAGCTTTCTGTGGGAGAGAATTCCACAGGTTCACAACTCTCTGAGTGAAGCAATTCTTCCTCATCTCAGACCTGAACGGCTTACCCCTTATCCTTAGACTGTGACGCTTGGTTCTGGACTTCCCCAGCATCAGAAACATTCTTCTCACATCTAGTCTGTGCAGTCCCAACAGGATTTTGTGTTTCTATTAGATCCCCCCCACCTCATTCTTCCAAAATCCAGTGAGTACACAGCAGTTGATCTACTCTTTCTTCATATGTCAGTCCTGCCATTCCAGGAATCAGTCTGGTGAACCTTTGCTGGACTCCCTCAATATCAAGAATGTCCTTCCTCAGACTAGGAGATCAAAACTGCACATTGTACTCAAGGTGTGGCCTCACCAAGGCCCTGTATAACTGGCATAAGACATCCCTACTGCTCTACCCAAATCCTCTAGCTATGAAGGCCAGCATGCCATTAGCTTTCCTCACTGCCTGCTGCACCTGCATGCCAACCCCAGTGATTGTTCCACCATGAAACCCAAGTCTAGTTGCACATCACCTTTTCCTAAACTGCCACCATTCAGACAATAATCTGCCTTTCTGATTTCGCCACCAGAGTGGATGACCCTTACATTTATCTGCATTATTATGCATTTACCAAGTATTTGCCTATTCTGCCAGCCTATCCAGATCACCCTGCAGCCTCTTAGCATCATCTTCACAGCACACACCGCCACCCAGCTTAGCGTCGTGTAGGAAAATCATAGAAAAATTGAGCTAAGTCTTTTGGAGAACAAATTTAAACAGTGTTGAGATGAACAATTTCTGCATGCGCTGTAAAATTCTGTGGCCCATAAAGTGGGCTACTTGGTCTTATTTTTATGTATGTCATGGCATACTTAAGGCTCTAAAATGGTGGGCTGGACATTTGCCCACTGTTCTATTAAATAAGTAAGAGGTAAACAAGCACAGAAATAGCTTGAGAAATTCAGTAGGTCTGGCAGCATTTCTGGAGGGAAAACAGAATTAATGTTTTGAGTCCAGTGACCCTTCAAGCAAGAGGCAGCCTTTATTCAGATCTGAAATAACCATGAGACCCTTTACACACACAATAAGAGATCTATTGAGTTCCCAAATCCTGCAGCTGGTCACGTTTTGGAATGCACTCAGATAAAAAAAGCCCAGGGATTAACTACAAATGAGAGAGGGGAGGAGCTTAACAGAACAAGCAACTGAAAGGAACAGGGGTGATCCCTTGGATGCATTGTCAAAGTACAGAATTGTCATTGACCTACCACCACAACCCATCGAGAAACAGAGTGTCTCTGTTCATTGTACAATGTGAGGAATATGTAGAGGTAACGAGGTGTAGAGCTGGATGAACACAGCAGGCCAAACAGCATTCAGAAAAATCCAGACCCGAAATGTCAGCTTTCCTGCTCCTCTGATGCAGTTTGGCCTGCTGTGTTCATCCAGCTCTACATCTTGCTATCTCAGATTCTTCAGCATCGGCAGTTCCTACTATCTCAGGAATATGTAGGGAGCCTGCCAGACTGACTGAAATACCTGGGGCAATACTCAACTTCTCTACTGATCCTGGGAGTCCCCTGGCTGTTATTATGTCTGTGCAGATTAGGCACAGTGGTAGCTGCCAGGTGAGTCACAATAACTTACTTTTATATAGTGTCTTTCAGATAATAAAAAAAAACAGTTACTTTACAGCAGCAGCGGTGAGACAAAATTTGAGTTAAGGAGAAATAAGGATAGATGGCCAAAAGCTTGGGTACAGGGATGGGTTCAAAGTAATGCTTTAAAAGAGTTGAGAGAGGGAGAGAGTCATAGAGTTTTGAGGAAGGAATTCTAGATCTTGGGGTCTAGACAGCCGAACATATATCCACCAAAGGAAATTGGGGATTTACAAAAGGCCAGATTAGGAGGCGTTCTGAGTTTTCAAAGGTTGGTACAGTAAGGATGATGAGGAATGCCTAAGTCATGGAAGGAGCACCTAGTTTTGAATTATCCCGAGTTCTCCTAGCCACCATCCAACTGAGTTTGTCAGATGGTCAAATATCAGGGGACTGGTAGACTGTCTGAGGATAAGTGTGTTATGGTAACTGCCTAGGTAGCTTGCAGAATGTCACATAATGGAGTAATTAGAGATAGTAGGAACTGCTGATGCTGGAGAATCTGAGATAACAAGGTGTACAGCTGGATGAACACAGCAGGCCAAGCAGCATCAGAGGAGCAGGAAAGCTGACGTTTCAGGTCGAGACCCTTCTTCAGAAATGGGGGAGGGGAAGGGGGTTCTGAAATAAATAGGGAGAGAGGGGGAGGCGGATAGAAGATGGATAAAGGAGAAGATAGGTGGAGAGGAGACAGACAGGTCAAAGAGGCGGGGATGGAGCTAGTAAAGGTGAGTGTAGGTGGGGAGTTAGGGAGGGGATAGGTCAGTCCAGGGAGAACGGACAGGTCAAGGGGGCGGGATGAAGTTAGTAAGTAGGAGATGGGGATGGGGCTTGAGGTGGGAGGAGGGGATAGGTGGGAAGAATGGTTAGGGAGGCGGGGACGAGCTGGGCTGGTTTTGGGATGCGGTCGGGGGAGGGGAGATTTTGAAGCTTGTGAAGTCCACGTTGATACCATTGGGCTGTAGGGTTCCCAAGCGAAATATGAGATGCTGTTCCTGCAGCTTTCGGGTGGCATCATTGTGGCACTGGAGGAGGCCCAGGATGGACATGTCGTCCAAGGAGTGGGAAGGGGAGTTGATGGAGTTAGTGGAGTAATTATCTAGCTTAGTTGTATTTGGTTATTGTGTGCTCACCCTTTTTTATTGGTGAATGCTGTTGCCTAATGTTTTGGTGCTCTGATAGCAAATTGGCCAGTCTAGGACTCCCTGTAACTGAAGAAAACAAGCCTGTCTTGAATATTTCCATTTCATGTTGACGGCTGCAAGTGATGGGGGCTTACTGTTCCATCCTGCTAAACAGGATGCCAGTCATCCTTTTAACGAAGCTGTTAATTGCAGTCTGTGGTCAGCAGCTAATGTCCCTTGCAGCAGGCTGAAGGGAGCTGTGGTTAAGGATGGTGCAGTGATGTTTAGAGTCACCGACAAATCTTAGTCCCCTAGTCTAATAGGCATGCAGGTACTTATTCAGTATTTTGCAGAAGTCTGACAAAAACCTGCCTAATGAAGCACAGTCTCAACCAAGATCCAAAAAGGAGGTTCTTGACCTTACTGGCTAATGTCCCCTATCAGCAGCAACCTCACATCCTGTTAACTGCCTTATCTGCTGTCTCTGACATACAAAGTTAGGGAAGGCAGTGGCATGGTTGTACTGTCATTAGACCAGTAATCCAAAGCTTCAGGCCAATACCATCAGGATGCAGTTCAAATCCCACTATGGCAGACAGTGAAATTTGAATCTGATAAAATGTGAGATAATGAGCTGGCCTAATGGCAACCATATAAAAAAACTTTCTGGTCTGGCCTACATGTTGACTTTTAATTGCAGTTAATGACTCTAGGAGATTAGGGATTGGCACTAAAGCTAGCCTAGCCAGTAATGCTTACATGTTACGAACAAATAAGACAAAAACAACTGGAGTGGCTCCTGTATCCAGAATAAAGTTGCATTCTTGTATATCAATTTAGAGTTAATTTCACTTACTTTTCTAACTGAAAATATAGCAGCTAAAATTTCATTGTGCTTTGTACATGGTATTTTCCAAGGATAACCTTTGTTCTGAGATGCATAACTTTTCTAGTGTATCACATGAACCATAGAAATTGCCATTTCAATACAATTTGTTCTTATTTATGCAAAAAGGAGTAGAGATTTGCATTGGTTTTGCAATTTTTTTCCAACAAAAGCATTACAAAATTTCTTCTAACAGCATTTTAAATAATAATTGGTATTCTTAAATCATTTTCTTTTGCTGTTCTCTTCTGCTTGCTGGGATACTGTTTCACATGTGGCCATCTGTGTCTACCAATATTTCTCCCAAGTGACTATACTTGTTGGCCATCAATATAGGAACAGCCGTTCGCTCCAACTAGTCTATGGTGGTGTAGGTACTGTGCAAAAGTGTCCCCATACCACTTTTCACCTGACCCTAATCTGTACCTATCTAGGTTCTCCTTAAAAGATGATATATGTTGCATCTATCACTTTCTTACCACTTTCCTCACCAAGGAATGGACAATTTTGATAATGAAATGTACTGGAAGTGTCAGAATTTTCCCAAGAAAGAAATATTCTTCTATTACACGATAAGTTCTTAACTGCATTTATACAAAGCAAAATTCTGCATCTGCAATAAAGACAGACAATGTTGGAAATATTGAGAAGGTATGAGAGTATCTATGGAAGGAGACAAAAGAGTTAATGTTCTAGGTCAGTAGGGTTAAATAGGTGAGATCAGGTCAGGTCTAGGGAAAAAAAAAGTGATGCGACAGGATTTTAGCAACTATGGAAGCAAGGAAATGGAAAAGGGAACAGAAGCGAAAATTATGGTAGAATGGAAGATAAGAAAGGTTAAATGACATAAGGGTTGATAGTGTATGGCAAAGGAGGTGGTATTGGGACAAATAAAACACAGGCAAGTATAGAGAAGGTACAACTGAGCAAAGCGCTTCCCAAGTGCTTGGGAACCCTGCAGCCCAATGGTATCAATGTGGACTTCACAAGCTTCAAAATCTCCCCTCCCCCGACCACATCCCAAAACTAGCCCAGATCGTCCCCGCCTCCCTAATCTGTCCGTCCTTCCTCGCACATATCCACCTCTCCCACCTCAAGCCCCACCCCCACCTCCTACCTACCAGCCTTATCCCACCTCCTTGACCTGTCCGTCCTCCCTGGACTGACCTATCCCCACCCTAACTCCCCACCTACACTCACCTTTACTGGTTCCATCCCCGCCTCTTTGACCTGTCTGTCTCCTCTCCACCTATCTTCTCCTTTATCCATCTTCCATCCGCCTTCCCCTCTCTCCCTATTTATTTCAGAACCCCTATCCCTCCCCCATTTCTGAAGAAGGGTCCAGACCCGAAATGTCAGCCTTCCTGCTCCTCTGATGCTGCTTGGCCTGCTGTGTTCATCCAGCTCTACACCTTGTTATCTCACATACCTAACAGTGTTCCTCGAAAAAGAGGAAAGGAATCGAAGTTATGATCTGAAATATTTAAACTTTTGTGCGAAGAAAGCTTTAAAATACCAAACCAAAAGATGACATTCTGTTCCTCAAGCTTACTTTTGAGTAGTGTGGAGTCTATTATTAGACCAAACATGACCCTATCAAATTGACAGGACTGGCTCAGGGGGACTATTGGCCTACTCCTACTTCTAATTCATATGTTTGTAGCTTCTTTTGAACAATACCCACATTATTCCAGTCCACAGATTCATGTGCTAGCCACCTAAAATGTTCAATATTATTGTGACCCTGTTGTAACATGGACATGATCTCTTGATGCAATGCCTTTGTATTAGGACTTGTTTACCCCTTGCAAACCCTAATAGGTTTGTCTCTGTAGGGTAGTGTCAGGTCATCCCTGGACGATAATGTTTACAACTGTTGTAGTTGCTCATTTTCAGCAGTTGCTGGTTACACCTATTCAGACTGGCTCTGCCCAAATTGAAACAGATTAACCTTGAGAATATCTTCAACTTCGTAGTCAAAAGTAGCAACCTGTGGCTCAGGAGAAATCTCTTGGTCTTTGTGTTGGGCAATCTGCTTAGTGTGTCAGATATTTTCTTCCTGGTACCTGCCTTGCATCTTTCTTCAGAGTTATATCCTTGCACCTTGACAAATTGAGGCTGTAATTGGTGGTGCACTCATTAATGGCTTGTGGCAGATCATGTCCAGTGACTTATGATCTGTTTCAGTGGTGAATTTTTTATCAGATAAGTATGTGTAACCACACAATGAGAAATATCAGAGTTAATGTCTTGTGTTCTGTATTGGAGTAGCTAGCTTGTGTAATTGACTGGGTTTCAAACCAAAAGCAATAGATTTTTCATCTTGGAAGAAAAAATACAAGTGCCTAGGTATTCAAGAATCATGCCTTTTGTGAGTTTTTGCTAGGCAAGACTTTGCTGAAAGAACCTGCATGAGAAGATGGAAAACCTATTAATGATCATCATGACACACAAGTCCTTTTTGAGTAAATTTCTCAGTGGGGAAACATTGTTTGTGAAGTTTGGAATATGTGATGAGGGGAAATTTTAAAAATTCAAGGAAATGCCACTGATCCTTGTTACCTTGTGGACTCGGCAGTTTTTTTAAAAAAAATGATCGATATTACCTGGATGGAGATGGAATAAAAAGACATGAAGAAGTTTATCTGATATTTAATGACATTAACCTGGCATTTCGTGCTGTTAAATACCATTACTCTACTATCATCAGAAGGTGAATATTGTGGTCATGCTCGGTCTTTGTCTTACTCATGACAATGATACCAGGAGCTATATATATATATATATAAAACCAGGCATATTCACAATAATCCTATCTCTGTGCTGCTAGAATAGGTCTTGACTCATGATAGCCCAAATGGTAACTGTCAGAAACAGTACTGTTCAAATGGGACCTTAAATATTTTGAACCCTCGGGATTCTTCTGCGAAATGAACAGATTTATGTCCACGTTGTACATCTAGGTTGGTAAATAATATTTCTCTCGAAAATGTGGGATTTAATTTTTCCAGCAGTAGTACTTAGTGAGGGCACCTTTTAAGTGAGAGATTGAGACAGCTTGGATTTAGGCATACCCTTACCGCGCCATCTTTCTTTGAAATACATGTGATGGAGCTGCATCAGTCTGTTTGGTGCTCAACTTTCTGAATTATACCATTTCATTTTATCTTGATCGCCTCTGCTGGAAGCTTCACCTGTGCACCTGCAAACTGCCCTTTCTTGGAGGGCAATTAAATGTAATATTGCAATACCTTACAATTATTGATTGTGACGAATCAATGTGGGGTATGGGTGTTTGAGATCATTGACTGATTCATTTACGTCAAGGTTGATCTGTCCTACTGCAGTTGGTATGGTTTGAATCTTTTGAACTGTGACTACAGCAACATCTATACATATTGGTAATCCTGCTGCTGAATCATTGATAACTACCAGGTAAAGGATTACAGGAAGCCAAGATGAACTTGCACATTGGCTCAGCCATGTGATTGTTTGAATGCATGGAATTAGTTATCGGACATTATGAGATGATCTCTCAGGCTGTACAATGGTACACCACTTGATGAGATACATGCCTTTTAGGATGCATAATAGTAAGTTGTTACACTAGCTTCTGTGTTGACTTTTGCTTTTAGCTGACCCTCACTGATGTGTTTGAATATTTAACATTTTCCTTGTTGAAGATATTGTGTTGTTGTACCATCCTGTTAATTACCTGTGTTTATTCTGGAGTCTGGGTTGGTCTCCAGAACCAGATTTCCTGCACATGCATGCTTCTTGGTGACTCATGCTTTACCAATACTGAAGAAAGTTGGATAGCTGTTGGATATGTACAACAAATCACATCTGTTGGAAATTTTGTTGACTTGGGATGCTTTGTATAAATATTGTTGGTTGTTGGCCTGTGACAATGGCTTAATACTTCTGTTCATCTTCAAGTAGTGCATTCCTTTCTCTCGTCCAAAAGATCTTTTCTAAAGACTTTAATTGATGTAGAGGCAATGGCTAACTCAACAAGCCTCTCCATTGGTTTCTCTTCAGAAAATTCACACTCATGTCCTCCACTGCAGAATCTTCAAAAATCCTGGTCAATAGAATCTTGGGGTTGCTGTCCATGTGACATGGAGTCTACGAATCCTGAGGTTAATTATTACCTTGAGCTGGTTTTTGAAAACATTCCAGACCTTTTCTGCTTCTTGCATGGAAATATCAGATGTATTAATTCTGTGAAGCCACTCCTTGCCAAAGGCAAGCAAGATTTTTACAGCTGGCATCATCTATAGCTTGATCTGTAAAAAAGGATTACAACCTTTTGTTTTAACAGTTGTAATTCATTAAAAGTGTAACTGGATAATGGCATTTTAGCTATCCTCAATTCACCCTTAAAAATATTTGATTTTACTATTAAGTCAGTGTAAATTAAAAATTGCTCCTGACTTGGTAACAAAGACCCTGCACTGTTTTGTTCTGAGACATTGCTACTCATGTAGCAACTGAGGAACAGAGCTCACTAGACTTGCAGTTCTCTGTAATGCAAGCAGTGTGTCTTAGCTCAAAAATTGGCAGCAGGTTTTTAATGTTTGACTGAGGCAATGTTAGACATTAATTTTATCTTGAAATTTATTTTACATTTGCTCCATTTTCTTTTTGGTTAATGCCCCATCTACAGATTGGTTCAGCATTCCATACTTATGGAAACTTTATGAGATTGTTACACTCTCAAATTACATGCTATCTTACAGTAATGCTGTCATGAGTACATCTCGTAAAGATATGCTCACGTACTGTGCCTTTAATAGTTTATACTGTGCCTTTAATAGTTTATACTGACATTCTGATCATGAGACATAGCACAATACTCATCCTTTTATGAATGTGAATTACCAGTTTGCCTGTGGGAGGATGGGATGAAAAGGAACCTTATTCCAGTTTCTCAATATTTAAGAAAATAGATTTTTCCCTTACTTTGGGAGAATTTAATTTCTCTTCAGACTTAGACCTGTAAATCTGTGTTCAGAGAGCCTTTAGTGTTTGCATTCTCAACCATCGAGCTGAGCAGACAAGTATTTTTGACAAAATGCTTAACACTTCCACTTCTGTTTCCACTTTAGATCGGTCAGAATCACAGATTAAGTTCTGACTTAATTTGAAAAATTTTAGTCTTTTTCTCTATTGTTGTTAGCCTCAGAAGAATGTTTCTCTTACTGTCCAAGTAAAGCCAAATACATTCTGTTCGTATAGATGGCTCAATTTTAGGCACAGGTTTGTGAATTGAGAGAATGGATCTTGAAAACAAAATGGGACTGTTTGTGTTTACACATGTTGGGCTATTTTCTAACGTATAAAGTGGTGGATTCGGTCAGCTACTACAGGATGGTTTTCAGGCATAGAACTGGAGTACATGATGAGCAAAGTTAATCAGTGCAATAATGAAGATCCTTGCATTGTGGTTTAAGTTTGATCATATCAAGTAACTTACAAATGTTTCAAATCCAACAAAGAAAGAATAATACATCAAAAAAGGAAGGCATTCTGTTATGTAAATGCACAGTTTATTTGGCTCAATATCTCTCCAGGTCTTTCTTCACACAGCCCTTCACAGGTGATTGCTTAGAGAAAGTAAGAGCTTGGCTCAGAATTTGTTACACATCAGCTATGGTACAGCGTGACTGGCCTCAGGAATTGACTCCTGTTCTGAAATGGGTCGATCTGATGTTCACCTGTCCTTACTGTATCATAGTATGTAACCTGAGAGCATAAACATCTCATACCCTCTCTTATATTGGATGAATTGAAACATGATACGCTACTTGAAGCATGTACCTCTGTTGTAACCCCATACTTATTGTTAGCCCACGCACACATGCCCGCCCATGCCAGAATCAAGCAGTTCTTTGGTGAAGACCCCCTGAGTTTCAGCTTAGTGTAGCCCTTGGTTGAGAAGGACATACAGGAGGATCAGTCAAGCCTGAAAGGAGGCAGTGAACAGACGAGTAGGACAAGGGGTAGTTGGCAATGGGTAGTAATGTTATTGTAGAGCCAGGAAGAGCTCATCTCTAGACTGAATCCATATTCATTTGTAAATGAAAAAATATCCTTCGGTGCTGGTGTCAAGTGTACTCTTTAGAGAATGATTATTAGGGCTTATGTAAACCATATTTTTCCCGGACTCATCTGCCTAGCACTCTGCTACATTCGAGGAAAACCAATCGGTTATGAAAGCTTTAACAAACATTAGGGCCTTTATTTATACCTGTCAAATGGCCCAAAGGCTGTTAAGAGATGCATCCTTGCTGCCTCTTCTGAGCTAAGAAGGAGAGTGGTGTTTTCCTGGCTTAGAATGTGCTTACTGATGCTTTGCGCCAATGTTGTGCCTGCTACACTGGAGGAGTGTCGTTAATTTCCAAAGATTCTGCATTTATTTTGAATCTTTCACAAACTCGTTGCCCTAAAATGCTTCTCAGTGATCAAAGAACTTTTAAAGTAGTGAATGCAATATCGGAAACAACGAAGCCTGTCTTTCCTGCCTCATTTAATTAGCCGTACAAGTTCAATTGCTCACTGAAGCTGAGAGAAAACAAGGCTGTATTCACACATTTTAATGAATGCAGTCTCGTGGGAATTTCTTTGTAATAAGTTATGTCAATGAAAAATGCAAATAGATTTGTCTGGTTATTAGGCATCGGAAAAATTGATTAACAACGGCAACTTTTATTTATTTGGGATGCTTAACATAATAAAAAATTAATGAGTTGTCAAAAATATTGTCAAACAAAATATCACAGGAAGCCAGCTCAGGAGACATTGGGACAGATAATCAAAGCTTAGTCAAAGACGTAGGGCTCAAGGAACAACTTAAAGGAGGAAAGTAAAGTCGAATGGTACAGAGATATAGGGACAAAACTCCAATCTTAAGGGAGATTAATGGAACTAACCTGAGGAAACTATTGACAAAAATGAACGGACGATAGAGAGAGGTAAATCTGAAACAATGAATTTGAAATCAAATGTAACAGCTGAGTTTATCAATGCTGCAAGTTGAGGTAACTCCTATAATATATTCCTGATAAACAAATGACATGTCATTTTATGTTGTTTACATTATTTACTAGAATAATAAGTTTGAAATGATCTTTATTGTATTCATTTTCTCTCATAGGTAATAAAAGTATGCCTGTACTGGCCTAAACTTGGAGACTTCTCCTAGTCTCCTTGGGCTTCCTTGAGACCCTTTTCATTTCTAGAGTCAAAAAGAGCAAACTTTAGTTTGTCCAAATGGTACCAGGTACATATTTTAGCGCTCTTAATTTGCAATATTTAAAAAAAAATCAAATTAAAAAAAATCAAAAAAAAATCTAATTCTTTAAAGATAGTGGGAACTGCCGATGCTGGAGAATCTGAGATAACAAGGTGTACAGCTGGATGAACACAGCAGGCCAAGCAGCATCAGAGGAGCAGGAAGGCTGACATTTCGGGCCTAGACCCTTCTTCAGAAATGGGGGAGGGGAAGGGGGTTCTGAAATAAATAGGGAGAGAGGGGGAGGCGGAGGCGGATAGAAGATAGATAGAGGAGAAGGTAGGTGGAGAGGAGACAGACAGGTCAAAGAGGCGGGGATGGAGCCAGTAAAGGTGGGTGTAGGTGGGGAGGTAGGGAGGAGATAGGTCAGTCCAGGGAGGACGGACAGGTCGAGGGGGCGGGATGAGGTTAGTAAGTAGGAGATGGGGATGGGGCTTGAGGTGGGAGGAGGGGATAGGTGGGAGGAAGGACAGTTTAGGGAGGCGAGGACAAGCTGGGCTGGTTTTGGGATGCGGTAGAGGGAGGGGAGATTTTGAAGATTGTGAAATCCACATTGATACCATTGGGCTGCAGGGTTCCCAAGCAAAATATGAGGTTCTGTTCCTGCAACCTTCGGGTGGCATCGTTGTGGCACTGGAGGAGGCCCAGGATGGACATGTCGTCCAAGGAGTGGGAGGGGAGTTGAAGTGGTTCGTGACTGGGAGGTGCAGTCGTTTGTCGCGAACTGAGCGTAGGTGTTCCACAAAGCGGTCCCCAAGCCTCTTCCACATCAAACAGATGTTCACCTGCACATCTGCTAATGTGGTATAGTGTATCCGCTGTTCCTGTTGTGGCCTCCTCTACATTGGGGAAACCAAGCGGAGGTCACCTACCCTCACCTTTACTGGCTCCACCCCTGCCTCTTTGACCTGTCTGTCTCCTCTCCACCTATCTTCTCCTTTATCCATCTTCTATCCGCCTCCCCCTCTCTCCCTATTTATTTCAGAATCCCCTTCCCCTCCCCCATTTCTGAAGAAGGGTCCAGACCAAAACATCAGCTTTCCTGCTCCTATGATGCTGCTTGGCCTGCTGTGTTCATCCAGCTCTACACCTTGTTATCTCTAATTCTTTAAACCCTTGTCTTTCCACAGAAAAGTTCATATGGTCTTAGCAACTGGGTACCAGCTTCATTAATTCTTCTTGTTTTGTGACTATCAATTCAAAGTTTGATTATTACACATCAAGGTCATCTCTCAGGTCTCATGAGAAGACCATATCAATCTTTATGCTACACTTTACGATCTAACCATAGAAACAGAAAATAAGTGTGGGAGACGGCTATTGAACCCTTCAAGCCTGCTGTACCATTCATTATAATTATGGCTGATCATTTAAACCAATATTCCTGATTTTTCCCCCATATTCTTTGATCCCGTTTAACTCCTTCTTGAAATCATACCAATGTTTTGGCCTCGACTGCTTTCTGTGCCACTGAATTCCACAGAATCACTAATCTCAGTGTGAAGAATTTCCCCTCATCTCAGACCTAAATAGCCTACCCTGTATCCTTAGACTGTGACCTCTGGTTCTGGATATCCCTGCCAACAAGAGCATCCTTCCTGCATTTATTCTGTCTAGTACTGTTTGAATTTTCTAAGTTTCAATGAGATCCTCTCTCACTTTTCCAAACTCCAGCGAATATAATCCTAACTGATTCAAACTCTCCTCATCTGTCATTCCTACCATCCAGGAATCAGTCTGATTTTTTTTTTCATTTGTGAGACATGGGCATTGCTAACTGGCCAGAATTTCTTGCCCATCACTGGTTGCCCTTTAGAAAGTGATGGTGAGCTGCCTTCTTGAACCGCTGCAGTCCACCTGCTGTGGGTTGACCCACAATGCCATTAGGGAAGGAATTCCAGGATTTTGACCCAGTGACATATATTTCTAAGTCACGATGGTGAGTGGCTTGGAGGGGAATTGAAGGTGGTGATGTTTCCATATGTCTGCTGCCCTTGTCCTTCTAGATGGAAGTGGTCCATGGTTTGGAAGATGCTGTGCATTTCTGCAGTGCATCTTGTAGATAGTACACGCTGCTGCTACTGAGCGTCGGTGGTGGAGGGAGTGGATGCTTGTGGATGAAGTGAAAATCAAGTGGACTGCTTTGTCTTGGATGGCGTCAAGCTTCTTGAGTGTTGTTGGGGCTGCAATCATCCAGGCAAGTGGGGACTATTCCATCACACTCCTGACTTGTGCCTCATGGATGGTGGACAGGCTTTGCAGAGTCAGGAGGTGAGTTATCGTCGCAGTATCCCTAGCTTCTGACCTGCTCTTGTAACTACTGTTCTTATGTGGTGAGTCCGGGTGAGTTTCTGGTCCATAATACCCCCAGGATGTTGATAGTGGGGGTTTCAGAAATTGTAACACCATTAAATGTCAAGGGATGGTGGTTAGATTGTCTCTTATTGGAGATGGTCATAGCCTGGCATTTGTGTGGCACGAATGCCACTTGCCACTTGCCAGCCCAAGCCTGGATATTGTCCAGATCTTGTTGTATTTGAACATGGACTGCTTCAAGATCTGAGGAGTCCCGAATGGTGCTGAATATTGTGCAATCATCGGCAAACATCCCCACTTCTGATCTTATGATGGGGGGAAGGTCATTGATGAAGCAGCTGACGATGGTTAGGCTGAGGACATTACCCTGAGGAACTTCTGCAGAGATGTTCTGGTGGTGAGATGATTGACCTCCAACAACCACGACCTTCTTCCTTTGTGTCAGGTATGACTCCAACCACCAGAGAATTTGTCCCCTGATACCTACTGATTCCAGTTTTGCTAGGGTTCCTTGATTCCACACTCGGTTGAATGCAGCCTTGATGTTAAGGGCTGTCACTCTCACCTCACTTCTGGAATTCAGCTCTTTTGTCCATGTTTGAACCAAGGCTGTAATGAGATCAGGAGCTGAGTGGCTCTGGGGGAACCCAAACTGGGCGTCACTGAGCAGCTGCTGCTTGATAGCACTGTTGATGATGCCTTCCATCACTGTACTGATGATTGAGAGTAGAGTGATGGGGCGGTGGAAGGGGAAGGGGTGTCCGGTATGAATCGGATGGAGTTGTTGGTTCAGGGGCCGGGTGAGATATAGTTGAGATGTGTGTGAGGTAAGTGTGGGGTCTATTGGATAGGTATTAAGGACTCGGACTTAATATTTCATAGTCTAATGTCTCCTGAGTGATTATTTTACATAATTTTATCAGAATGCTCTGAATTCTCTGACTTAAATGGATACTTTTGGAAAGTGCCCAGCGTGAGAGAACTGCTCAGTGGAATCTTCAATTTTTGGGGCAATTCCTTCGGGGTCTGTTACCATGAGGATTCCGTAGGGTCCTTGTGCCCAGTTCCCACCAATGCTGGTATAACAACTGTGTGGCCATAGGAAAATCCAGGCCAATGAGTTTACCATTTTAGATGAATTTCAATGTTTGTATCTTGAAAAAAAGAATTGCAAGAGGCCATGCCAATTGGCACTAAAATCATAGAATCCCTACACTATAAATAGAGGCCATTCAGCTCATTGAGTCTGCACCAACCCTCGGAACAGCATTCCATCCAGACCCAGCTCCCTGCCGTATTCCCATAATGCCACATTTACCATGGCTAACTCAC
The DNA here is from genome assembly GCF_021869965.1 of Rhincodon typus. Lineage (NCBI taxonomy): Eukaryota > Metazoa > Chordata > Chondrichthyes > Orectolobiformes > Rhincodontidae > Rhincodon > Rhincodon typus. The sequence continues at coordinate 62,845,453 of NC_063342.1, read as the reverse complement.
CTAGCCTATGCATCCCTGGACACTACAGGACAATTTAGCATGGCCAATTTACCTAATCTGCACATGAATTATTCATAGAATCATAGAATCCATATAGTTTGGAAGCACGCCATTTGTCCCATTGAGTCCACACCAACCCTCTGAAGTCATCCCACCCAGACCCACCCGGGTACCCTATCCTATCCTTGTAACCCTGCATTTCCCATGCCAATCTACCTAACCTGCACATCTTTGAACTGAGAGAGGAAACTGGGAGCACTTGGAGGAAACCCACGCAGACATGGGGAGAACATACAAACTCCACACAGACAGTCACCCAAGGGTGGAATCGAACCCAGGTCCCAGGTCTCTGGCGCTGTGAGGCAGCAGTGCTAACCACTGACGACTATGCCACTCCTTAATAAACAGACAGGGGACTGGAAATGGTACCTGTGAGATCTTGCTTTCTGAAAGAAACTCTGACAGAAATTTGTCACACGTTGAACTGGATCTGCAGGCCAAGGGCAATGTTCTCCCAAGACTGTTCAGGTCAGCCTCATGTTTTGATCTGATGCCCAGCTTCATTCCCCAGTTGCCACCAGTGGCATCTATAAGGCACGCAAACTGATACTCATGCAAGTTGGGAATGTAACTATTTCACCGTGTTTCTAAGGACAACCACTGCCAAGGTGTCAGAACACTGCAATTTTACAGTGTGGTAGGTTTCCCCAAGATTCAAGAGACAAAAGATAACTCACATTTAACCAAGTGTGTTTCCTTCAACAAGGATATCACTCTGCATGTTCGTGGTCAGCAGGTTGTCATTTATGCAAGTGATAGTTGAAATGTTCTAACAGCATCTGTGGAGAGAGAAACAGAGGTAATATTTTGGGAGAGTCTTCTTCAGGACCGTTTCAACACCTGGCCAAAAATAATATCTGCACCCTACCAGATACTTTTTTCGAAACCCATTGTGTGTGCTGGCTGTTGGGTGTCTGGAGCAGTCTGAGAAGAGGCTTTTGTGTTTTTCTTAAGCACTAATAGTGTGCTGGGGCTAATGTCTTTTCATTTTACTATTCATGAACTGTAGAGAGGAGGCGGCTAATGAAACTTTTCTTAATTTCCGTTTAAGTGAGTAAAAAGTTGTCATGTGGAACATTAAAAGTTAGCAATTGTTCACAATGTGGTTTAGTTTATTGCAATGTTTCAATGATGAAATTGATGTCTGGGAGTCACTTGCTATTTTAAGTTGTAGATACTAATGGTCCATTCTGATTATAAACCTGTTACAAACATTTCCTTCACTCAGTTGTCACCCACGCTAGTCTGATGAGTCAATTATTTGTTTAATGTGATAATGTTTGTGACTAAGGTTGGAACAAGACTGGCTTGTGTGTTTAACCAAGTGGTCTGATTTGACAGCAGTCTTTTTAGCTGGAGCTTCAGTATCATGAGGGAATTAAAAACTGCCACTATTTCGCTGATCACCGTTAAGCAAAGTCAATGGATTGAGTTATTACCACTGAATTCATACAGAAATGTTCCTCTTACAATGCCAGTCAGATGGATGTCTGGCTGTAAAGCTTCTACTCTTTTGTTTGAGGATAGAAAAACAAGTACAATCTCCAGAGCATTTCCAAATCATGTTGGCGAAAATGTAGTGGGAACTAAATGAGATGCACTCAAAGGAGCTCTTTTGTGCAATGTTTGAAAAGATGGATAACATGAAACAGATTAATTGAGGTCAACTACAATGACTCCACTAACTGCAACAAACATATGGAGATTATGCTACACCCTCCCAAACCAATACACCCCTAAAGCAATAATTGTGCCCTTTAAGTAAACAATCGCTAGGAAATCCTCTTCCCTTTTGATTGGTGGTAACTCATTAAGTTAGTCAGCAAAAATTGAGAGGATGCATTGAGCAAGTCAATGTTGTAATATTGTGCAGACCAGTTTGTATTATGCAGTGAAGAAAAAAAATTAATGATCTTGTGAGCTTTGCTGTGTTATGACTCTGTATCAATAGCATTGTCATTCTCTCACCCCTGTTTCCTATGGTTCTTTTCCAACCACAATAGGCACCTTTTTATAGACTATTCACACATTCAACTCAAGTTATTTTCCTCCACTATTATCTATTTTACCAATATTACCTATTTGCTGCATCTTACTGTAAGTGTGCAAGCTATGCTAGAATAGCTCAATCATCTTCATAACTCTTCAAATGGTGCACAAGTTACCCCATTGCCACTCTTCATTCAGGAGAAGCTGACAACCACAGAAGTGAGAGTACAAGTAATGCATGCAATAGTGGAAAGCCAGGCTGGATGGCAAACAGAACAAGGTGTTTGAACCACTTTTCCATAATCTATCCATACCTACCGGTTCTCTCACATGTACGTGTGACCACCTGGTGCTATTATGCACTGCTACTCAATATTCTGTGATTCTGCATTAAGCCTTTAATTCCTGTCCTTTCCCTTAATATACCTGGGCTGTGCAAGCACACAACTTGAGGAGAAAAAGCTTTTTGAAGATATAAATCTTCCTCCTCTCTCTCTCTTCCAAGCTCTAGCTTGATACAGACAGCCTATGGAAGTGGAGAGAATCTGGGTGGTCAACCAAGCACATCTGTGGTATTATCACTGGACTGTTAATCCAAAGACTCAAGTAATGTTGTGGGGATGTGGGTTCAAAACCCCCATGGCAGATAGTAGAATAAATTGAAAATCTAGAATTAAGAGTCTAATTTTTTTTATACAATTCCTACTTTGTTGGAGCAAGCCATTCAGCCCATCAAGTCCACACCGACCCTCTGAAGAGCTTCACATCCTATCCTTGCAACCCTGCTAACCCACCTAGCCTGCACATCCCTGGACACTATGGGCAATTTAGCATGGCCAATCCACCTAACCTGCACATCTTTGAGCTGTGGGAGGAAATCAGAGCACCTGCAGGAAACCCACACAAACATGGGGAGAATGTGTAAACTCCACACAGACAGTCCACCAAGGGTGGAATTGAAACCAGGTCCCTGGCGCTCTGAGGCAGCAGTGCTAACCACTGAGCTACCATGCCACCATGATGATCATGAATCCATTGTCAATTGTTGGAAAAACCCAGCTGGTTCCCTTAGGGTAGGAAGCTGCCATCTTTAGCTGGTCTGGACTACATGTGGTTGACTCTTAACTAGCTAGCGATGCCTTCATCCTGTGAATGAATTAAAAGCAACAGTTAAAAAAAAAAATACTTCAGCAGCAGTACAGCCAATAAACAGCTCACCAGAGGGCAAGTTTGCATTCTAGATCTGCCGAAGAATCAGAGATGCAGACTTTAAGACCTTAGCCTTTAGCATAAAGATGTTTTCTTTGCATCACTTAAATTAGAATGCCCGCTGGGAACAACATCAACATGTGGAAAATATGGAGGCTTTCATTATCAACTTATGTGGGCATTTGCACATGCCACCAATGGTCAATAAAGAATCTGATGGTCACCTTATTAAAAGTTGCGGCTTGCACCAATATTTTTCAGAATTGGGTTATACTAGAGTCACTTAACCTCCAGGTTCCTTTGCTTGGCATGGCCTGGGAGATTGAATAGTCACAGATTATATTTGGATCAATCCAACAGACTCCTCTGTAGTGATTGTAATAAGGTCAGCCAGCTGGATATCACAGATTATGAGTTCCCTGATTGGGGCTGGCAACCTGGTCCAATCAGGGAGTTCTGGTTGACACGTAAAAAAAGGTACCTTACTCTGAATGAGGAGGTAGAAAAATCAAGGACTGTTTATGTATAAATGAAGGGTGACTCGGTGATGAGATACTGGCCTCTGTGGAATTATTTTAACCACAGATCAGCCAATCTGCAGCTTAATAACAGGGGCAGCCTTGCATTAGGTGTGGATTGCCTCATATTTAAATCTTCGCTATTCCCTTAACAAATTAACATGTTTGAACATAATGCTAAGAAAGCATTAAAGTACAGAGTATGAACTTCAGCACCTTGTAAAACACAGTAATAGATGCTGACTTTGTGTAAAATGGTTTGTAGCAAATTTGAAACCTATTTTATGTCTTTTCCAATGTTTATTTCCATGGATCTTTTACTTTAATTCTCCAGCAGCTTATCCTTTTTCTTTCAGTTGTCCATGGGGAAAGTGCTGGAAATGTTGATGCAGGCAACACAGTCGACTGCACAATGGAAACATAAATTGCATGCTGCCTGACACTCCGACAGGGTAAGAGTTCTTGTCAGCATGTCTCCTACTCTCTTTATAACTGTAGCTCTAATTACTCCTTCATTCTGCTTCTCCTCCTACTTCTCATGCTCCCACTAAAGTGGAATTGCCAGAACTTCTCAAAAGTTTAGAATGTTTTACAGCTGCTTCACATAATTTGGATTGACTGTGTAGCCAAAACAAACGAATACAAGCAATACCACTAATACATGAGTTCGATCCTTCTATTGACATTTTTGTTTTTAGCATATGAATAGCTATGTAAATTAAAATGACTCCTAGGGTCTTGTATATGAATTGTCAATATTTACAGCATCTGCCAATTTTATGTATTCATAATGTAAAGTTGAAAATTGAGAGCTCATGTCAAGAGATTTATTTGAATTATTATGACAGTCTGCAAGAAGAATCAATTGCATTGTGTTATCTCAGACTCGATGCAACTGTTCAACTTTTCAATTAGCCTATCTTGGGAAAAGCTCTGGACAATTTTGCTCTCATTATCCACCTAATATTGAGTAGATCTAAGGGTCAACCTCGCTATGGGGCCATGTGAGCAGAGGCAGTTTATTTAAGGTAAAAACTAACTGCTTAATGTGAAAATCTTTTTGTGTGACAAGATGAGGTGTAAGGTCGATTTCAGCATTGCTTGCCTGTGCTTTGAGATGACAGTACACCCACAGATCCCCACAGAGAGATGCTGCCACATTAAGGTGAACTCAGTCAAACCCTAGTCTAACAACAGACTGACATAATCATCCTCAAGGAACTGTACCCTACAGATAATTCCCCAATCACCACAATTGCTGCCCCTCTGTATGTCCTGTTACCCTTGGCAGGACAGATCCAGCAGAAGTGGTGGTACAGTGGTATACAGTTGGGAGGGAGTGGCCCTGGGAATCCTCACCCGAAATCTGGATCCCATTAGTCTCATGACATCAGGTCAAACATGGGCAAGGAAGTCTCCTGATTACCATACACTGCACCCACTCATACACCATGGTTGATGAATAACTACTCTTCCATATGAACACCAATTAGAGGGAGCACTGAGGGTGTCAGCGTCACAGGCGGTACTCTGGGTGGGGGATTTCAATGCCCATCACCTAGGAGTGGCTTGGCACCAGCTCTGCTGATCAAGCTAGTCAAGTCCTCAAAGGTAACAGCTGTTGGATTCTATCATTGAAGCAAATGATGAGGGAATCAACAAGAGGGAAAAAATATACTTGAACTTATCCTCACCAATCTGCCAATCACAAATGCATCAGTCTGTGACAGTACAGGTAGAGTGACCACTGCACAGTCTGTGTGGAGGCAAAGTCCAGTCTTCCCATGGAGATTTCTCCATCACATTATATGACGCTATTACTGTAATAAATGAGATTGACTTCAAGCAGATCTAACAACTTATGTCTGGGCAACCATGAGGCACTGTGGCCATCAACATCAAAAGAATCATATTCCAACACAATTTGTTATCTCCTCACCTGGCAGAACCCCCACTCTACCGTGACCAGCAAGCCAGGGGATCACCCCTGGTTCAATGGAGAGTGTAAGAGGGCATGCCAGGATCAGCACCAGGCATGCCAAACAGCATAAGCAGCAAGTATTAGACAGAGCTAAATGATACTATAACTGGCGTATCAGATCTAAGCTCTGCAGTCCTGCCACATCCAGTCGTGAATGGTAGTGGACAATTAAACAACTCACTGGAGAAGGAGGCTCCACAAATATCCCCATCCTCCATGATGGAAGAGCCCAGCATATCAGTGCAAAAGATAAAGCTGAAGCATTTGCAGCAATCTTCAGCCAGAAGTGCCAAGTGGATGATCCAACTCGGCCTCCTCCAGAGGTCTACAGCATTACAGATACCAGACTTCAGCCAATTTGATTCACTGCACTTGATATCAAGAAACATCTGGACACTGCAAAGGCTATGGGCCCTGACAACATTCCAGCAATAGTACTGAAGATTTGTGCTCCAGAACCTGCTGCAGCCTCACTAAACTACAACACTGGCATCTACCTGGCAATGTGTACTCCTGGAATGGACTGTTTTGGAGCCCCCATCCCACTCCTCCCCCGATGTCGAGTGGAGCACAAGCAAAGAGGAAGATGAACTCCGCTTTTACTTATATTTAAGTCATATATCTTAATTTCAGTCTTGTACCTTAATCTCTTCAAGTCGCAATGGCACCAGAGCGTGGCAACATATTACACTTTTCACTGTATTTATTTGTTAAATATAAGTGACAATAAATCATTCAAATCAATTTCCCTGCAACAGTACTAACAACTGTGCCAGCCACTTCTATCTCACTTGGTACATCTTGGTCTCATTCCAGGGAAAATGGCCCACAACAGAACAAGAAGAGCCAAGAGAGGTAGGTGGCCAGGATCCATGAGGAGAAAATCCTGACCGTGACTGCTCCAAGCTCCCATCTGACCATGCGCAAGCCCCTGGTCGATATCATATACTATCTTTGACTCGTTGTGTCAGGACCCCTTATTGAAGGGACTATCCCTTGACCTGACTCAGGAATATTCCCTCGAGAATTCAAGACATGACCATTTTGGTTGAAGCCCGTGCAGTCTGTTTGCTGTGTATGCTGCTGGCAGCAGTGCAGGAAGCCCTATGAAGCACTGTGAGCCTGTTAGCTCCGGCTGAGGGACAAAGCACAAAAAGGCAAGGCAGAGATGCTGTGAGCGTCCAAGTGAGGTCAATGTGAGTGAGTGCTGAGAGAGTAAGTGTGGAGCCCTGAGGTGCACCCCTCATGTATGAACTGGATGCCTGTTCCTGTGTGCTTTGTCTTTGCAGCAGCATCCCATGAAGGTGCCAATGTGCTCCAAAGTGCAGCATTGAAGTACAGAAGTGAGGTCAAAGTGTATTGGCGATGTGCCATGATGCAGTGAGGCTGGCACGTGGCAGATACCAAGATCCATGCATATGGGGTGTGTGCAGTCACTCCCATGGTGGGTATCCTGAGATGCTGGTGCCAGTCTTGCGTTTTTCTTCCTTAACGGTACTTCAACCACTGCTTCACGAGGGAAGATACTTGGAGAAGTGTCGTAGTGGTAATGTCAGTGGAGTAGTAATCTAAAACCCAAGGCTAATACTCTAGGGATGTGGGTTTGAATCCTACCATGGCCAGTGTTGAAATTTGAATTAAATAAATAAGGAGTCTGGAATAAAAAGCCAACCGGTAGTAAAAACTAATTTGGTTCAGTAATGTATTTTCGAGAATGAGAGCTGCCATCCTCACCTGGTCTGGCATGCATCCAGGGTGGCTCAGTGGTTAGCACTGCTACCTCACAGTGCCAGGGACATAGGTTTGATCCAGCCTTGGGCAAATGTTTGGAGATTGCACGTTCTTCCAGTGTCTGTATGAATTTCCTCCCGCAGTCCAAAAGATTGTGAGGTTATGTGGATTGGCCAGTCTAAATTGCCTATCGTATCCAGGAGGTGTAGGTTATGTGGATTACCAATGGGAAATGCAGGGTTACAGGGATGGGGTGGGTCTGGGTGGTATGTTCTTTGGAGGGTCAGTGTGGACTCCATGGGCCAAATGGCCTGTTTCCACACTGTAGGGATTCTGTGATTCTATGCTGCAATACATGTGAATTTAGACCTATAGCAAGGAGGTTGACTTTTAACTGCCCTCTGTGCAATTAGGGTTGGGCAATAAATGATGGCCTAACATTCCACGAGTAAATTAATAAAAAAACTTGATAGAAGATATACTTGGAGACTGATGGATAAACTGCCATTGCAAATACATCTTTGCTGAACTAGGACTTATAATGGTTATGTTCCCTCTTTGCCAGGCCACTTTACTCTGGCTTATAGTTGTGGCTAGTGCCAAAATGACAGGCATTATTAAAGTGTTTCTTTGATGCCTTCTTCCTAATGTATCTTTAGTTATGTTTTGCATCTTTCACTGACAAGTGATAAAATTAAGAACTAGACCAGTGGGGCAGTCATATCAACAATTTGTAAAGCATGGGAGCTAAAATGCATGGGAAAGAATGAAGACCACTGGGGAAGGAAAGATATTAGCAAAAAATAATATGAAATGGCTTTTGGTGAAACATTTGGGTAAATCGACCTTGGCTGTCACCCAGGGTGGCCCTATAAAGTGGGAATTGATTTCTCAATATATAGTGAGGAGCACAGGGTACACAGTGCTGAATTATGAGCATTACGTTTTAAAAAATGTTTCAAAGTTGCAAGGCTCGACATTAAAAGTTGAATGTGTGTAATTGTGGATTGAGATCCATTGGGTTTAGAGTAACCAATGATATGTGGGATTGACACATGGCAATCAAAAAAAAATCATTTATCCATGAAAACAGGCCACAGAAAAATTACTTGTAGTTAAACTGTCAGCCTTTGCTTCCAGAACTTTGAACATTATGAATTTCATTATGGGACTTAACTTTCCACAGTGAATTCAGTGAGGAATTAGTGTGAAAATGCAATAACTTCATGAAACTCATGGGCAGTGGAAGGGCATCATGATGTTTTCATGAAGCTAATGACAACTGGCAAAAATTCCCAAACAACTTGCGGCAGTGTGTAATATGCAATGTATCTCCTGGCTGTTTTGCACATTAATAATGGCCTGCATCCATGTTATTTTTAGTCTTTTTTTATAGCAATGTGTCATCAAATTCCAGCCCAATAATTCAAATGCCGTTAAACAGCTGGAAAGACTCTTTTTTTTTGTAATTTTTTAGTTGTGGACTGAAATTGAAAAGAACAGTGTTTAAAGCCAATGATAGTTGAGGGATTGCTGTATTTTTACAAAGTTAGTAACCTGGTCTCTCATTGTAAATACTGTTTCCACGCTGCTTGCTCAAGCAGTAGTAGAAGGTTTGCAGTTGAGCTGGAGCCCATAGCTTGTAAAAATGGAGATTCATTTGGCAACATGTAACTGATTGGCGTGTGGCCGAGTCAACAATTATCAATTACAATGGCTTTCTGTCAACAACTATATGATTGGCTCCCAGGTAACTGAATAGTTTGGGGCTATGAGGTTGTTGACTTGCTCGCCGAGCTGGCTTGTTTTCGTTCAGATGTTTCGTCACCATGCTAGGTAACATTATCAGTGAGGCCTCCGATAAAGCGATGTTGTTCTACTCGGCTTGGAATTTATACCATCAGGTCTGTTATGGTGAGTTGTGTCATTTCTGGTTTTTTTCTGCATGGGTTAGTACGTGGGGTCCAATTCTATATGTTTATTGATTGCATTATGGGTTGAGAATCGTGCCTCTAGGAATTCCTATGCATGCCTATGTTTGGCTTGAGCTACTATAGTTATGTTGTCCCAGTTAAACTGCAGTCATCCACAGGTGCCTACTAATTAAACAACTGGAGGATACAGTACGCCCTAACACAATGGCTATACTGCCCGACATCGAGAACATTTCAGAACTGATGAGACTCTTGCGACCGTTAGGAATCATGGTGGCCCACAAGCCCACAGCCACACTACAACAAACACTTACAAGGATTAAAGACCCCATTCCCACAAAATGCAGAACCAAATCTGTTTACAAAATACCATGCAACGACTGCACAAGCATTACATCGGACAAACAGGAAGGAAACTAGCCATCAGAATACACGAACATCAGCTAGCAGCAAAACGACACGACAAACTTTCCCTAATATCAGTACGTTCGGACAATGAAGGCGGTCGGTTTAACTGGGACAATGTAACCATAGTAGCCCAAGCCAAACGTAGACACACACAGAAATTCCTAGAGGACCCCCATATACAAACCCATACAGAACAAAACTAGAAATGACACAACTCACCATAACCAACCAGACAGTATTAAATCCAAGCGGAGTAGAACAACGTCGCTTTATCGGAGATCTCACTGATGGTGTTACCTAGCATGGTGAAGAAATGTCTGAACAAAAGCAAGCCAAAAGTGAGCAAATCAACAACCTCACCCACAACCCGAGCTACAGATCTTTACAAAAACCTTAAAGTTTGGGGCTATGTATGAGAGAAGGAGAAACTATCAGATCTCAGCAAGCACAGGGGTGCCTGTGTTCCCTGCGGTAAAAATTACTTCTGAAGAAAACCAGTTTATTTTTACTTCTGCATTTGCTGTATGCAGTGACTTAATTAATAAGGCAAAGACCTTTTATAAGTGTGAACCAATCACCCTGTACCTTCCACAAACCAGTGGTACCATCCAGAGAATGAAAATCAAGAAGCAGCTTTCTGATCAGCACAAGAATCGTCTCAGCAAATCCTGCAAACAAAGATCACTGAACTGCTTTCCCACATTTTTCCCTTTATCCATTATACCCATTATTCTTTTCTCTGGTCTGTGTCTGCCTGAATGGGTATGTCGGGGAGGAGTTTATAACGGGTGTTTTAAATAATAGTCTTATATGCTAGCAGATCATAATTGTTTACTTGTAGCTAGCATCTATTTGTGATGAATAGTAATTCTTGTTTAATAGAGCAATCTGGTTTCTGCCAACCAGGGTCTGAAAAATCAGGTAAATGGAAGAATTCTGTGGATCTTAAACATCTTTAACTTTTGTGAAGATTTCCGGAATAATGGGACTTAAGTTTCAGCGCATTACCCCAGTGAGGCGCATCAAGACTTAACAGCCCAGATTTTGTCGCAGAAGTCACGAGGAACAGGTTCCAAAAATGAGAGTGAAAAGACACTGTTTGAAGGACAACATGAACCTCACTTCAATATATCTGACTCTGTCCCATGTCATATTTTACTTTGTGGGTGAGAGAGGGTCATTTTCCCTTTCAGTGGGTGCAGGATTGACTGCCCTGCAGCGAGGAAGAAGGATTCTGGAAAGGAGTAAACCTATGGCTAACCAAGGAACTTAAGGATTGTATCTAATTTGAGGAAATAAACCCCACAAATTCGTGATGAACCAGAGGATTGGGGAAGTTTTAAAAGCCAACAAAAGATAGCTAAAAAAAGGGAGAAAAGCAACTTTGAGGGTAAACTAGCAAGTAATGTAGAAGGCAACAGAAAGAGCTTCTATAAACATATCAAAAGGAAGACAGGAGCGAAAATGAACATAGGCCTCTTGGAAAACAAGGCTGACGAAATAATAATGGTGAACCAAGAAATGGACGAGCAGGTGAATAAATACTTTGCATCAGTTTTCATTAATAGCATTCCAAAACTATTAAATGATCAAGGGACAATAGGGGGAAAGGAAATATACACAATCACCATCACTGGAGACAAAGTACTTGGGAAACTAATGAGGTTAAAAGCTGATATGTCTGCTGGACCTGAGATAGTAGGAACTGCAGATGCTGGAGAATCCGAGACAATAAGGTGCAGGGCTGGATGAACACAGCAGGCCAAGCAGCTAGCCTTTCTGCTCCTATGATGCTAAGCCTTTCTGCTCCTATGATGCTGCTTGGCCTGCTGTGTCCATCCAGCCCTGCACCTTATTGTCTGCTGGACCTGTTTGGTTGCATCATAGAATCTTAAATGAAGTAGCTACCTAGGTAATAGATGTACTGATAGTAATCTTCCAAGAACCCTTAATTTTTTTTAATTGGAAATTTCCCAATGTAACACTATCGTTCCAAAAGGGAGTGAGACAAAAATCAGGTAAGTGTGGTGCAGTTAGCTTAAAATTTATCATTTGTAAAATACTAGAATCTGTCGGAAAGGGTGTAAAAGCAGAGTATTTAGAAATATATAATGTAGTCAGCTAACATCGGCATGGCTTCATGAAGGGGAAATCATGTCTAAAAAGTTATTAAAATTCTTTGAGGAAGTCACAAATAGGATAGATAAAAGGGGAAAACTGATGAATGTAAATCATTTAGATTTCCAAAAGGTGTTTGATATGGTACCACACATAAGCCTAAAATAAGAGCCCACGTTGTTGTAGTTTTTGAAATTTGTTAATGGAACGTGGATGTTGCTGGCTAGGTCAGTATTTATTGCCTATCTCTATTAACGCTGGAACTGAATAGCGAGCTAAACCATTTTCAGAGGGCAGTCAAGAGTCAGCTACTCTGGGTGTGGAGTCACATGTAAGGTTACAGAAAATTTATAGCAGAAAACCAGTGAGGGGAGTGATAACCACTGCTGGAAACTTCTGCCACAGAATTCTGAGAAGTACGCCAAGGTTTTAGAACTTTTATTTTCAGATGCTGGGAGTTCTAAAATTCATTAAAGATTCCTTCCAACCCAACACATCACCATCACATTTATTGAGACTGAGCTCATTCAATCAATTTCAGCCACAGCAAGGGTTGGAAAGAAACAGCCATTAGCCAGAGGTCCTGCTTCTCGTTTCTGGAAAATGGGGGTCTTTGTGAATGCTGCATGATTAAACTGGGCCGATTGAGTGAAGTTATTAACATTCATTGTTCGCACTCATCAAGAAAAATAGATCCCTTAGAATCATAAAGATATACAGCACGAAAACAGACCCTTTGGTCCAACTCGTCCATGCCGACCAGCTATCCTAAATTAATCCAGCATTTGGCCCACATTCCTCTAAACCTTCCTATTCATGTAACCATCCAGATGCTTTTTAAATGTTGTAATTGTACCAGTCTCCACCACTTCCTCTGGCAGCTCATTCCATACACGTACCACCCTCTGCATGAAAAATTTGCCTCACAGGTCCATTTTAAGTCTTTCCCTCTCATCTTAAAACTACGCCCTCTAGTTTTGGACTCCCTTACCTTGGGGAAAGCAACCTTGCCTATTCACTCTATCAATGTCCCTCATGATTTTATAAACCTCTATAAGATCTCCCCTCAGCCTCCTCCACTTCCTCTGGCAGCTCATTCCATACATGCACCACCCTCTGCATGAAAAATTTGCCTCACAGGTCCATTTGAAGTCTTTCCCTCTCACCTTAAACCTATGCCCTCTGGTTTTGGACTCCCCCAACCCTGGGCAAAAGACCTTGGCTATTCACCCTATCCATGCCCCTCACGATTTTATAAACTTCTATAAGGTCACTCCTTAGCCTTTGACATTCCAGGGAAAATAGCCCCTTGAAAAAGTTGTAAAATCTTTTGACATCTGTGGAATCAGATCCAGAGCAGTAACCAGGTTCAGGAAAGGGAAGGTGATGAAAATGGTGGAGAATAATGAGTTTTTGGAAAGCTAATAGAATGTTATCACTTATCGTACGGGAATTGCATATAAAAATAGGAACATTATGCTTCAGTTTGGGAGACCGCTTCTGTAAAACTTTGTATAGTATTGTTCACCTTATTTAAGGAAGGATATCAGTACAATCAAGACAGTTTGGAGAAGGTTTATCTGAATAATACTGGGAATGGAGAGTTTGTCTTATGGGGAGAGATTGGACAGGTTTAGGTTTGTAATTATTGGAGTTTAGAAGAGTAAAACATGATTTTATTTGAAATATTTAAGGTCCTGAGGGGTTGTGACAGGATGGACATGGAGATAATGTTTCCTCTTAGTGGTGGATTTAGAACTAGGAGTCACTGTTAAAAATCAGGGGTTGCCCATTTAAAAGAGAGATGAAACAAAATGTGTTCTCTCAGAGGGCCATGAGTCTGTGGAACTATCTTCCTCAAAAAGTACTAGAAGCAATATTTTTAAGCAGAGGCGGTAGCTGCTTTTTTAAATAAGGAAGAGAAAGTTGATCAAGGATAGGCAGGAATGCAGTTTTGAGGTTATGATCAGATCAGTCATGATCTTATTGAATGGTAGGGCAGGTTCGAGGGCTGACTGGCCTACTCCTGCTCTTGATTTGTTTGTTCATATAATTTTAATTTAGGAAATAATTTAGCTCACTTTTGACCCATCTCATACATAGTGATGCAGGACCCTAGAGGTAAATGCTTCTGAAAGTTAATTACAATAATGTGCAATAGTTTGCATGTTAGATCATAAGGCTAATGTGATGAGATTCGTAGAGTTTACATTTGTTCAATTAACGATATGCCTGATTGTAAATTAGTTATCCTAGGGACACTGTATCTTTTAGCGCTGTATCTTAATATCTGTGGAGGACTAGGTATCACTCAGCTGCATTGAATTATTCAGTGAGCAGCTTGTATCTTTTCATCACTGATGTAAATTGCTGATTGCCTTGCTAAATATTTTTGTTAAAGCAGCTTAAGTAACCTGATTCTTTTTGTTGTTCACCATTTACTTCACTGTCTGACGTTGATGTCCCTCTCTCCTTGACATCCTACACTTTTCTAAGGAAGCTCGAGGAAAGTAAGGGGGAAAATACATCATCATTTCATTATTCCTGCATTCCACACTATCACTGTCCTCCCCATCAGTTCTTCTCCTGGGGTATTGTCTGCAGTTTTGTTCTCCTTATCTGAGGAATCCCTATCTTCTTATATGTTCTGACTATGAAGGGAGTGCAACAAAGGTTTGCCAGACTGCTTCCTGGGAGGACAAGGCTGAAATATGAATAGAGACTGGATCAGTTCAGACCCTATATTCACTTGAGTTTAGAAGAATGAGGAAAAAAAACCTACAAAATCCTAACAGAACTAGTCAAAACAGGAAGGATGTTCCCAATTACCAGGGAGGCCAAAAGTAGGGGTTGTAGTTTAAAGATGTAGGGTAGGTCTTATAGATTTTGAGATGAGGAGAAATTTCTTTATCCACAGAGTGCTGACCCTGTGAAATTCTCTGTCTCAGAAAGTGGTTGAGACCAAAACATTCAATGTTTTCAAGAAGGAGTTGGATATAGTTCTTAGGGCTAAAGGAATCAAAGACTAAGGGGAGAAAGTGATTACAGGGAACTGAGTTGGATAATGTGACATATTTATATTGAATAGCGGACAGGCTTAAAGGGCTGAGTGGCCTATTCGTGTTCCTATTTTCTTTAATTTCTCGGCTTCTTCCCCACAATCCCTGTTTTTATACTCGCTTGAGACTTATTTTTTTCTCTAACTTCTGCGAGCGAAATGACACACCGAAGACCTGCTCTCGTCAGCAGGATGTCATCTCCTGCTTTTGACCCTGGCACTGGGACTTAAAGATACCTCAGATAGTTCATCCATTAACTTTGTGGCTTTTTAAACAGATGCTGAGTGACCTGCTAAGTATTTCCAACATTTTCTGTTTTCATTTAAGCTTTCTGCATTCCATTTTTTTTCTCTTGCCTTTCAGTCACTGGGCGGAAACTTGTTTTTCTTTGAGAGTCAGCATGGAGTGAACCTTAAAGCAGGAGGTACTTCCACTCAGAGGCTGTTTGTGTTTTACATTCTTCTTGACTCATTGCATATACAAGCACAGGTAAAATGCCAAATTTTATGTGAAGGAACTTCTCCATTTCAATGGGATCTTCCAGGCGCCAATGGACAGGTGCCCAACACTTCACCCTCTGTAATCCAGGTGCACCACTCAACCGTTACTCATCGGCCCCATCCACCCCTGGAAATGTCAGAGTTCGGGTAATGGATGACACCACATTTTGGTGGTGCCCCTTCGAAGGTTCATCTGGAGGATTCCAGTTATTTTCGCGAGGCATGACAATCCAGTTAACAAGGGCAGCCTGGACAGAGTTTGCTGCAAAGGTCAGCACTCATGGGCACCTCAGGATAACCTGGTTCCAGTGCCACAAGACGATGAGTGATCTGTTACACTCCATCAGATTATGTCCCTGCTACATCCCACTGGCAAGTGAGGTTCCTCAATTGGCTACATTAATAGTTAATAGTCAGTTTTAGTGTTCTTAGTTTTACAGGTTCATTGAAATTCTTCTGTACTGTTTCTTTTTGATGGTGGCTAGCTGTTCGCATTGAGTGTGAGAGAGTCATTCAACAGAAAAGCAGGGAAGACTAGAGGGTAGTTCTTCAACTGTGACCATCACAGTTAATTAGCACTTGACCCAGAGTACCTCAGCTCACTGTGGATCAGATTGGTGCCACCACCATGGGTTTAATGTTCGTTTTGACTGGGGTGGAATCAGGCGGAGAACTCAAGAAGACAAAGAATTGTGTGACTAAAGTTGCTTTAGTTCTATTCTGATGCACGAAGGGTACATGGAATATTGGTAAGCAATTTGCCTTGTATGATGCATCCAGATTTTTATATAAGGTCATGGTTCTGAAAGAGTAAAAGTTCGTGTCTGTATTATGCTGCATTCAATCTGACTATGCCATTCACAGAATCCCTACAGTGTGGAAACAGGCCATTCAGCCCAACAAGTCCACACTAACTCTCTAAAGCATCCCACCCAGACTCACCCCTTACCCTAGACCTGTAACCCTGCATTTCCCGTGGTTAATCCACCTAACTTAAACATCCCTAATGCATCTTAAAGTACTCTACCAGTATCATACTTCTGTACGTTAGTAAAATGAAAGAGTGATGTGAATAAAGTAGTACCAATAAATGTAGTCAGGTATTTTGTTAACATTGATGTTTACATTTCTGGTTCATTGAATAGACCACTATGGCCAAATTTATTGGTAAAGTTTGTGCTGAGCACTTAGCTCTGTTTTTCTTACTCACCAATACACTCAAATGAAACTTAATGCAAAAGACGTCATGCAGCCTTGATTGGGATGTAGCCGAATATTAAGATCTTGTGGAGTTTAGATTTGTAGATAAAAATAAGGGTGCAAAGCTTCAGTTACACAGGGCACTGGTGAGACCACATCTCGAATACAATGCGCAGGTTTGGTCCCCTTATTCAAGGCAGGATGGAAATACGTTGGAAGCAGTTTCGAGGACGTTTACTAGGTTGACAGCTGGAATAAGCCGGTTATCTAATGACGATAATTTAGAGAGGGTGGGTTTGTTTCCACTGGAGTTTTGAAGAGTGAAGGTTTACTTGTATAGGATTTAAGTGTATAGGATTATATAAGATGCTCAGTGGCAGCAGCGTTTCCTCTTATGTGTTAGTCCGGAACTAGGGGTCACTATTTAAATTAGGGGGTCATTCTTTCAGGACAGAGGTGAAGAGAAGTGTTTTCACTCAGAAGGTCAAGTGACTTTGGAACTCACTGCTTTAAAGGGAGCTGAGGGCAGGACATTGAATATTTTTAAGACAAAGACGGATAGATTCTTGTTAGGCAGGGGAATCAAAGATTTTCAGAGGTAGGTGGGAATGTGCAATTTGAACCTCAAACAAATAGCCACACTCCTGCCTGATCCAGTTGTAAATGTGGTGGACAATTAAACAACTCACTGGAGGAGGAAGTTTCACAAATATCCCCCATCCTCAATGATTGGGGATCGCAATACATTGCTGCAAAAATAAGACGAAACATTTGTAACAAACTTCAACCACAATGGCTGAGTGGCTGATCTATCTCAGCCTCTTCTAGAGGGACAGTGTTGGTCTTCAGTCACTTTGATGCATTCTGTTTGACATCAAGAAAGGCAGCTGATGCTGCCAGCGCTGTGAGCACTGGCATTATTCCAACATTGGTATTGAAAGCTTGTGCTCCACTTCCCGAGCCAAGCTGTTCCAGTATATCTGGCATCTATATTGTAATGTGGAAATTCAGCTTGTGACCTCTATTGACCAAAGATGGACAAAACCTGAACAAAAGAGCTGAACTTCAGAGGTGAGGTGAGAGTGGCTGCCCTCGACATCAAGGCTGTGTTTGAGTAGGTGTGGAATCAAGGCACCGTCACAGAACTGGAGTTAGTGGGAATCGATGGGGGCAAACTCTCCACTGGTAGAAGTCATACCTGGCACAAAGAAAGGTGGTTGTGATTGTTGGAAAACACTCAATTCCAGGATATCATTGCAGCAGTTCTCCAGGAAATTGAAAATCAACATCCTGGGGTATACCATTCCCCAGAAACTATACTGGACTAGCCATATAAATACGGTGGCTAAAAGAGCAGGTTAGAGGCTAGGAATCCTGCAGCAAGTAACTCACCTCCTGACTCCCCAGAGACTGTCCACTATCCACAAGGCATAATTGAGAGTAAACAAATACTCTCCATTTGCCTGGAGGAGTGCAGTTCCAACAACACTCAAGAAGCTTGACACCATCCAGGGCAAAGCAGCCTGCTTGCTTGGCACATCATTCACAAACATCCACTCCCTCCACCACTGATGCTCAGCAGTCTACGAGATGCACTGCAGAAATTCACCAAAGATCCTCAGACAGCACCTTCCAAACCCACGACCACTTCCACCTACAAAGACAAAGGCAACATGTGGGTACCTGTGGTCACCCCTTTGACCTGAAGAACGTGAGGGGAGTGAAAAGAGGAGTTGTTCAGAGTGAGGACGAGCTCACCCAGGCGGAGGAGGGTGGCGGTGGATGGGGATGGTTCAGACCTTTTTTCCAGGAAGAAGTGGAGAGCTCTGAGACTATCCTGGTGGGGGACGGACATGTAAAGGGATTGGACATCCATGGTAAAGAGGAGCCTGCTGGAGCTCACAAACTGGAAATTCGGAAACTGACGAAAAGCGTCAGAGGAATTGTGGATATAAGTGGGAAGCAAGTGGGCCAGGGGCGATAAAAATCCAAGTTGAGGTAGGAAGTGATGAGTTCTGTGGGGCAGGAGCAGGCAGAAACAGAGACTTCCCAGGCAATCCTGTTTGTGGATTTTGGGAAGAAGGTAGAAGCTTTAGAAATAACGGCTAAAAATAACATTTTCACCATGATTGGAAAATCTGGGCTAATAAGTTTAGACAAGATCCACCTCTACCTTCCCAGTGTAACTCAGACAAGTATTGCTCCCAGCCCAAAATGTATCTACTGAACTGATTTCACTAATTAGTATTCTTTCCTACGTTACTATAGTGATTGCATTTCAAAAGTATTTCATTAGCTATAAAGCACTTTGAAAAATCTGATGCTTGTGAAGGCACTGTATAAATGCAAGATTTTCTTTTCTTATGAGTTAATTTGTCTTTCTCCAAACATAGCCAATGTACGTACATTGAGTTACGTACATTTTAACCTATCAGCCAGTCATCAATAATGAACAAGACATATCAAAACAGTTGTTATTCACTTTCTGAATTGTAACTTTGACTTTGGTAGCCAGAGAGTTTCTTACAATTTCAATAAAATTTCTTCAGTGCAATTTTTGATCACAGCAAGTGTTTTTTTGATTCACTGTAATGCCTGATGCCGCACAGGCACAGTTGCACTATGTCCTGTCAGCACCCTGGAGCATTTACAGCTTCTTGTGATTTTTTTGTCCTGTGTCTACATCTGCCTCCACTAGATAACACACTCCTAGACCCTTACCAATCCCCTCTTGCCACCTCCCTCTTGCTGACTCTCTCTCACCTTCTTACAAACTCCACACTGACTGCCTTCCCCTTTCCAGCCTCTCAATACCTCCTATCCAAAGCCTCCCTCCTGGCCCACTGCTACCATCTTTCTTGGCCCCTCGCTGCTTCATCTTCCACAACTCCCTGCTAGTTTCTTGTAGGCCCCACTTGCCATCCCTCATAACCCAAGTGACTGCCACTTCTCCTGGTTTCTTGCCAGCCTACGCACCCCACTCATCTCTGACATGTTAACTGGGGCGGACAGGAGCTGGGAGAAAGACAGCGAGGGCCCAGCTGGGAGGCAAGGAATGGGGTAGCAATGGAGTTATAGATTTATATAGCACGGAAAAGGCCCTTCAGTCCAACCAGTCCTGCTGACCATAATCCCAACTAAACTAGTCCCACCTGCCTCCAAATATTTCTTATTCATGTACTTATCCAAATGTCTTTTAAACGTTGTAACTGTAACTGCATCCACCACTTCTTCTGGAAGTTTATTCCACGCACTCTGTGTTAAAAAAAGATGCCCCTCATGCCTGAAATTCACTGGACTTTTCGGTCTTTCTCACAATCTGTCCTTGATCTCATCGATGAGAATGAGGACCAATGACAATGCTTCTCCTTAAAGCCCAGTTTCAAGTTCACCTATTGATGGGGATGGGGCAAGTTCACCTCAAACACCAGTTTTTCACTCTGCCTGATTTTATGCTCCATTGACGTCAGTAATAACAAATCAGCTCTCTTTATTCCATGTGAATTTTTATTATCAGGGAAAATAGCAGCAATTTTATCCTAGCTGTGTCTCAGTCATCTCAGTTGATACCACACCTACCTCTGAATCAAGACCCTAGGATCAAGTCCCACTCCAGGGCTTGAGCATAAAAATCAAGATTGAGACTCCAGTTCAGTACTGAGTGGTCACTGTTTGGTCAGAGGTGCCATTTTTTGGATGGAATTTTAAATTAAGACCCTCCATCTGCTTGATCAGGAGGATTTAACAGATCCAATGGCACTATTTTTGAAGAGTAGGTGTTCCTGGCATCCCAGCCAACATTTATCCCCCAGTCAGCACCAAAAAAGACAGATTTTTTTTTAAATTCACTTGTGGGATATGAGCATTGGTGGCTGGGCCAGCATTTAATACCCATCCTAGTAGTCCCTCAGAAGGTGATGGTGATCTGCCTTCTTGAACCACTGTATCCCATGTGCTGCTTTGTTGAAACTTCATAGTAATTGATACAGCAGAGTGGCCTGCTGGGCCATTTCAGTTGAGAGTCAACCACAAGGATGTGGGTCTGGAAACGCATTAAGGCTAGACCAGGTGAAGATGGGACACGATCCTATTGCTTTTTGTGGGAGTTTGTTGAGAAGATATCAGTTGTCTTGTTTCATATATGCCATCTGACTACACTTCAGACTAGGCTGTGAAGCACTTTGGTATTTCCAATGCTCATGAATGCAAGTTTTTCTTTTCTTCTAACCAGTTTATTGGGAGACTGATGGTGTATTCACACAATTTTACTCTCTATTGACATTTTTTGGTGAATTTTAGTTAACCAGTCAATATTGACTCAAAACCTCATGCTGGTGTTTGAAATGCATAAACACTTAAGGATGATGGAATGAATAGGACTGATTTAGAGATAAAGACAGTGACAAGGAAATAGAGACTTCTTTTTAGTCAGAATGTTCCTCGATGTCTTATTGTCAAAGAGACTTGAAGCCAGCAGGATGGGTAGGCCTTGTTCTTCTTCTTCAACCCTCTATTTGTTCTTATTCCTCCAGCTCCTCTTTTTCCATGTTATTGGACCCCTCCTGTGACAAAGGTGTGGAACATGCAGCAAATAGTTGTCCTAAAGATTCGTTGAGTCCTATACTGCAGGCTGTCTCTAAAGCTATCCAGGCAACAGATACTTCCCTGAGGTGACAGAAGTCAAACAGAACCTGAGGAAGTTGATGCATGAAATGCTTTTCATTATCATACATGGGCTATACACCCAATGAGTGGTAATGCTTTCTCCTCGTCTCAACAGTTGCTCCTTTCATTGGAACACAAAAGGGATGTTCAGTCCCGCAATGCCTTGATTTGATGGTAATCCTGTGAACCTGGAAGATTCTAGCGACCTGATATTCGGCTGCATGGCCCCCATAAAGAAGGAGATGAGGTCACTGCTTTTCACAAAGAGAACATCCAGAATCATCTTGATGGATGCACAAACAGTTGATAGACTAATGTTACTGATATCAGCTGTTGCTGTGTATGCAGTGAGTCCAAGGCATAACCTTTAGGGCTACTTTTTCTTTCACAGACACAGATAAGAATGACATGACTTCATATAGGGGTGCACTTGCAGCTGCAGTGGCAGACAGAGCTCAGGGAAAGCTTGCCTGATAAAATTGCTACTTCTTAAACTGTGGCACGTAGAGTACATTTTAGAGAGATAAGCTTTCCCCGCCCCACCCCAACCACCTATAGCACCACCACTCCTAATTGTTCTGTCTGCAGCTGAAGGTCTCTGGACCTTTAACTCCTCTTCATGCTTTCTTCCAACCTCAATGACACTCCAATAACCAAATTGGGAAAAACAGCCTGAGGTTTGGCAGAAACTTCTGGACAAAATTGCACTGCTGATTCAGCTAGATTAATTCTTTAAATTGTCAATCTCAGCACAGCCATCGAGGCAAACTAAACTGTCAAGATGAACAAACCAGTGATTTTCCCCAAGAGTGGCTGATGATCGATTTGAATAACTCACAAAGTGGCACTTTTAACTGTTCCTCTCCGTAATATGTTGATCTCTGGCAGAACTGATAAATAGTTCATTAAAGTTAAGGAAAATGTATTTGGGTCCAAAACAAGTCCTTAGCAAATTAATTGCGAATCAATTTCAGATAGCCTGTATGCCTAAAAAAGATGTCAAACCCTAAATGAGGTTGTATGTACTTCTTGTGTCATAACAACAGGCAAGACCTTCACCCCATTTTCAAAGTCCTTTTTTTTAATTCATTGGTGGGATATGGGGATCGCTGGCTGTGCCAACATTTATTGCCCATTCCCAGTTGCTCTTAAGACGGTGCTGGTGAGCTGCTTGCTTGAACCATTGTAGTCCATGTGTTGTAGGTAGACCCACAATGCTCTTAGGGAGGGCAATCCAAGATATTGAAACAGCAACAGTGAAGGAATGGTAATCTATTTCCAAGTCAGAATGATGAGTGGCTCGGAGGGGAACTTGATGGTGATGGTGTTTCCATGTATCTGCTTCCCTTTGTCCTTTTAGATGGAAGTGGTTGTGGTTTTGGAAGGTGCTATTTAAGGATCTTTCTGTAGTGCATCTTACAAATAGTACACACTGAGTGTTGGTGATGGAGGGAGCAGATGCCTGTGAATGTGGTGCCAAGCAAGCAGGCTGCTTTGTCCTAGATACTGTCAAGCCTCTTGAGTGTTGTTGGGGCTGCACTCATCCAGGAAAGAGGGGAGCATTCCGTCACACTCCTAACTTGTGCCTTGTAGATGGCGGACAGGTTTGGGGAGTCAGGAAGTGAGTTACTTGAAGTTGGTAATCACTGCACTAAATAAACTAAACTGCATTGTTTTGGTGTTTGTTATTTTCCATAAGCTTGATTCATCTTTCGTCCATCTGAATTAAAATGTCAGCAATGCTCCTCAGTTCTTGTTTTGAACCTTTGATTCACAAGTATATCTAGTAATCTGCATATTCTCAAGTATTTTTGTGATCTCACTCTTTTTTCGAAAGTTGTCCTAACATCAGGAAAGTAGAAAATAAATCTATGGTAATGCTACAGTGAACACAGTTCGTTCAAAATCTCTAAGGCCAATGAACACAGCAGTTTTCTATCAAGGTACGATAGGAAGCAAAGAAGAATATTTATGAACTGGATGCAGCATTAATATTTATTGAGCACAGGTAACAGCTTAGTTTAACATGGCTAAAACTGCACTGGTTGAAACGTCACATCATGTAATTTGATGAAACTCCACCAGGATATTGTACAATTTATATGTGATGGTCTAGATTGCTTTTATGAAGTGTCAAAATGTATTTTAAATTATGGACTGTAATTGACTCCAGTGAGTCAGTATGCTGGATAGTATAAGCCCAGCTGTTTGTGTAGCATTTGTGGTAATCAGCATTCAGCTTGTAAATGGAATACCAGCTCACACTTATATTGTTTTCCCTCTGGGTTATGGATCATTAAAAAAGTAATGCAAATGTCAGCACCATTAAGGTTAGGGCTATATTTCTTTCTGTATTTGATTAGTGTGCATGATAATTCAGTTAATGGATACAGATTGACTCTGCCCAGAATGCTTTTTTAAAAAGGTCAGAGGAGAGGAAGCACTTGCGTTTGGTGTAAATCTAATAATGAGTTATTAAGGTATTGACGGACAAGTTATAGGAACGTTTATTGTTTTCTTTGGCAATGAAAATTAACATTATGATATCACATTCATAAAACTGCTGAAGATCGATCGGTTATTGCATTAATCATCATGAAAGTGCTTGAATGACAAATGTACAGATTACACATCATCATGAGTGCAATATATCAATGATTGTGGTTTGCATACGGTAATCTACTGTAGAAAACAAGTTCTGAATGCTTTAGTAGCACTCATTATATTGTCCATAATTAATGACTTGAAATATAGGAAAGATACCTACTGCTTCTCCTTTGCCATTTAACTAGACCGTGGCTGCTGATCTTTCACCTCAAGACCATTTTTCCACATTATCCCCATATCTCGTTATATCTTTGATATCTAGAAATCTATTGATCACTGCTGATCTTTGACAATGATCTTTGCCCACATGATTGCCTTCTTTATTAGTCTTCAAGTTATGATCTGACGTCTCCTACATTATAATAATGTGAAAAGCAAATCCACAAAGCATCTAATATAAGGACAACCGCAATGCAAAAAAAAGAGTTCAAGGCAATTTTTCAAACTCTGCCAGTAAGTGACAAACTACATACTTGATTGAATGGGTGAGAACTCAGGGTAATATTTGCCTGAATTTGGGACACTTGAGTGCCAGCAGAGCTGTCAAGTATCATCATTGAGTTGAATCTATTCAGATGCCACATTGGTGCACTTTGACATTTATAGAAATATGCAGACCAAATGGTGAATGCTGATTTGATGCCTCTGACATCTTGGCTGGTGACCCCAGTGTGCAACGCACACACTAGTAAACAATATGCATACAATGAAAGCCAACCTGATACTTCATTGAAATAGCAAAATAAATCAACTGCCTGGACCACAGGATGAACCCTGGAAGACCTAGCAGATTCTAGTAGTCTACGGCATACTGCACAATTTTGCCAACATGAGGAGATAACTCCACCACTAGCTATAGAGTGAGAGGCTTAGGAGCAGAAGTATCAAGAGTTACAGGAGAGGCATGAGGAAGAAGAACAGAAAGGAAAAAAAGGTGACCTAAACAGACTTTGTCTGATTCTGCTGTTTGTGAAGAAATAATTTACTGTGATACTGCAATGCCAATTCCCTTTTCACCAGTTTTGACTATTGGTGTCTGCAAGGCCACAGCCCAAAATTAAAGGCCACCACAGCATTTATCAAATAAACCATGCTTTATTGCATACAAAAGACTTCCAAGTGCCTTTGTCTAACCTGGTGCTTCTTCATGCTTCACACAGCATGGCCCACTGAAGGCAGCTGGCTTTCAGTGGGGAAAAATTCAGATGGCCTTAGAGGGTGACCTTGAGCAGCTTTGGACACAAAAGTTGTGGCTTTAGACTGTGCCATCTTGACATGGGTGGCAGCAGCCAGGGATAGCTGGCTGACAGGCAACAAAATGAGTGGGATGGTTATAGTAACAGGATGTGTGCTCCTTTGAGAGACAACAGGATTTTTATTCCTTAGAACCACTGATAGTCCCTTGAATAGCACCTTTGCAGCCCCAATACTCTGTTGCAGAATTGATTTCAGGACTACTGTGACACACTGCAAGCCATTTGTACATAAACCATGCCAAGAGACAATGGGCAGGCAATGGCCTAATGGTATTATTGCTGGACTGTTACTCCAGAGGCCTAGATAACGTTCTGGGGACCTGGGTTCGAATCCCGCCATGGCAGATGGTGAAATTTGAATTTGATAAATATCTGGGATTAAGAATCTAATGATGACTATGAATCCATTGTCAATTGTCAGAAAACCCCATCTGGTTCACTAACGTCCTTTAGGGAAGGAAATGGTTATCCTTAACTGATCTGGCCTACATGTGACTCCAGACCCACAGCAATGTGGTTGACTCTGAACTGGCCTCTGGGCAATTAGGGATGGTCAATAAATGCTGCCAAGCCAGTGATGCCCTCGTCCTGTTAATGATTAAAAAAAAACAAGAGGAGCCTGAGATGGCAGTGGTAAGACTGAGCACTGTGTTGGGTGCCTGATGTGTCCTTTGCAATAGAAGCTGCAACATTGACTGTCACATGTTGCATTATAATTAAGCTCAGAAATGTGTGAATAGAGTTGGACATCACCTTTCCCCTTGGAAAAAATGCACTCCAAGTGCTGTGCAAGGTCCTGCGCCACATTGATGTTAGATTCCTCCATTTTTCTTGGTATTCATAGAATCCTTACAGTGCGGAAGCAGGCCATTCAGCCCATTGAATCCACACCAACCGGAAGGGCATCCTATCCAGACCTACCCTCCCTACCCTAATCCTGCAACCCCACATTTCCCATGGCTAATCCACCTCGTCTGCACATCCCCGGACACTATGGGCAATTTAGCATGGCAAAGCCAACAAGCCTGTGTATCTTTAGACTGTGGGGAGAAACCAGAACATCCAGAGGAAATCCAAGCAGACATGAGGAGAATGTGCAAACTCCACGCAAACAAACACCTGAGGGTAAAGTCAAACCCGGGTCCCTGGCACTGTACCACTGTGCCACCCTAAGCAGGGAGTCAGCGGGAATCTGACAAGACGTTGAGACATGGAATTCTCATTGTTTTCAGAAGTTGCCACCAGTTTTACTCCTTTCAACACCGAGAGTGGCAGATGCCAGAGGAGAGACAAACACCAAGAGGGAAAGCAAACTGCCTGGGTAGCATTGCCTGTGACATTGGTAGCAGTGAAATTTGAAACCACAAATCAATAGAGACTGGAGCTGAACATTGTTTACAGGCTTCCCAATGCTTCAAGCATTCTTTGGTGCATATACATCAACATTGTTCTGCAGGCTTTTCCAACAAAGTCTTCACCCAACTGAATCTGCAGTAGATCCCATGCAGACGTTCTGATGATATTTCTGATGAAAGATCATCGACCTGAAATGTTAATTCTGCTGACTATTCCCAACATTTTGTGTTCTTGTTTCAGATCTTCATCATTCACAATAATTTGCTTTTTCCAATAAGTGAACTCATGGGCCTCACAACCCAGAATATAACAAATTACTCTGCTGAGTCCTGGAGCTACAAAGAGTTTGAAAATGGCCGTACAGTACATGAACAAACTAATGCCAGAATCTAAATTAACTTCATTAACAGTTCCATTAAAATTGTAAAACAAAAAGTGGAATTAAATTGAAATTATTTCCTTCTGTAACATTTTTCATTAGCATTTTGGTTGTGTTTAAGTCTGTGATTCAAAATGAGGATTACAATGTACTACATCATATTTGTGCTGATGGTAAATACAGATTAAAATCAGCACCTGATGTTATCCTACTTCATTTCTCTTGAAGGCAGGATGAGATTAATATCCAGAGACTGTGCTTGTGCTTGCGAGTTTCCGGCCAAGTGACTGGCAAATAATATCTCAGTTCTGTATGGATTTTCTGATTGCTGCAGGTCTGTTATAAGTCAGTATAATGCTACCTGGAGAATTTCTGTGTAACCTTTAGCTGCTGTTAGAGCAATCCAGATATGTTCATTTATATTTGGTCTTTTTGTACTCATTAAGGTGAGTGATGTTTAAGAGAGGATGGAATTTCTTTGATCTTCTGGTTTGCTACCCTATTTCATCATTAACTAGTCCCATGTCAAACAGCAAAAGATGGACACAGATAAATTTTTAGCCAACAGAGAATCTCACTGTGTTTTAAAGGTGGTATGTTCCTACTGCAGTAGCATATCATTTCACTTTCCAACCATTCTCAATACTTTTTAGTGGGGGGACCAACGATGTAATGCCTAGTAGTATTAAAATAAGGAACTGTTTATATTCTAGATACCTTGGGCACACACAAATGGATTGTGAAATTTTAATTCGGATCCTTATTATGTTTCTGGGACAGAGTAATTTCATCATTAAGCTTTGTAATTGAACTCAACAGATTGAATTTGTGATAACAAGATGTAGAGCTGGATGAACACAGCAGGCCAAGCAGCATCAGAGGAGCAGGAAGGCTGACGTTTCGGGTCGAGACCCTTCTTCAGAAAAAGATTGAATTTGTATCCAGATTTTTTCTTTTAAAAAAGCAGGGGATCATAGTAAAAAATAAACAATGCTGGATGTTGAAGCTCTAAACAAACAATTGAACTATCTCATCATCTCTTCAAATATTGTCATGCTTTCTTTAGGCCATCAGTAATTTTTAAATATTTTCTCCTAGCAGTTCTATTCTAAATTGAAAATGAATACTTAATTGCATAATGCCTATGGGAATGGCACATTTATTTTAAAAAGCCGAACAGATTTCTTTCTGCTTTTCCATTTCATATCAGGCTAGCCTTCTTAAATAAGGCATTGATAATGCTGGGAACAGAATAGTGTTTTGTTTCTGTCTTGCATGTCGAATGCACCATAATCTAATAAAGAAAATTTATCTCGGTTAACACAAGTGACACGGCCATTCTTCATACACCAGCTTACCCTCCTGAAAGATCTAATACAGTGGATTAGGATCAACTTGATGTCACACTGAAGTCATATACAACAAGAACTACAAGGATCTGGTCAAGTATTTTATCAAGTCAAACTGTCTTCAAATTGAGTAATAGTGGACCTATGTGATCAATATCTGTCAAAGTTTTGAAACCTCTATACTGATTTTCAGAAAGTTCATGCATTACATGAAATTTGAAAGTTACAATTTTTGAAGTTTAAACTCAGAATTAATTTGTTTGTTTCATGTGATTTTGTTTATCATTAAAATTGTTTTACGTACTGATGAGCAGAGGTTTTGTATAATATTCCACAGTATGATTCAGGTTGTTATTTCTTTAGTATACATCTTATACTTCTGCATTCTTTAATAAATATTGTTTTAGATGAATATTTTTAATGAGTTCTATAAGTGTTTTATGTGACTGTAACTCACTAATGTTACTGAAGAAAATTCTTAATGTTTGATTTTGAAGGCAGTGGTATAGATTGAGTAGCATTGCATGCTGTAATGTGGTGCTGAGATCTTCAAACTGCATAATGTGCAGTTCCCACAGTTAATACAGCACATAACTAGCTCATTTGCCCAGCGGGTAAATGCTGTTGCGTATATGCTTTAGGGCCCTGGAGCAACATTGTGATGGAATCACTGTTGTTTTCCATAAGGTATAAAAACACAATTTGGGAAGAGTTAGTCAGTTAGAATAAAGATGGAAGATAAACAGAAAGTAGATAGATCAAAGTGGAAGATTGTTCAAATTTGTTCAAACCATCTTTTAAATTGTGAAAATAAACTCTAGACCTGGTATCTCAAATTACTATCTAGAATTTTGTATAGTGTTAACAAGTAACATAAGAGTTGTACAGCAGCGTAAATTTTAAGATAGTTCTTGATTTTGCGTTCTCCTCGACCAGTTTTAAGTGTGGCCCAGAAATCACATGACAAAAATTTGTGGCAGAAATTAGATTCACTGCAAAGAAAATTGTGGCAGTGGTGAAGATTGAGAAACAGATCTCAACTCATCTGGAAAAGAACTCATGTGAATTTCTATTTCTAAAAGCTCAGCAGCATAGCTTTAAGTCGAGCTAGCTGAGAGAAGACTCACATAAGTGAACAATGGCTTAAAGGAAAAATTTTGGAACAGGAAACTGCTGCAGAGAAACAAAGATACCTGTAAGTTAATAAACATGTTGTCCAGCTAATAACTGGGGAAATTTAAAAATTTGTACTATAAAAGCTTACTACACACAAAGGAGATAAATGTTGTTTGAAAAGAGGCTATAAAGAGAAAAAAACCTCAACAATACTATCCAAATCAAGGCGATTATCAACAATCTCAAGTGTCTATCAATAATCAATGAATTTCACAATATTCATAGCTATCAATCTTTCTACCAGAGAAATTCATGGCATCAAATGCATTTTATAGGTCAGTAAATGGTCAAATGTGGAAAGTGCAATTCTTAAATCCAATGGTGGACATCAAATCAAATGTATAAGAGGTTAATACACTTTTCTACTACATGTAGTATGTTAACAGCAGATCTATGAGTAACAAATTACTTTTGACAAACTCATAAAAGCTGTTGATCAATATTGCACTTTGAGAACAAATAAAACTCGATTCAGATGGCATTTTAGTAGAAGATATCAACTCCCTGCAGAGTCTGTAGATAGCTTCATTAATTATCTGTATGTACCATCTAAACCATGCACCTATAGAAGGTTGCAAAAAGAGCTAATTTGCAACAGAATCTTTGTTGGTTTCCAGATAAATCAGTCATTAAACTTTATCAACCAAAAGAGGATCCAACTGTAGAGTGAAGATTCTAAATAGCAATGGATACAGAACATTATGTTCAAGAAGTAATATACAGCAAAAATTCATCATAATGCAGAACTTGCTACAGTCTGTTGATTACTTAAAGCACAATAGAACAGCTGATCGAAGACAGAACTCTCATAAGAGAACCTGGTGGTATGTGACAACATCAAAGCAAAATCTTAAAAATCCAATGTGTCTTGTCACATGCGTAGTCCCAAAACCCCACATCAGCAAAATCAAAACTGTCCAACAAATATTTCATTGTAGGAAAAGAGGTCACTTCTTGAAGAGGTGCTAGCACCTAAGGAACATACGAAGCAACAGGTCAAATAGATTCTAAGCTGATATGCACTTTCATGCCTTGACACAGAACTTGGAAGAATGAGTCGATGCTGCAAGAGAAATCTCTATCTAGGGTGCTGCTAGTTATTGTTGAAAAACATCACTCCTTTCTTAGTGAAGTAACACCGTCACCTCATTCAAATGCTATTGATGGATAAAATGAGACAGCCTGACTTCCCCTTCTTCTGCAATTAAATCAATGTAAGACCCTTAAGTGACTATCAACTGTTCAGGGCATGTGGTCAGGCTATCAGAATGATTGAACCTTTGATCTGACACAAGCCAGGAGGGAAAAAGAAAACACATCAACTTTCTCTCCTGTTTTTCTGTAACTTTTCATAAAGTTTCTCTACCCATGTATCGACACAGATGAATCAAGTCAAAGACTGGGCAAAGGTGGGAGAGAAAAAAAATGCCCTGTAAATGTAAAAAACAAGTAATCCTTAAACTCATTTGAGAACATATGTAAATATTAATCAATGTTTATGTGTAAGTGGAAGTGGAGGAGAAAGGCTTGGGGAGTATTGTGTAAGGGCACCAGCACCCTGGAGCAACCATACAATGTAACAATGTTTCTTCCCATAGGGCATGAATAATGGAGAGAATTAATCAGTTAAAATAGATTGTTAGAGTATAGGAAACAGTCTCTTTTTAAAATTTATTTATGGGATGCGGCCATTGATGGCTGAGCCTGCAATTATCGCTGAACTAATTGGCTTGCGGGTGATTTATTTCAGAGGGCAGTTAAGAATCAACCGTATTGCCATCTGGAGTCATGTGAAGGCCAGGCTGCGGGCAGAGTTCCTTCTGTAATGGATGTTAGTGAATCAGTTGGGTATTTATGACAATCAACAACGGTTACATAGTTTGAATTGAAATTTTACTAGCTGTCATGGAGGAATTTGAACCCATGTCCAGGACAATTAGTCTGGGACTCCAGATCACTAGTCCACTGATATTTCAATTACGCCAATGTAACAAATACAGCAACACCTGACATATATATCTCAGATTACCCTGTATAGTCGTATACAATGTTCACATGCAATAAATAGAATTCTACTGAAGCCTGAGTTTGAAGACAAAACAGTTCTTGACCTTGCCTTCTCTTCCACCAGTATGTCTTGACCCCAGACTCTTAGGTGTGGGCCAAAAAGACAACACATGACAAAGTAAATGCCAACAGGCTGAATTTTGCCAGAAATTGTCTAAGTCTCACTCTTGGAGTGTTTCATGGAAGGCTTCTCTCTGAAAGCACAGCATGTTTGCTTGTGGTATCTTCCCAAACATGTTTCATTATCTATGCACCTATGACTCACCGTATCTGCCCACTAACTGTAACCTGAACTTGAGCAATTTAATTGGTTGTATAAATGCAAATTTTCCTTTAATGTGTTTACATCACCTTAAATGCCTTCTGGTGCGCAGCACCTGTTAAAATTGGAACAAGATGAAATGTTGAGTTCTCTCTCTGAAGGGAGTAAATTGCATGGAACAGCTGCTGAATTGTTTGCATCTGCTTCAGTGGTACTTCTGCTGTTTAGTTTCATGTCTGACAAGCTGCTTGTCAGCCAAGGAATTGACTGAAAACTTTTGAAACTCGATCTCCATCTGTTGCCTGTAACAGACTTCGCAAAGAAATTTCTCACAATGATTCCTGCACTATCTGTAGGTTATCCTCTGGCCATCCCTTTGTAGTTGCATGTTCTAAGTACAGTGACAGGTTGTGGGGTGGGGGGGGGAAAAACAGAAACATTTGCGCCTGGAACATTCATTCAAGATCGGCCATTTGAACATGTTTTAATGGGCCATGTAGTAAGTGAACATCTTGAAGGAAACCTAGATCCGGAGATGTTGATTCCCCAAAGAGATTTCGATAGAATTGTAAAACGTCTTCCCATTGCCAAACTCAGATATAAATCAGGAACCTATAACTTCAGTCTTTTGGTAGTTTAACAGGAGGCTGGAAGAACACAGCAAGCCAGGCAGCATCTTTCTGTAGATTGCCTGCCACAGATTTTTGTATCTCTATTTTCCTTGGGAATCCTTGGCTTTTTGTCTGGATATAGCTGTGGCAAGAGGTCATTAATATTCACTGGCTTCTCATTTTAAGTATCTGATAACTGGCAGGAAGTATGCAGTTATGGTACCTCTCTAAACGGCATGCTGTTATGTGACACTGAGTTCAGAGACTTAAGCTATTAACTCATGTTTGTGATCTAAATGATTATTTTTACTTCGGGTTTAATTAGCATTTAAGCAAAGACACAATCATAAGTTAATTGTTAGGGTATGTTTTACCACACTTTGGAATGTTCAACGGGTGCTCTCCAATTGTTGCACTTGAAGTTTCAACTGGGGGTTGACACTAACACAGTTCATAACTGTATGAGGTCAACTGGGTGGACCTCACAGAATATGAGGTCCCTGATTGGGGCTGTTAATCTGGTCCAATCTGGCTGACAGATATAAACAGGAGGGTCAGAGGTTCTGTTGACTCTGAGAGCTGGCTCTGAAAGAGCTGGGAGCTGTCAAGGACTCTCTGCATGTAAATAAAGGGTGACTTGCTGATGGGATACCAGCCTCTGTGAAGTTATTTCAATAACCTGTTGAAAGTGGAAAGAGTAACCTGCCTGAAGAAGTCCCAAGGTAGTACCAAGATAGGCTGAAATAAGAAAATGAAGAATTTGGAAATAAAGTAGACAAAAGGCTAGGTGATAGGGCAGTGGGGGGAGGGGGAAGGATTACAGGGGAAATAAGAAAACAAAACCTTTGTGGGTTGTGGGTGTCTGGAATTTGCTGCCTGATTTTCTGGTGGACACAAAGTCTTAATCTATTTAGAGGAGTAACTTGATTTGCACGTGAAGTGCTAAACCTACAAGGTTCCAAACCTGGTGCTGCAAGTTGGGATTTTGGTGGGAAGCTAGCTTTTCTTCCTTGGCTGGTGCAGAAACAATGGGATGAATGACTTCTCTCTGTGCCATACCATTTCTATGGTTATTCTATGGTTCCAAAAGACAAGGATACCACCAACATGCATGAACAATTGAAACAGACTAAAGAAGTCAAAGAAAGGACAGCAAATGGCATAGGGGTTTTAAGAGGAAAAAGGCTCAAGAAACCATAGGTTACAACTGTAATGTTGCAAAAGATGGCAGTATTGGAGAAAGTGGAAGAAGATCAATACTGAAGAAGAGAAGCACTTAAATAAATAGAGAAGAAGCGAAATGTAAAAGGCACACAACAAAAGATCAACTTTGTATATATTATTAATTAATCTGGGGTTGTTGGCTTGCTCGCCAAGCTGGCTGATATCGTACAGACGTTTCCTCACCATGCCAGGTAACATCATCAGTGTGCCCTCCGATGAAGCCGCTTTATGGGAGGCCATACTGATGATGTTACCTAGCATGGTGACGAAACGTCTGTATGATAAACAGCCAGCTTGGCGAGCAAGCCAACAAACTCATCCACAACCCGAGCTACAAATCTTCACAAGGACCTTCGTTAATTAATCTGTTCAGAGAAGTTATTACACTACCACTGCATCACAAGGATCCAGCAATGTCATATACTTGATAAATTGGATTGAATGGTCAGGGTGACCTTACATACACAGAAACAATAGGGCTTAAATGTCCTAGGCATTAAGTACTGAAACCAACAGCAGTCCAGAGCATAGAAGGTGTTTTTGATGAAATAAGGAGATGATGGGCCAAGCATTTTGAAGAAACATATGCAAAGATGAAAAACCTGAAATGTGAGCTAGAAGAAGGAAGCAGTGCTTGTATAATTTAATTGCACCAGCAATACTGGAGAGTGAGATAGGAGCAGCAATTAACTTGGCAAAAACTAGAGTAGTGGCTGGAATAGATGAAATATGTACCAAGTTGATAATGAACATGAAAATGAACTTAACATCAACATTTACCAAGCTGTGCAAAGATGTTTACTTATCAGAAAAATGGCCAGAGGATTTCACACAGACAATAATGATCACCTGAAACAGAAAGCAAAGGTATGCCAAAATTTTGACTCTTATATAATTTGTCTGATTTATATAGCATTGGAGATTGTGTTCAGAATTATAACAAAGAAAGTGGATAGGAGGGCTCAGAACTATATTGTAGAATGTAACAATGCAACAGGTTTATTTATAACACTTTAAAATGTATCAGAACTCCCAGGATTTTTTC
The DNA here is from genome assembly GCF_021869965.1 of Rhincodon typus. Lineage (NCBI taxonomy): Eukaryota > Metazoa > Chordata > Chondrichthyes > Orectolobiformes > Rhincodontidae > Rhincodon > Rhincodon typus. Next base: position 62,810,749 of record NC_063342.1, on the reverse strand, counting down.
TCTTTCTCTCTCACACACACACATGAATATGAATACAAGTACATGAATAGGAAAGGTTTGGACGGATATGGGCCAAATGTAAGCAACAGGGACTAGTTTAGTTTGGGATTATGGTCAGCATGGACTATTTGGACTGAAGGGTCTGTTTCCATGCTGTATGACTCTCTGACATGGCCTCATCTCAGCTTCTCTAGGCTGTCTAATTCCACCCACAGGCTTAAACAATCCAGCACAGTGATAAGGATCAGTTACCAGACTAACATAATTAAACATAGATCAAACAAACCATTGAACACTACAAAGAGGAAAGGTAAGCCATCGCTTTCAGGTTGAAAATATTTGGCGCTACTGCCAGTGGAAAACATGGCGTATAATAGCATGAAGAATAATAACTAGAGGTCTATCCTGCAAAGGATTCAGAGGCTTTGTACTTTGACCTTCTATTTTTGGTATCTTACATCAAGAGTTGAACATTTCGAAATATGAATGATTCTGCATTGACAAAGAAGAAGTGCATTCACCAATGAGTATGTTTGCTGGAGCTGCAATAATTGAGGGGGTGGGTGGGAGTGGGAAATGGCCTGGATACTGTACAAGATAAAAATAAAGAGGAAGTACTCAGAAGGCTGTGTGTCAGGCATTTTCTGTTCTAACTATTCTGTTTTAACACTTTTGGCTGAGCTGATTGTATCAAAGCCTCTCAAAACTCGAAAAAAAAGCAACACAATTGATTGAAACAAAACTAATTTGATTGCAAGTTGCAATTTATTTGTGCTGACATTTTAAAACAAGTTTCAACCCTGAATCCAACACGAGAATTGGAATATTCAAGAATACAATTCAGGCATCTTGATACGTAATCACAATTCAAAAGCTGGATTGTACATTCAATTAACATCTTGAAAGCTTATTTTAGAAGCTTTAGGAAGTTGTGTGCAGACTATTATGATGCAGTAGCTAATGTTATGGTCTTTTGATTGTGCTATTTTGGCAAATTGAAGCAATTCAGGATTGATTTTCTTTGTGTAAAACTAAAAGCAGAAAATACTCAGGAACTTAGACAGCGTCTGTTTGTGGGGAAACAGAGTTAGTGCTTCAGGCCAATGAACTCTCATTATAATCAGAATAAATTAGATATGTGAAGTTTCTTGAGCAAAGGATTGTTGCGCCAAGGTTGTTGGCTTGGGGAGGTGATGGCCTAGTGGTATTATTGCTGGACTGCTAATCCAGAGATCCAGGTAATGTTCTGGGGACTTGGGTTCAAATCTCACCATGGCAGATGGTGGAATTTGAATTCAATAAATATCTGGAATTTAGGATCTAATGATGACCATGAATCCATTGTCAATTGTTGGGAAAAACCCATCTGGTTCACTAATGTCCTTTAGGGAAGGAAACTGCCATCCTTACCTGGTTTGGCCTACATGTGACTCCAGACCCACAGCAATGTGGTTGACTCTTAACTGCCCTCTGGGCAATTAGGGATGGGCAATAAATACTGCCCTATCCAGTGACGCTCTCATCCCGTGAATGAATAAAGGAAAAAAAAAGTCAAAGGAAAGTCTATGATAGGGTGAAAGAGAGGAGTGATTGAAGGACATATGAGTCATTCTTACAGGGCCAAAGGGAATAGAGTGGTAAGAATTGTAAAACTAAAGTATATACCTAAAGCAGAAAAAAAGAGAAAAGCAAAATACACAAAGAAGAGGGAAAAAAAGTGGGTCAAAGTTTATGAAATTGTTCAATTCATTTTTGAGAGTGGAAGGATGTGTCTTTTGTCTCTTATCTTCCCTATTTTGCTTACAGGCAGAAACACACTTGTTCTACACACATTTTCTTTGTCATTCAATGGTATTACCTTGCTATTTCCAGCTTCTCTAGAATCCTAACATTTCAACTTTACAGGTCCTGCTTTTCAACTTCCTTCCTAAACTCCTTAAGTTCCCTTTGCAGGACCTCATCTTTCTTTCTATCCATGTCATTAGTACCAATATGGACCATGACTTCTGGCTACTGACCATCTCCTTTCAGAACGCCCTGTGTCCGCTCAGAGACATCCTTGACCCTGGCATCAGGGAAGTGACACACCATCCTGGAATCATGCTCAAAGCCACAGAGATGCCTACCTATGTCTTTGACTATAGAGTCCCCTGTCAATTTCACCCTCCCTGCTGTACAGCAGAGGCTAGTTATAGTGCCATTCATCTGGCTCCTGTTTCTGCTTTCCCCCAAGAGGCCATCACCCCAGTAGTATCCAAAATGGGATACTTGTTTGAGAGGGGATCAGTCACAGGGGATTCCTGTATTGCCTACGTGTCCCTCCCTGGTGGTTACCCGTCTATCTGGCTGAACCTTTGGTTTGACTGCATCCCTGAAACTCCTGTCTAGAAAGCATTCTGCCTCCTGTATGGTCCTCAGTGAGTTCAACTGCTGCTCCAACTGGTCTGAGACGGGGTGCGGGTGGACACAATTACTGTAGATATTGTCGGGTACGTTTGGTCCCTCATCTCCCATATTTCACAGGAGGAGCATTGCACTCCAGTAACTGCCATTACTACTTCTCGAGTAGCTACTGAATTAAAAGAAAAGGAAAGACCTTACCTTGCTATATCTTACTGCTGCTCACCTTCCTCAGGAATGCTCACCAAAACCCACATTTTGACCTCAACACTAGCACTTTGAAGTCTCTCAAAATGGCCATTGCCACTAGAGCCTGTCCCCTCCCTTTTACAAGCTGTCGGTGGAAAGGAAATCTCTCCCAGTGTGCTCCTCAGTCACGTCTCACTGCTGACCTCTGTTGGATGCTCTTTCTCCTGTTGAACACTGGCTCCTTTGCAATGCCTGCATTTCCACATGACATCTCCTGTGCACTCAAACTCCAACTACTCAATCTCTCACAACCTCAGCAGTCACCCTGGCAATCCCTATCATGACTTATATCTCACATAAAGATACTCCATCTTAACGTCAAACAAATCAATGCTGTCAGTATCACACATACCTCCCACTGTCTGTACGTACCGACAGCTAATCAGATATGGCAGGAATATCACCCAAACATAGTGCAGAACAATGACGGATATTCTGTCCTCTCTGTTGTAGGAGACAGTAACACCATGTACACAGGAGCTGGACAAGGGACATATATACCTGAAGTACGTAAATCTAATGGGGGAGATAGCTCTCTGCACAAATTGGCAGGCACCAAAAAAGCCTGCATTATCCAGTGCCAGCAAGGACATTGATGACAATATGTTTCCGCTTAATGTCTTTGTTTAAACTCCCAGCTCACCCTCATCCTGCTGTACACATGATGTGCAAGCTGCAGATGGTACATCGCTGGATTGTCAACACCCACCTTCCCTCAAATCAACCTTCTCCAGCCTGCACCCTGTTTCTGAGAGAACATCACGGCATCTGTGTAGGAAACAACCAGGGTTATATCCCAGCCTCAGCAAAGCATAGCTAAGGAATACATTGCTAAAGCAATCAATTTCCCACTTGGAAATTTTACGTTGCTTAGAACCTGAGGACAAAAAAAAACGGTTACAACTACAAATTGTTTTAAATAGGTGGAGGAACAAACTAAGAATGTGAAGGTCAGTGCACTGACTTAACAGTATGCTTTATATGCTAAATTAATGCAGCTTATACCATGATACTTACTAACCAGCCTATGTATTTTTGGCAATATAATATTGAAGAGTTAATAAATATGGGCTGTTCATTAATTCTGTCTGAGACTCTCAGTGTCTTACAACAGAGAAATGGGCCATTTGGCCCCTTGTGCTTGAACCAGCTGTTTGAAAGAATTATTCAATATTTTCCATTCATCTGCTGTTTCCTCTCCATCTCCTATTCAATATTGAATCTACTTCTACTAGCCTGGAGGCAATACTCTCTAGATCCAAACAACTTGCTGCATTTTTAAAAAAATGCTTCTTTCTTCCTCTTTTGCAAATTATCATAAAGTTTTAAATATTGGCCCATCTGTCAATCGAAACATTTTCTCTTTATCCCATCTGGCGAAACTCTTCAAGTTCTCAATAATGCTTTCTACACTATTTCTACAAATGACACTGGAATGAATTGCTGGTAGTTTCCCAATTATCCTTTTGAGCATTTTATTTTATGATTTTAAGTCACTTGAACAGTGATTTGCATATCTAAGGAAGATTGAAGATTTTATTTTTGCCAGACGCTTTGCATTCACCTCTCATTAATTTACCATCACACTATCAAGGTATTTATCCAACTTGAGTTCCACCACTTTTCCGGGAAGTGCAAGGTAACATCATTCAAGAGATGATTCAACAGAGATGTATTATCATACACAGATACGATCACTCAGTGTTCTCATCAAGATAAGCTCTTTTAGGATGGAATCTTTACTGTTTGGAACATTGTCTGATGTCAAGACCATTCACAAGTTCTGACTCTGTGTTGGAGATGCATCTAGGCCTTTTAGCATTTGCCGTGCAATTAAGGACAGTGGGCAGGACACAGTGTGAAACAGCCTTCACGACAGTGTGAGTGGTAACTCCCCTCGGAGAGAATGATAATGATGAGGAAGGAAGGAAAACATGAGAGTTCATCGCAATGGACGTACTGTCAAAAAGTTTCAGTGTGATTCATGGATGTGGAAGCCCAAAACTGCAAGGCCATCAGCCTGGATAATCTCATCTCCACTTTCCTACCTGAAAAGGAATGCCTCTGGCTATGGACGTGCCTGTTTTAGCTTTAGGCTCAATAAGAATGGCATGGGCAGTGGCCTCGGATAGTGGCATGGACAAGAACCTTCGGTAAATCCAAGGAAAATGCAAAATGAACCAATTTTCTCCTCCGTCACCATTGCTGCAACACTCCATCTGTATCCAACCAGAAACCTGTTCAACCTGTGTCACCTCCAGTCCAGAACCAAGACCACCATGAGCCGCAATGTGCAGAGTACTCTTGAGTGTATGCATGGTCAGAGGCTGAGCTCCAAACCATTGTTGATGTGTTGACGGATGTGTCTGAGAGAATGGGCCAAAGGCTAAACATCTGGAACACGAAAGTCATCTAATAGCTTGCTCCCACCACCCAACACTACCCTTCATACCTCCCCCCAACCCCCAGCCCAGTGATCCACCCCAACCTACTGGGCTGAACATTATGGATGAATTCTCATACTTTGGGAGCTTCATTTCAGAGAAGGCAGACAATGGTGATGAATCTCAACACCGTCCCCAGTGTGCCAGTGCAGCTCTCAGCTGTCTGAGGAACAAGGTGTTTGATAAGAAGGTCCACTAACTCAGCACCAAGCTCAGACTTCAGGTCAGTACTGTTACTTGCACTCCCACATACACTGAAGTCTTAAACAATATACAGTAGACCTATCTCAAACCCCTGGAGAAATATCACCAGCGATGCCTCCACAAAATCATGTACATTCAATGGGAGATTATCCACTCCATTATTAGAGTGCTCTCTCAGGGAGCACATTCTCCAATATCCCCAGCATTGAGGCGTGGATTATGGCTAATCAGTGATGTTTGGTGGGTTACATCATCTGCTTGCTTGATACAAGGCTGCCAATACCAGGTCTTTACCCTGAGCTTCATCTGACAGGCCATTACCTGGAAACACCTGGAAATGTTTCAGAAATGTGCTCAAAGTCTCCCTTAAGATATGCACTGCTGATGGGAGTCTCTTCCTGAAGACCGCCCGAATTGGAGAAGAAGCATCCACAACTGTACCAAACTTCCCGAGATCTCCGACAGACTGTTTAATCACCTTAGGACATATAATTCCGGAGTCGGAAAAAATCATTCTCGCTTCCTTAGGGACTTCTTAAGGAGGGAAGGAAGCTGCAGATATCCTTCTGACCTCCTGCCAGGAGGTCATCTCCAATATACTGCCAGGCTCCTGACACACAAATTGCATTGCTGTGCAGTTAAGGGCTGACTGCCATTTTAACTATCTTGATGGCTACTCACTGTGGAAGGATGGACAGCTAGTGACTCACAGACATTCCTTTGAGAAAATTCCCTGGTATAACACCAGGGAGAAAACTCAACTTTCCTCATTTCTAGACATTTGCCCCCAACGATTAAGGCTTCGACTGGTGCTGGAATGTTTCCACCCATAACCTTGATTGCCTGTTAAAATTTCAACAAGATAAAAGCCTGTCAAGAATATTTTTAAGTTGGATAATGGATGATTACAGCACTTATTGGAAGGGATTTGTGAAAGCTTGTTTGTGATCCTTTACCAGGCAGTGTTGGGTGCCTGGAAATGGAGAAACCCTGTGATAAAATCACATTTTTGAATTTCTGTTGCACCCTGTAACGCACAAACTGATATGACCAGCATTTGACCTCTGATGTTTGATGCCGCTCCCCATCTACCTGACCCCTGACCTCCCATGTCTTGATCACCTCAACTCGCTGGCTGCCTATCACTCAACAAGCATTCTAGCCTCTCAATGTGGTTGGCTGTTCTGGCCAGGAAACTGATTTGAAGAATTTAAGTTGGATTCGGCTGTTAAAGTTGGCAGGCTCTCTGGGAAACCTATAGGGTTTCAGCTTTCCAGCTCACTTGCCATACTCCATTCCCACAATGGAATTATTATTGGACCTCAAACAGACCCCTAATTGGTACTGAATCGGAATCAAGGCCATGCTGCAAATGGGAAAAAAAGTAAGTCATGTTGTGTACTGAAACCGCAAGGTTAGATATAGTAACATTTATATCTACTAAATGCTAAAGTGCACCTCCACAGTCTAACATTTCTTTGCCCCCAAAAGTTACAATCCCAGGAAGTGCATCAAAATGAAAAGCGCACTTTTCTCCTGTTGCCTTTCAAAGCAGAATGAAATGTGTACAGTAGGGTTTCCAGCACAGACTGGGTAAATGTAGAATGAGGAACTCCCTCCTCCTTCACTAATATGACATTTTTTCACTGGAAAAACACTTCTATCAGCCATCTTGCTTCCTTCAGCTGCTGGTTTTCCCCTAAAACAGTCTAGGTATTATTAATTTAAAGTCCAGTAAGTTTCAATTTATAAAGAGGTTACCCATCCTCCTGCACTATTATTTGCCTTGTCTGTGGCTTGTAAATTTGCATGATATCATTCTTTGATACATTTTGTCAATCTTTTTGTCTTGCACTTATCAGGGCAAGTTATAGTATATGAATTCATAGGGATAACCAACATCTACATTGCATGAGGAGATTGCTGATAGGTTGGTTGGTAGATTATGATTAGTACAGATATAAACCTTGCATGAGAGAAGAGTGCTGATAGGTTGTCAAATAGATTCTCGTTAGTAGAGGTGTAGCTGTGGAAAATGTACCAAGTAATGATGATTGACAATTAACAGCCAGACTCTGTTTAAAATTTAAACCGGGCAGGTTCACTCTGATTTGTTAGGGCATTACCCTCAAAAATTAACCAGTGAATGAATATTTTGTTGAGTTGACAAAGCCATGGTGCATGTACATGCTCCTTCCTCCTGAAAAGAATAGGGCTCTATGTATTAATATATACGGAGTATACACAATTGCGCCACATTGCAATTCTGACTGACAATTGTAAATTGATTATCAGTGTCATTTGTTGCAGTTCAGGTTTATCCAGCAAATGCCCCGTCCAACTACAGAATTGTTGGATACCGTAGTGAGTTCTTTTTCTAAGAATGGACTGGTCAGGTACGGTCAGTGTCTTTGCTTGTTGCAATCAGCCAAAGTGACATGCTGTTTGATATAATACACCAATCTTTGGGACTTATGACCTATATAATGGTCAAGTATTGGAATACCTTCATGCACGCAATTTTCCTGTTCATGGCATTGGAGCTTGGAATGACCCTGCCCCCACACAACAACAACTTGGTTTTTTGGTTTTAGTTCTAGCCCAGGAGATGGCAGGGTTTCTGTTCACCAAGCAGTAACTTCAGCCAAGAGTTGTTGAAACCACAAAAAGTAGCACACTGGCCAATTGCCTCATTTTCCCAGAGTTTCCATAATTGTTTGACTGACATTACAGATGACTAGCAGGCCAAAAACCCTTTGAAAATTCACGTCATCCTTTCAGTTGGAGTAGAATTTGAACCCAGTTCTTGAGCTGAAAAGCTGCAATAAATTGCATTCATTTAAATAAATCTGCAGATCTACAAAATCCACTTTAAAACTTGTAGGATTCATTTTTTGCAGTTAGATTGTTTGTAGATGAACATTTCAATTCTTTCAGCCTCCAGGCTTCACTGCTAATTTTCTCCACACTTTAAATGGCAATTAACAGTGGTAATGAAAGAATAAGCAGACTTTGAACAGCTTGAGGCTCTCTTCTTGGCAGAGCTAGTATACATTTCCAATGATGGAGTTGAAATTACATTTTAATATTAGTGATGAGAATGTTAAGCATTCATGTGAAATCCCTTTGAAAAGCATTTACATGGGGATCATCAGAAGGTAGCCAAAATGAATTCAACTGATTTAAAATTTCATCTTTCAGCAATTTTTGAATTCATAATATCCTTAGCAGATTGAAACTTTCAAATCAGATCCATTAAGGAATGAACACTTTAAATCCTTGTGTCCTTCTGAATAAATATTTCAACCGATAGTTCTCCTTGACATTTGAATATAAGTCAGGTTACAAAAATTGAAGTAATTTAGCAACAGAAAAAGTGAGACATGAGTCATTCTCTGTTAATGTTCTCACTTTGTCCTGCACTTCCAACCAAACTACATTTCCATATATTTCCTTCACTTGGAAAACAATTTCAAACACCCTGTAGCTCAGTGCTTGAACGTTGAGATTTTAATTCATTCAAAACCCATCCGTTTACACAAAGGTAACATCAAGCCTGAAAATCTTGTAGATGTCCTGGCTCATTTGGACTAGTATCATGTCTACTTTTGACTATTTTGATTTATTTTGCTGATGTTACACCTTTGGGGAAAAAAAACTTTGTCATTTTAAACCTTTGTCTTCCATATCAGGTTGTGCGGCTCATGAAGAAGGGTCCCGACCCGATACAGCAGCATTCCTGCTCTTCTGATGCTGCCTGGCCTGCTGTGTTCCTCCAGCTCCACACTGTGTTATCTCTGACTCCAGCATCAGCAGTTCTTACTATCTCTAACCAAAAGAACCAGCTCTGCAGTGCAGGTTTTCTGAGCTAAGTGTACTGACGTTCTGATGACCGTGCAGGAGGTGGTTCATATTGTCATTGAACTCAGGCATCTGGGGATTTTAGACTCTTACGTATTCATAATTTGAACTACAAGTCCACTTAATTATTAAAAATAACATCAGTGCTGCATGCGCACACTTCTGACATAAAGTCTATTTGATGCCATTTTCATAAAGGAGTATGTTGGGGGAGTTAACGGGTACTCAGGTCTTTAGGATCTTGGACCAAACTTTCAATGAATTTAAAGGGTTGGTCCTCACTGGACGTAAATAGCAAAGTTGGTGGAATTGGATAGGACTGGAAGAGAGAGATGCATACAAGAAGTATTTGGAGCAGACCAAATAATATTAGGCAATAGAGTTTATGTGATCATCTTTCAATAATGTAACAGTAGCTTGGTCAGTTCTCTGATTACCATGTATATATAATATTTGGTGAAATGACCAAAGACTAGAAGCATAGACAATGGACAGATTATAACATCAATTAATTTGATGACATTGTTGGCACTCTGAGCTCCATGGTCCAGGTGAAGATGACAAAATTGTCATGAAAACATATATCAGTATTATTTAATGGAATCATAATCTACCTAAGGTTAGTTCCTGGTTTTCATTTTAACTGGACTTAGCAATTCTTCATGTGTTGGTTGTTTTAAATTGTTGACTAAATTTTCAAAAGTCAACAGGTAGTGTGTGGGAAGTCTGAAATTGTTTTTGTTCTTTTATTGATTTAAGACTTCTATGCAAACCAATGCTTCCACACATGTTTGGATTGACTAGACTCTCTCTTGTCTTTAGGCTTTATGACTGAGCAGAGGACATGCAGAACAAGGAAAGCTGCTGACAGCACAAGGAGGTAGAAGGGATAAAGGCATATCAGCAGAATGCCATATCCAGAAAGTGTGATGAAAGGGCATTTCTTAGCTAAAAATCAGATACAGGAAATGCTTGAAATGCCTGCCCTTCAAGAAACAGGCTGTCACTGAAATCTCTACCAATCGCTGCTGCTACCTCTCCAACCTCCGAGCAACCAAGGATTGCACTGAATTTAGCTGTCTGGATGACTCTGATTAAATTTCTGTGTGCCTGGCTCCTTCCAGGTTTCTACTGGAGACATAAGCAATATCTCTTTTACAGTGCCCAGAAACTCTCTGCGTAAAGGGAGATAATTTCATCTTCATTCACTTTTGCCAGAGGGAAGCAGATTGAACAAGTATGAGTGTTTTTTTACAGATTTTCTAAAGCGTGTCCATGCAGCACGATGCCATTGAATACGCAGACATTGCCTTCAAGATCCTTTTGGCAATTTTGTTTTGTGTCTGGACTAAAAGGGGCATTTCATTCTGCCACACTCCTCTCTGCCATTTTTATTTCAATTGCCGTAGAATAACCAGAGGCTGGCTACTGGATGACAAGTGACAACATTTGAATATAGGAGTTGGGACATTATGTTCAGGTTGTACAGGATTTTGGCGAGGCCTCTTCTGGAATTCTGAGACCAGTTCTGGTTGCCCTGTTACAGGAAGGATATTATTAAGCTGGAGAATGTTCAGAAGAGATTTACCAGGATGTTGCAGGGAATAGTTATAAGGAGAGGCTCGATAGATTGGGATTTTTTTCACTGGAGCATAGGGGGTTAAGAGGTGACCTAATAGAGGTTTATAAAATAATTATATTATAGATAAGGTGAATGGCTACAGTTATGATATGTAAAAGACATTTAGATAAGTACATGAATAGGAAATGTTTAGAGGGCTAAGGGCCAAGCGCAGGCAGGTGGGACTAGTTTAATTTGGGATTATGGTCGGCATAGCTTGCTTGGGCCGAAGGATCTGTTTCCATGCTGAATGACTCTATGAGTCTATAACATTGTTGATAACTCCAACTCATTAGTGACATAGATATACAAGGCAAACATATAATCAGAGACATGCTGCTGCCCAGTAAAGCAGACCGTTGGTGCTTATAGCACTTAAGTAGATCCCTATAGTAGTGATAATGCTATGATTTCTTGTTGCATTGACAAGACTTCCTTCATAACAGCTTCCAGCATTTCTGTTTATTAACACCAGACTTACTGGTCTGTAGTGCCCTATATTCTTTTCTGAACAGCAGTATTATGTTTGCAAACTTCCAATTTGTAATCATGTATCCAATTTGTCTTTGCCTATTTATTTTAGAGCCTTAGGATATAGACCATCAGATCTGGGGACTTGTTGGCTTTTAGACCATTACATTTCTCTGATACTCAGCTAATATAATTTACTTTAAATTCCACAGTCTTTTTAGCCCTGAGGTTTTCCTTTCTATCTGGTGTGTAATTTGTGTTTTCAACTGTGAAGACACACATAGAATATTTAATTTCTGTGGCATATACACGTTCCCTTGATATGTTTTCCCTCTCTGCCTCTAAGGAATCAATGTTTGCTTTAACAATTCTACTTTTTATGTACTTATAAAAGCTCCTACAAGCTATTTGTATACTCTTAGCTAGTTTAGTCTTGTCCTATATTTTCCAACTTATTGACGGTTTTGTCCCGTTTTGCTGTTTCCGAAGCCTTCCACACCCATATGCTTGCAACTTTGTGTGTAACATTATAAGCTCCTTCTTTTTAACTAGTACTATCTTTAACTTCCTTAGGAAGCCATGGATGGATAGTCCTCACTGAGTATTTCTTTAAATAAAACGTAATTTTATTGCATTTTGATTTGTTTCTTTAAATGTTTCTGTTCGTTGACTGGCAGATCTTTGGGCTAATTTGCATAGTCCACCATTGCCACCTTTCTCCCCTCTTAACTATGTTTAAGATTTTGTTTTAGATTCAAGCATGTCATCTGAAACTCAATATGAAATTCAATTGTATCCAGATCACTTTCCTCTTTTCCTATGAGATTACTAATTAAGCTGTCTCATTACAGAATACTAGATCTAAAATAGCTTTGACTTTAGTTGTTTCCACAATGTGTTGTTCCAGGAAACTGGCATAAAATCTTTCTACAAACACATCTTCCAGGTCACCTTTGTTAATTTAGTTTGCTATATGAAAATTGAAGACCCTATGATCTTGCACCACCTTTGTTATAAACTTTGGTTATTTCTTGTTCAATGCACTCTCTGATGGTATAACTTCCATTGAGGCCTACAAATAACTCCCACCAGCCTACTGTAGGGAAAAGGAAGATATGATAGTCAGTGACAGAGGAAAGGCAAAGGTAGTGGAACCATTAGTGCATGAGGAATTGCGAATTGAGATTTCTTGCATTGTTCATGAATTATTTCAAATTGACCCTTGACAGAACCTGTTCTGAAGAAGGGTCTAGGCCCAAAACGTCAGCCTTCCTGCTCCTCTGATGCTGCTTGGCCTGCTGTGTTCATCCAGCTCTACACCTTGTTATCTCTGTTCTGTTTGAAGTCTCTTTTCCTCTTTTGCCTCCTCCTCCTCCTACAACTGTTTTTCCGTCACCTCCACCTCCTCTGCCTCTTCCTTCTCCTAGCCCTGTTCTCATATTCTCATCTGTAAGATTTGAAAGTCTGAGAGAAAGTATTTCCTGCTCAGAGGAGGGTGTTGGAGTGACCAGACTTCTGCTGCTGACTTTCTCAGTCATTTCTCTTCACATCCACTTTGTTGGAGAGGTTGTCCTCTTCCTCCCATTGTTGGGAAAGATATCCTCATGGCCAGGCCCTCAGATCTGCAATAGGATTTCCAGGTAAGAGTGAGTGATGGAGAGAACAGTCTTCCCACCTCTTCTTTCTGTTCATGTCATTCCTGCATCCTCAGAATTCCTAATACTGGTGAGCCTTCCTTTGTGCAAGCCATGATCCCTTTAGATAGGAATCTTTCCTTTGAGAGAATGAATGCATCATTCTGTGTTTCCCCCACCACCTCACCCACTCTCACTGTTTCAGAGTTTGAAGATTTGATTAAAATTGGTTAGGATGAATAAAGAGCAGTTGCAAATGGCACCAATCTGAGAATAGCGTTCCAGACTTGAGACTGGTTCCACTGTTCTGGCAGGAACTTAGATGGCAAGATTCCACCTATACTGTCAGTGTGTAAGATGAAAATTGTAAATGTGAAATTCAGCTTCTTCATGTGTTGCCAGAGCAGGTTCCACTTTCTTGGTATCTGAAAGGAAACAAGAATAAAGATTAGGTTGTCATAAAGGGTGAGGAGAAAGAAAGAACTGAATGCTTTGACTATCTGCAGCTTCTCAGACTGAAGAGATTGTGGGATGACAAATAGACTTGATATGTGGATCCCTCCGTCAACAACTTTGGTTCACTGGTGGCCAGAGGAGAGTGAGCCTAGCGTGGAGGAGATTGAGCCCTGAGGGGATGTCAGTGGGGTAAGTCCAATGGTGAAAGAGTGCTCCTGAGGATTGGCAACTTCGTTGTTGGCTGGGTTTGGTGCTGGTGGAGCCAAGTGATGTCCAGAGAACACCATGGCAACATCGGCTGTAGTGATGGTCTCTGACACTGGCACAGGTGGTGGCGAAGGTGAATTGGCCCACCGGCGAAAGATGGCACCTGAAGATTGTCAACTTCAATACTAATTGGGTCTGGCTAGGTGGTGGTGGTCCTGAACCAGCTCAGACCTTGAATGGAGATGGAATTATCTTTAAGCTATATCTTTTCATTTTCTCTTATTCTTAAATTTTCAAAATGGTCCTGGATTATGGCGACCAATGAAAGCTTTCCACTGTATTTTGTTGTATTTCACTGTAAAATACACGTGATAATAAATCATTTATTCATTCATTCAACCTCAGCAATGGGCAACACCATTTCCTTCAAGAAAAGACTGAACAGTTACAGGATAACACGGCCATGCAGTCTATGGTCAGCCAAATACAATCAGGGGAGGCTCAGATAGCACTAAAAACGGAAGACCCTCCAGCCTGGTTACCTGACACCCTTTACAAAAAGAATCTAGAAGAGACCAAGGAGGCAATAAGTAGAAACTCTTTGCTAGCAAGCCATCCCATCAAGCTGACTGATTGTAAAACCCAATAGCTCAGACTGCTGACCCATTAGAAATTAAAAATGAGATGCTGATGAGGAAATGGAAACATGCAAATGAGGAGTGGACAGCAGTCCACCAGGTTGTGGCGCCGCTAAGGAATGGTGAAGAAATATTATGTCTGGTGCATGAAATTCTGCTGGCTGGTACACACTTCAGTACACACAAACCCCAAGCCCTCATCAGCAAACATTAGTACTGGCAAAGCTTCTCAAGGAGATAGTAAGGTTTTGTTGAAGTTGCCACATCCATCGGCTTGTAGGAAAACCCCAGGTTGCAATAAGACCCCGCGCCTGATTCCCATGCTGGCTTTTGGGGAGGCATTCAGCAAGCTGTTAGTGGACTGTATAGGACCCCTGCCCGAAACAAAAGGAGGCTACCAGCATATACTTGCCACGAAGGATGTGCCTACCTATTTATCAATGCTGGGGGTGCTAGAGTAGTACCACGAGACCCGCAAAACTAGGCACTGATTTTTTTTTTAACCAGAGATTGGCTAAGGGTCGGCTTTGGCAAATTTCATGGAAAGTTTCACTCTGTGAGCCCTAGCAAGATCAATCACACTATTATCCATTAGAAAATTCCAATCCATTAGCTATGTACTATGCCTCAATGGCTCCCCTGTATCATGTTGGTGTGAGCTTGACATTGCATGGTACTGTATAGCAACATGTCCATCCTGTTGATGGATAACTGCTGACAACCAAGACAAGTTGCCACTCTTTGTGTCAGCTCTAAACAGCAAGGCACGGCAGAAGTACTGAGAGCTGTTAAGCTCCAGGTGAGAAGGCAAAGCACAAAAAAGCAAAGCGAGTCAAGGCAGAGATGTTGTGAGCATCAAAGTCAGTGCAAAGAGTGTGAGGGCAGAAAGAGCAAATGAAGAGCTTTGAGATGCAGCCTGGTCAGATCAACAAGGTGAGTGCCCATCCCGGTGCACAAAGTGCACTGGCAGTAAGATTCCAATGAATGGTGCCAGTGTGCTCCAAAGTGCAGCATTGAAGTGGAGAACTGTATTCTATTTGAGCCAGTGATGTGCCATGAGGATGTGGGTGAGGTTGGTGTGTGTCCAGTGCCAGTGTCCGTGGATACTGGGTGCAGGCAGATGTTGCCAGTAGAGTGTGGTCCCCAATGCTGGGGACTGCTGTTCAAGATGGAGGCTCAGAGAGCAAGCAGTGAGCTGGAGGTGCCAGGTTAATGCTTTGAGTTTCAACTCAGGAATTATTGCTGTCCAGTTTCTTTCTGCTGCATGGGAGAATAGCAATTTGCATGTAAGTGAGGCGAGAATAGGTAATGATGAGATTTACAAGCACACACATGGGCTTCTTGTCACTCAGCAGCAAGATTCTCATTCACCTTCGGTGTCAAATTGGATATTTTTCTCAACATGGAGAATCTCACTTTTCTGATCTCAGCCTATTTTCCTGACTGACTTGCCGTTGCTCACGCTGTTCAGTGCGTTGTTTCTTTCTCCTCAATGACAAGAGCTTCAGTAGGCAGCCAGTTGGGAAATGCTACAATTGACAAGGATAGATGCAGCCAACTTGTAACATAGTGAGGTAATGCCAGTAGCTGCCAAGGTCAGTACTGTTGCAAAGTGTTACATCTGTAGTTCATTGCCAGATAGCGCGACAGTACGCTGCTTACTTATATACATAGTAACAAATAACTGGTGTATTTGTCACCACGTGCAATGTCTTCATACTTTTTTTGCACCAATATAACATAGTGTCTTAATGTAACCGTAATATTTCCCAAAGTACATAGTTACTAACAGGTGTTATTTATCTAATCTGAAGCTCACTCTGAGGCATATGATCAAATGATTGTTTGTGTTGTATTGATTTGATGCATAAAGCCCCAGGAATATGTAAATGAGGCAAGCCTTTTCATTGTTAGAAGTATGGATATGTCTGAGATATAAGGAATTACTGTACAGCTGTCTTACTCTGTGATGTTACCCGCACATGTTGAATAGGTTTATAAAAATATGTATAACTTTGCACCAGATAGTCTTAACTTCTTTGTTTTAATAGTCTACCACTTCCTCAGGCTTTGCTGGACAATACTAAACAAGGCTGCCATTTCTGCTTGGCTTCACACATTGCAATCTTGTGAGAAGGATGACCTGGGTATCAACAAGGAATATCATTCTGTCCTCCATCACAAACAGAAGCACACATACTTTAACAGCCACAAAGCAGTGAGTTGTGTGCTGTACCACTCTGTCCAATGGCCACGGACTCTATTTAACTTCATTACAATCGACTTGCTTTTCCCTTTTATGTGCAGTTGTTCTGAAGGCTGGAAACATTCTTGCCCTATTTACAGTCATTTACGGGGCTATTTCCCTATAAATTTATGACTGTACCTTACTGCTGTGAAGATGTAGTTCAAAGAAAATGCAATAAGGTGTTTCAGGTCTGAGGAAGGATCACCGAACCCTAAACGTTAACTGTGATTTCTCTTCACTGCTACCAGACCTGCTGAGCTTTTCCAGCAACTTCTGGTTTTTTTGTTGTTGAAGGTGTTTCAGTGCTTTGGACCTGGCAGTACAACATTAAAAGGAGTTTTGCATTCTTGTGTAGTTGTTAGGCTGAATAAATGTGAATGCCTGTGAATCTCCTTTTCTCTATCTATTTGATGACTATTTAACGATCCATTAGTTTAAATATGCCTCTTGTTTAGTCTCCTGAACATAAATGAAGCACACAATAAAAATTGAATTTTATATATATGTTTTCTTTTTTACTCCATTTGGTTAGCTAGATGACTGGACTGTAGCGCAGATAATGACAAAAGCCCAGGTTTGATTCCTGCACCGGCTGTGATAACTCATGGAAGCTGCCTCCTTGTCTCATCCCACACTATCCATAACCAACTCTCTCTCAAATGGAAAGTGAAAGATGCCAAAGGTTTTTGTGCACTACACAAAACTGATATACAGATCACTCATAATGGTGAACCACTGTATGAGTATCAACTACGGTTCCTCTATAATGGAGGAATATCTCTACCCAAAATATTCATACCCACACAACACAGAACTGAAGTCATACATAGAGAAGACTACAGAGCCACAGGGGAGGCAGTCTGCTCTTGCTGTGAAAAATAATAAGTCTTTTGAGGCAGAATATGTGGTATGTTCATAGGTACACATCTATGTTGTCATTGTTGAACAGTAAAAAGCTACCCTTCTCTGTCTACTTAATCTTAACAATGTTGCACTCATCCATTCATAGTTTATATCCTCTTTAGTAACTGGAACAGAGCCTGAAGGAAGAAAATTTGTTCTAGTGTATTATGACAAAAATGAGAATGAGGATCGTGATTTTGAAAAGGAAACCTTTGCAGATAAGGCCATACAGCAGTCCCTGCAGTGTGGCAAAACTAGAGTGTGGTAAACATTTAAGAATGGTCAACAGGTAAATTTTACAGCTATGTCTGAAAAGCCTACTGAATGACATTTTGCTTGTCTACAAGGGTCAACTGGGGGTAACCTTCCCACAAAAATTCAATGTTTGGACAGTTTTCGAATGGTAATGTTGTACAGGCCAGATCAATTACACAGGACGATCTAGAGAATATTGTAAAGTTCCAATAACTCCAAAGGAAGGGAAAGTTCCTGATTGTCCATTCAGTTCTAACCTGCACATTTAGCACTTTGCAGAATTTGTATACAATAGATAAAAGTGATGTGTATTGAAAACTGCCATTATATGGAACTAATGCAAAATTAAGATTTAAGTAAAGTTGTGAAGTTGGAGAAATGCAATGCACACTTTTTTTTCATAATATTGTGTACAGACACTGCATCAGCCCATCTATTAGAGGCTGAGAAAGTCCATCACTGAAGTGATCTTGTACCAGATAACACATTATCTTCAGTAGTTTATATGGTCTGTTCTACACAGTATGCTTTACCAGTGTTCTAATTGCACAATACCTCATTCATTTCAGTCTTGATATATCTGCCATCGCTGTCCTCCAGTGTGTTTGGTCTATGTGCTGCATAGCCAGCACCTATCTACTGCAGTTAATGGTGTTTTCTCACATCTTTTGTGATAGATGGGCCAATTTCTGGCATATATTGATCTAGCCTTGAAACAGATTTGAAGCTGTTCCACAACTGTAAGATTTGGGCATGATGGGGGCTAGCTTTGACAACCTGAAAATGGGTACAAGCATTATAGCACATGGGGCTAATCCTTCCCTGTTAACATGGGAGAGAAAAGACATGGGAAAGAGCAGACCTTGAGTATTCTGGATGGTTTAAGAGAGGTCTTAGCAGAAGAGCTTGGAAGAAGGAGCAATGTCTTCACTGCACAAGAGGTGAAGATGGTCTCCAGACACGAGCTCATAAGGCACAGTGAGCAGATAGTTTGTGGAGGTCAATGACAAGAGCCAAACCCAAGGACCTGGATGAAATATGGCAATGAGTTCACTAACCTCATTCATGTGACCAAGTTCAGTAAATACATCTGTAAATTCAAATGTTATCTCCTACCATCTGTATCACTAAGCTTCAAACACTCCTAAATGCACCACATCACATACTCACCGCCAATCCCAATTAACCAGGATTTATAACTGATGTTTATATGCTTCACTAATTATTGCTAGCCTCATGTCCAATGACACCCAAAGGAAATAGCATTGATTGGTTTTAAATCTCTTTATGGGATGTGGATATCACTGGCAAGACTTTAATGTGTTTTCCATTCCTAATTGTTTTGGGAAGGTGATTTTGAACCACTTTCTTGACTATTGCCATCTGTGAGGCTGCTGGTGTTCTCACAGAGCTGGTAGGAAGGGAATTTCTGGAGTTTGACCCAAGGATATTAATCCCAAATCAGGATGGTGCCTGACTTAGAGAAAAACCCTGATTTTGTGTGTGCCTGTTGTACTTGTTTTCTGGGTGGTATAACCACTGGTTTGTAAGATACATGAAAGAAGTCTTAGCAAGTGTTGCAGTACACCATGCAAATAGTACACACTGCAGTCAGAGTGTAGCAGTGTCCAGGGGATGACTCCATTTAAAGTGGTGGATGGGCTACCTTTTTGATAATATTAGCTAGTTATACAACTATGCTGTTACAACTTCTACTCACAGTCTGGGCTCTGCACTTATGCTTTACTGTAAATTACATGGACATAGCTGACTGACTGAAGACACTACACTGATTCCAATGTACAGCGAGTGACTGAATTCAGGCTAGTACCTTTATACTGGTAGCGTCATATGTTGTGATATCATGTAACTGAATTAAAGGTACAGTCCTATATGATCAGGAACCTACTCCATATTACAGCAGTGTCCAGTACCAGCTTAAAGTTGTAAGGTTAATCCTGGCACCAAAGAAAAAAGAAATGAAACATCTCAGTTTTTCACTCGGTATCCTTTAATTTTGGGAGGTATAGCCTCTTTCAGTAATCTTCTCCATCTTTACCGGCTTCTTCGGAAATGTTCTAGCATTCCTGAAGCATCTGTATTTATATAAAGTAGTGTACCTATTCATAGGATTGAGATTTAAGTATTTATGATATTTCAGATAGCAGAGAAAAAATAATAAATTCTGTGACTGCAAGCATTGAAAACTACATTGAATGTTGGAAATGCTGCCTATATGATTGATTAGAATTTATTCAATAGTTGGCAAGCTGATTCCAGAAAATATAACTAACATTGCAATAATTGAGTTTATTATTTATAGGTAGTCTGAACAAATTATTAAACACTTACCAGCATGGGACCTTTGAAGGTCTACTGTTCATTGAGATGATTGAATAGTGCAGCAAGAAATTATTTTACGGCAATTGGAGGTTGTGGAAGCCATGTTTTTGTGTTTCTCTTCCATACACATGCATTTACAATCAGTGTGGTCTATAAGGTCTTTTGGCCAAAATGTTTAACGAACAGATCTATATAAATAGAAAGGGAATGTAATACCACTAGAGAGTATCTTCGGGTCATTCATCCAAGTGCTGTCTATGGATACTGTCCTTTCAAGAAATGGAAAAGCCAAAAAAAAAAAAATTCTTTACTTCTTGACACTATTATTAATAAGAAAACGTGAAGATTTTGATGGATGATCAAAGTAACGTAGGAACTTCAATGTTAATTTTTTTTAGGGCAGTGTGGTATAACAGCCATTGAAAGACTATTGTGCAGGAGTTGAGACTGGAGGACGAGAAGGTGGCATTATGGAGCAGATGTAGATGCATGACAGAGAATAGTTATTAATCATGACAGGGTACTTGGAGATGACTGAGGAACAGTGCCCGAGGAAGCATAGGCTCTGCATGATTCAGGTGAGTCATCTGGTTATAAAGATCAATTAGTATAATCTACCATTATTAGTGCATTAACAGTTTGGTGAAGGTCACTACAATCATTAAGTTTAATGTCAAAGGAGCACTCCAGGCACAAGATGACTATTTCAAGGCTCAATTGCCTTTAGCAGAATCAATGATCTGTTTTCTTCTCAATGGCAGAATTGCATAATCAGAGGATTATGTAGAATTGAATTGCTTTTAGTCAGCTGTCTAGTGGTAGTACTAATTATGTTATTAAGTGTTTTGCCTGTGCGTTACAAATTTCTCCAAGCTGGCTGTGCATCTGATTGATTAATTCTGGAAGAACATAGAAGTAGGGGACACAGTTTAAAATAAAGTCTCCCATTTAAGATGGAGAAATCTAAGACGAATTTCTTCTCTCAGAGAGCCATTTTCTTTGAAATTCTCTCGTGGAGACTGCATCATTGAATATATTCAAGGCTGAGTTGCACAGACTTTTCTATCGACAAAGAAGTCAAGTGTTATGGGGGCAGGCAGGAAAATGAAGTTAAGGGAATACTTAGATCAGCCATGACCTTATTGAATGGTCAAGCAAGCTCATTAGACCAAATTGACAATTTCTGCTCCTATACAACGCGGAAACAGACCCTTCGGTCGAACCAGTTCATCCCAACCATAATCCCAAACTAAACTAGACTAACCTGCCTGTGCTTGGCCTATATCACTCCAAACATTTTTTATTCATGTACGTAACCAAATGTTTTTTAAATGCTGTAACTGTTCCCACGTCCAGCACTTCCTCAGGAAGTACATTCCACACACAATCCACTCTCAGTGTAAAAAAAGTTGCCCCTCATGTCTTTTTTAAATCTTTTCCCTCTCACCTTAAAACACACATCCTCTAGTGTTGAAATTCCCTACCCTAGGGAAAAGACACCTGCCATTCACTATACCTGTACCGCACATGATTTAATAAACCTCTATAACGTCACCCCTCAACCTTCTACACTCCAGTGAAAAAAAGTCACAGCCTATCCAGCCTTTCCTTATAACTCAAACCCTTCATTCTCAGCAACTTGCTGGTAAATCTTTTCTGAATCCTCTCTCGCTTAATAATATCCTTCCTATAGCAGGGCGACCAGAACTGGATGCAGTACTCGAGAAGAGGCCTCACCAATGCCCTGTGTAACCTCAACATGATGTCCCAATTACTAAACTCAAAGGTCTGCACAATGAAGTTAAATTTGCTAAATGCCTTCTTAACCAACCTGCCTGTACGTGATACAAGCTTCAAAGAATTATGTACCTGAATTCCTAGGTCTCTCTGTTCTATAATACTACCCAGGCCCTACTTTTAATTGTATAAGTCCTGCCCTTGTTTGTTTAACCTAAATGCAATAACTTGGATTTATCCAAATTAGACTCGATCAGCCTCTCCTCAGCCCATTGACCCAATTGATCGAGATCTCTTTGTAATCATAGATAACCTTCTTTACTGTCCACTTTACCACTCATTTTGTTGTCATCCGCAAACTTCCCAACCATGCCTTCTATATTGTCATCTAAATCATTTATATAAATGACAAGCAAATGAGGACCCAGCACTGAATCCCGTGAAACATCACTGATAACAGGCCTCCAGTCTAAAATAACAACCCTCCACCACCACTCAGAGATAGTAAGAACTGCTGATGCGGGAGTCAGAGATAACACAGTGTGGAGCTGGAGGAACACAGCAGGCCAGGCAACATCAGAGGATGGGGCCATTTCTGAAATAGGGTCCCAACCCGAAACATCAGCTTTCCTGCTCCTCTGATGCTGTCTGGTCTGCTGTGTTCCTCCAGCTCCACACTGTGTTACCTCCACCATCACTCTGTGTCTCCTGCCATTAAACCAATTTTGTACCCAACTGGCAAGCTCACCCTGAATCTTATGTGATCTAACTTTACTAATTAGTCTACCATGTAGAACATTGTCAAAGTCTTTACTAAAGTCCAAGTAAACAATTCCTATAGCTGTGCCCTCATCAATCTTCTTGGTTACTTTCCAAAAAAGCTCAATCAAGTTTGTGAGACACAATATTCCTCTCCAAGTGCATGTAAATCCTATCTTTCAGAATCACCTATGACAACTTACCCACCACCGAAGTCAGGCTCACACGTATGTAGTTCCCATGCTTCTCCTTAAATCCTTTCTTAACAAAGACACAACCTTAGCCATTCTCCAGTCATCTGGCACCTCACCTTTCTTATGATCTCGATAAATACTTCTTTCATTGAAGGAGGATCATTGATGAATATTTGCCTCACCATTTTGCCCCTTGCTGGGAGTACACCAGGATTGATGCCTGTGTAAGTGACTGATCCAGATACCTGTGTACTGGGGCCTTGGATATTCCTTGATGGCCATATTGTCTGTTCACTGTCTGAGGCAAAAGGGAAAAAAGAGCCATCTTTTCCATAATTGCTGTGATGACAATTAACTCCAGGTTACAGTAATAAGTTATTGCATTGTGTGTCATCAGAGGAGATCAAATAATAAAATAACAACTATGAAGACATGGAGGAAATATAGTACAATAATCAAAGCAATCAATTTAATTATGATGAGTATCATATATGCATTAAAATTATGACAAAGTTACAGCCTATCATAAAATTTAGTATTTCTCCAATCCTCATGATACCTTACTGTCTATTAATAAGTGATAGCAGTTTGGTTTCCTTAACCAGAAATATGAGCAATGTCAGCCATCTGCGGACTTAATAGAAAGGGGGAATATTCCTTAACCAAAAGACATGCTATGCAGCATGTAAAGCAATCTGAGGCATTCTGCTGTGCTTGAAATTGCACTTTGTCAAGTTACATAAAAAAAATCATAATAATGAAATGGTATAATAATTAGATCTCTACAAGAGATTTCACAGTACAGACTAAATTAGGATTCCATTCCACAAAATCACCATCTCTGCTGCAAATTAGGAGCATATTTATCCCTTCTTCCCACTGAATGATATTAGCGTTAAAACATAAGAAATAAGAGCAGGAGTGGGCCATCTGGCCTGTTGAGCCTGCTCCTCCATTCAATTATATCATGACTGATCTTTTTGTGGACTCAGCTCCACTTATTTAAGATAGACATAGATAGGTTCTTGATTGTCAAGGGGATCAAAGGTTACAGGGAGAAAGCGGAAGAATGGGGTGGGAAAACCCATCAGCCATGATTGAATGGTGGAGCAGATTTGATGGACCAAATGGCCTAATTTCTCTTCTATGTCTAATGGTCTTATTGTCTTAGCCACCTGCTCAGCATAGCCCTTAATTCCTTCACTTTTCAAAAATATATCTTTGCTTTAAAAATCATTTAAAACCTTCTAACTGATTAAATATTTAACAGCATTTTAGGTTTGTTTAATACATCCTCATCAGTTGTGTGACCCTTTGATCATTTACTTATAAATTCTGTGTCTGGTGCTATCTCTCTCACTAACACCGAAGAAGAAGCCAGGCTGCGAAAGCTTATGTTTTTAAATAAACCTGTTGGACTATAACCCGGTGTTCTGTGATTTCTGACCTTGTCCACCCCAGTCCGACACTGTTAACCTCCACCACATACCTTAAAAACATTCAATGAGGTAGCCTTAACTGCTTCACTGGGCAGGGAATTCCACAGACTCAAAACCAAAATACTTAGGGAGATATGAGCCTGTATTTTTGGCTTGGGTTTTGATTCAGATGATGCTGTGCACTGACCTGATGTCTACTTGTCCACACTACACTCCAAAGAGAAGAATAGGAAAAGCAGCTCATAACCAACCTGGCAAGCCATCACACACCCAACT
The DNA here is from genome assembly GCF_021869965.1 of Rhincodon typus. Lineage (NCBI taxonomy): Eukaryota > Metazoa > Chordata > Chondrichthyes > Orectolobiformes > Rhincodontidae > Rhincodon > Rhincodon typus. The sequence goes on along the minus strand of NC_063342.1, from coordinate 62,786,410 downwards.
CCATTTCAGAACCGTGGGACCAAATGAAGTCAGCCGAATTGGCCACTTTTCTCCAGATCATTGGGTTTGAGTTTCATCATCGCCATGACCTGCACAAGAAAAACAATGCAGGAATATGCACCTCCTGAAACTAACATGAGCATCTTTCATTGCCTGATGGAACAACCAAGATCTCTGGACAAAGAGGCAGCATTCCAACAGCTCAAAGAATGCCTGAAGACAAAGATAGAAATCAAATGGTGGGAATAGAAAAGCTGAAAAATTCTGTAGCATGCTGACGGGCAAAGCAGCTTTGAATCCAACAGTGCTATTTGCTCATAAGGTGGTGTCTCTCTTCTTAAGGATGACATTGCCTTCCATCAACAAGGGAAGAGCATCTCCAACAATGCCTTGACTGTGAATTCGCAGTGACAGCCGATACTCTCCAAGCTACCAAGCTTTGATAGAATCTATGGATGATCCACTATCGATAGGAAAGCTGCAAAATTAATCAGACAGCTGAGAAACAACAAAACCTATGCCCTAGTGGTATCTATTAATGTCTTAAAACTCCACAGTCAAAACACCAGAGCCAGCTTGTAGATATCGATGCCCTTCAGACTCAGAACTAAAATGGCAGCAGTATGAAAACACATTGAGACTGGCATGTTTCCTACAAAAGTGATTTTAGCATTAGATATGAAACAACCCCAACATCAAGTATTATGAGCAGGTGCTGATATTTGAAGAGATTTTGTTTTCAGCTCTGCAAGCTACGTTTGCCGGTTGAGTTTAGAAGTTTCATTAACATCGTATTAATGGGCCAGTATTATGCACCATAAAGCAAACAGAACAAATTATGTCTTGAAGGGCAACTTTATCTTATTAGTGCTATAGTTAAACCTCCTGTGGAGTTGAAAACTGACAAGTTGCACCGCAATGCTGATATTTTACTGGATTTCTTACAAAACCAGCACCGAATTGATTTTTGCAATACCGTTTATAATCTAATCTCACCCAGGATGACAGCCAGCTTCTATAATTGTCCTCCTTGTCAGAGTCAGAAATGGAGGGTTGGCCTTAGTGATTGCGATGTGTGCATTTATGGACATTGACTGCAGTGCTAGATATGGTCTTTTTTAGCATCAAATAACGTGTCTAGCGCTCATCTCCAGCAAGAGAGAATCTAACCACCTGTCCTTAACGCTCAAAGCTGAATGTCCATTCAGTAAATGCTGGAGATTACTGTAAGATATGGCAAGTTGTTGAGCGCAAATGCTGCAGCCAGTGGTAAAGGATGATTAACGTGTGTGAGCCCTTTAGAGGCCAAGGTCAGAGATCAGTTCTTTTCTGCAAAGTCTTGTTGAGGTGGTAAACAACAGAAGGCTGATGGGCATACAGGAAAGAATTAAGTGAATTTGATAGTCTACCAGATAGCCTCCTGTCACTATTAATGTTCAAAGGTGAGATCAGCTCCAATTTGACAAAGAGCTTGCCTTCTGTGCAGCCTCTGTTGGGTCCTGCTCAGACTGCCAAGTGCCAGCAATCTGGGCGATTTCTTTCTCCACTAGCTGCAGAGACATGGCAGTGATGTGTTCACAAGTACATGCTCCCGACTCAAATCTAAATAAAATACCTACTGTGCTGGTGGAGTGTACAGGAAGCAGCCTCGCCGATGTTCCCTCTGAGGGATCTTTCATTCCTCCCTCTGAGGTGGAAGAAGAGATGCCTTGCAGGGCCACCCTCTTTATCACAGAGACTGTGCAGATTCCACTGGTGTCAGCAGCAGAATATGAAAGAGAGAATGAGTCCTGAAATAAGGTACACTTACATTCACAATGTTAATAATAGGATAGCAGTTCAGCAATGGACAATGCATTTTAGTCGGTTGCTGGGACATGGAGGTTCAACATCACCAAAAGATTGGTCAGTGTTTTCGCCAGCTCAGCCAGGGCTCCTCTCCTCGTAGGTGATCTGGAGGTGAATATCAGGCACCCCAGCACCCACCTTATCTCCCTTTGTCCCTATTGTTGGTCCATTGTTCCTGGAACGAGAGAAGAGAGGGATTGAATGGGCTGAGAGTGAGTGACACAACTGTTAGTGCTAATCCAGGTGAGGGAGAAAGATGTTGTCATATCTCGGGAAGTTTTTTTTCCTTTATTCATTCACGGGATGAGGGCGTCACTGACCAGGCAGCATTTTATTGCCCATCCCTAATTGCCCAGAGGGCAGTTAACAGTCAACCATAATACTGTGGGTCTGGAGTCACATGTAGGCCAGACCAGGTAAGGATGAGATTTTCCTTCCCTAAAGGACATTAGTGAACCAGATGGGTTTTTCCTGACAATTGACAATGGATTCAGGGTCATCATTAGATTCTTAATTCCAGATATTTTATTGAATTTAAATTCCACTATCTGGCATGGTGGGATTCAAACTCAGGTCCCTAGAACAATATCTGGGTCTCTGAATTAATAGTCCAGCGATCATACCACTAGGCCATCACCCCCCACTAAAGTGAGTAGGCAGCACAGAGGGAATTCAGTAGTCTGGAAGGGGTGATACAAACTCCAATGCTTTAGGGATTAGCATTAATGGACAGTAAGTGATAACTATCTCTGCATCCTGGTTCTGTACATTGAGTGAACGTGCTCCTAGATTTTATTCTGTGTTATGGTCTTCAGAGCTTTCAATAAACTTAACTTGCTAGTTCAAAAGTCCAAGATCTTTACCAGTCCTTATGAGTGAATTCCTAAAATTAGACACTATGAAGTAAATCCTATATTCTAACTAAAAAGCCATGCTACAGCCTTGTAATAGTTTTCATTGAGTATGGCTTTTTTCTGGGCACATGATGTACCATTGATATTCCCCTGCACAGTTTTCAAGAATCAATATACTAGTCTATCTCTGCAAATATCAATATATCTCAATAATTACTTCAGGGAAAGCTATTCAAAGATTCTCCAAATTTGAAGAAACGCTTTCTCTTCATCATTTCCCGCTTTCTTTTTTCCGCACAAACCTTTTATCTACTGAAGAGCATGAAATAGCTTTTGACAAGTTGAAATGGTTTGCTACCTTTTCAGCAATTTTTTTTCTGTGCTTCATATATTTTTATTCTGTTTCATTATGCAACAACATTTTGAAATTATAGCCATTCTTTATGCAATACGAATAAAGGATGAAAAATAATGTCTCCTGACATGACTTATCTTCAAATAAATGCATATTTTGTGAATAAAATTTAAATCCATGGCTCATCCTCCGCATCACCTCCCAATTGTTTTGAAATTGATTTTTACATCCTCTACACCATAAGGTATCCAAGTGCGACATTTTGTGGGATGTTTTTAGTGTTTATGTGCATGCTAACGCTCTGGGCTCTTTTAAAAAAAACTTTGTGCAGCCACACACTTCCCATCCAAAAATAACGCTATTTGTCAAACAGTTGCATGCTGCAGCAGAACTGAAATAACGCACATGGAGCAGAATTTTGGAAGCTGTTCTGATTCTAAAGTTAGCAAGAATCTTAGAGAAACATCATAAATCTGAAGAGATGAGGGAAGCCTCCATTCAAGTCATTGGTGAGCGCCTCTTTCCTTAAGAAATAAAGAAAAAAGCTTTCTTCTCTTTCTCCGTTTTATGAGTTTAAAAATCAGTAGTCGAGGTAAAAGGTTACTAAGGTACCTGACTCAGCTGACTGAGGGTCAGTTATCAGTTACCTGAAGCCTGAATCAGGCCTCAATATTTGTTGATTACTATTTAAGCTTAACTAGTGTGAGTCATCTCAGCTCACCTCAGCTCGATTTACCAGACGGGTTGTTAAAAGCACATGATCAGTAAGCTGCACATGGTCACAAGGGAGAGATCACATCCAGAGTGAGATGTAGCCCGCTTGAGTACTGTATATAATTCATGGCCTTTGGAGGCAGAGTGGGAATTCGGTGCAGAGTGGAGGAGATGCTTTCGCTTGCTTCGTTGGCTCATGGCTTGTAAGGATGTTATTTTTAACATTATAAATTGAAACCCAGGATGGGGGACCCAGTACAAAACAAAGAGTGATGTTACTGGTAAACCATAAGTCCATTGCTTGATAAATAGGTATTTATTACAAGTTACTTTCAGATTGAAGGTAAATAGGAAACAACTGAAAGACCAAGAACTGAAAGTAAATAAAATTGGGTCAGTTGATATGTTGTAACTGTGAGAGCTGGTGGACCACATTGTTATTCAAAGTCTTGACATCTGTAACAAGTGTTGGTTACTTGTGGAACCCTGACTCAGAGTTGATGAGCTGGAGTCTAAGCTTCAAACATTGTGACACATCAGGGAGGGCTTACTTGGATGCCTGTGTTTCAGGAGACAGTCATACCCATTAGAATGACTACCTCGAATTCAGTCAGTGGTCAGGGACAGCAGGATGTGACTGTGAGTGAGGCAGGTAGAGGGATCCAGAGGGTAGTGCTGAAGGATCCTCAGCCTTAGAGCCTGTCTAACAGCTTTGAGATTCTTGCTCCCTCAGTGGATGAGAATGGGGGCTGTAGGGAGGATGAGCAAACTGATCATAGCACCGTGAGACAGGGAGCCATTCAAGACCAGGAAGAATAGATAATTCAGTTTAATCGGGGACAGAATAGTCAAGAGAATTGACATTGTTCTGTGTCTTTAGGATTGAGAGTCCCAAAGTCTTTGTTGCCTACCTCTTGCCCGGGTTCAGGGTATCTCATCTGGGCTGCAGAGGAACTTGGAGTGGGCAGGGAAAGATCCAGTTGTCATGGGCCATGTAGGTACTGATGACATAGGTAGAAAAGTGTTCTGCTGAGGGAATGTGAGCAATAAGGGGGCTAAATTAAAAGGCACTCCCAAAAAGGTAAATAATCTCAGATTACTACGTAGGCCACGAGTTAATTGGCACAGGGTCAACAATATTAAACATGCGTTAAACGCGTGGCTCAAAGATTGCGATGGGAGAAAAAGGTTTCAAATTCATGGGACATTGGTACCAGTACTGGGGAAGGAGGGAGCTGTTATAGAATCATAGAGTCATACAACACAGAAGCAGACCCTTTGGTCCAACCAGTCTGTGCCGAACATAATCCCAAACTAAACCAGTCCCACCTGCCTGCTCCTGGCCCATATCCCTACAAACCTTTCCTATTCATATGTCCATCCAAATGTCTTTTAAATGTTGTAATTGTACCCATGTCCACCACTTCCTGAGGAAGTTCATTCCACACTCGAACCACCCTCTGTGTAAAAGGTTTGCCTCTCATTGTAAAAATGTGCCTCCTAGTGTTGAAATTCCCCATCTTATGGATTAACTGTATCTATAACTCTCTTTATTTTGTAAACTTCTATCAGGTCACCTCAAACCTCCTACACTCCAGTGAAAAAGTCCGCACCTATCCTACCCTTCCTTCTAACTCAAACCTGCCATACCTGGCAACATCCTGGTAAATCTCTTCTGAACCCTCTCCAGCTTGATAATATCCTTCCTATAACTGGGCAACCAGAACTGGACACAGTATTCCAGAAGAGGCCTCACCAATGTCCTCTACAGCCTCAACATAACGTCCCAAGCCTCCACCTGAATCAAAGTGGGATCAGAGTCCTGGCAAGTAGTATAACCAGGGCTGTAAAAAGGCTTTAAACTAAATAGTGAGAGATTGGGTTCAGTTGCATGGAAATGATAAAATCAGAGGTAGAGGAAAAGGTAGGATTGCTGGTTAGTGATGGGATTGATTGTTACGAGAGATAAAAGGAAGGGATAGAATGTGTGAATGACATATTATACCAAGGAACCATAAAATTGTAGAGAAGCTCAATAATAGAACACATTTAAAGGCTTTGTATCTTAATACACAAAGTATTTGGAATAAGGCAGACAAGTTGATGGCATAAATCAAAGTCACAGTTTATGGGGTGCATGGGGGGAAGGCTCAGGAGAGGTTCTTAAAGTTTCCAGAACAAGCCATAGTATGGAAAGGGTCAGAAATCTAACTTCAGACACTGCAGGTAAAAGGACAACTGTGAGAAGGAGGTGGCCAATACAGGTAGTTGTACTTCAATGCGCTCAGTGTGCAAAACAAGGTAAATGATGTTGCAGTGCAGATTGAAATTGACAGGTACAATGTCACGAGTATCACAGAGACATGCTGCAAGGGGATAAGAGCTGTGAACTAAATATCCAAGGATACATACCCTATTGAGAGGATGGGAAGATGGGCAAAAAAACCTTGTTAGTAAGGAATGGAATTAAATTGACAGCAAGAAGCAATATAGGATCGGAAGGTGTAGAATCTGTGTGGGTAGAGTTGAGAAACCACAAAGGAAAAAAAGACCCTGATAGGAGTTATGTACAGGCCTCCTAGCAGTAGTTAGGATGTGGGGCAGAAAACAAATCATGGAGATGGAAAAGGCATGTAAGACAGGCACTATTACAATAATCATTGGGGACTTCAATATGCAGATGGACTGGGAAAATCAGATTGGTGGTGGATCTCAAGAGAAGGAATTCTACAGAATGGTTACAAGGTATTTTTTGGAGCAGTTTGTGGTAGAACCCAAGAGGGAACAGGCAATTCTAGATTTGGTGATTGTAATGAGGCAGACTTGCTTAGAGAGCTCAAGATGAAGGAAAGCCTAAGGGAAAGTGACCCTAATATAATAGAATTCACCCTGTAGTTTGAGAGGGAGAAGCTGGAATCAGATATAATGGTATTACCTTTAATCAATTGTAACTACAAAGACATGAGGGTGAGGTAGCCAGAGTTAATTGGAAAGGAAGCCTAGCTGGGAAGGTGGTAGAGGAGCAATGCAAGATTTTCTGCAGGTGATTTGGGAGGCATAGCTGAAATTCATCCCAAGGAAACAGAAACAAACTAAGGAGTAGATGAGGTAACCATGCGGACAGGGGATGTCAGGGACAACATAAAAGCAAAAGAGAAAGCATACAATGTAGTCAAGATAAATGGGAAGCCTTAAAAAACCAGCTGAGGATAACTAAAAAAGCAATAAGAGGAGACAGGATGAAATACAAGGGTAAGTTAGCTAGTAACATAAAAGAATATTGCAAGAGTTTTTTTTTAGATATCTAAAAAGTAAGAGACAGGCAAAAGCGGACATTGGACTACTGGAAAATGAGGCTAGGTAAGTAGTAATGGGGAGAAAAGAAATGGCGGAGGAACTGAATAGGTACATTGCATCAGTTTTCACAGTGGAAAGGCACCAGCAGCATATCAGAACTTCAAGAGAATCAGGGGCAGAGGTGAGTCACGAAGCCATCACTAAGGAGAAGGTGCTGAGGAAGCTGAAAGGTCTGAAAATGGATAAATAACCTGGACCAGATGGACTACAGCCAAGAGCTCTGAAGGAGATAGTTGGGAAAATTGTCAAGGCATTGGTGGTCCTTCAGGAATCACTAGCGTCCTGGAGGACTGGAAGATAGCTAGTATAACACCTCTCTTTAAGAAGAGAGGGAGGCAGAAGACAGGAAACTATAATTGGGTTAGCCTGACCTCAGTTGTTTGTAAGATTTTAGAATCAATTATTAAAAATTGCAGAGGACTTTTTTGATTTGATTTAATTTGATTTATTGTTGTCACATGTACCAAGACACAGTGAAAAGTGTTGTTTTGCTCTACAGGCAGACTGTACCATACAAAATGCATCAAGTATCAGAGCAGAGTGCAGAATACAGTATTACAGTCACAGAGAAGGTGCAGAGAGAGAGATCAATGTTAACATTTGAGAAGTTCATTCAAAAGTCTGATAACAACGAGTAAGAAGCTGTCCTTGAATCATATGTGTATTCAAACTTTTATATCTTCTGCCTGACGGAAGACAGTGGGAGAGAGTATAACCAGGGTGGGAAGGGTCTTCAATTATGTTGGTTGCTTTCCTGGTGCAGCGGGAAGCATAGATGGAGTCAATGGACAGGAGGCAGGTTTGCATGATGGACTGGGCTGTGTTCACAACCTTCTGCAGTTTCTTTTGGTCTTGGGAAGAACAGTTGCCATGCCACACTGTCATGCATCCAGATAGGGTGCTTTCAATGGTGCATCTACAAAAAAATTTGGTAAGAGTGTTTGTGAACATGCCAAATTTCCTTAGCCTCATGAGGAAGTAGAGATGTTGTTGTGCTTTCTTGACTATCGTGTCGATGTGGGTGGACCAGGATAAATTGTTGGTGATCATCACTGCCAGGAATTTAACGCTTTCGACCATCTCCACCTCAGCACCATTGATGCAGACAGGAGTGTGCCCTCCACTCCGCTTCCTGAAGTCAATGTCCAGCTCCTTCATTGACGTTGCTGGAGAAATTGTTGTCTTTACACCATGCCGTAAGCACTCAGTCTCTTTCCTGTAATCCATCTCATCATTGTTTGAGATCCAACCTACAATGGTGGTGTCATCAGCAAACTTGTAAATGGAGTTGGTGTAGAATTTGGCTACATAGTCGTGAGTGTATAAGGAGTACAGTAGGGGGTTGCAGGGCACGGGTATTGAGGATTATTGTGGAGGAGGTTTTGTCGCCTATTCTTACTGATTGCAGTCTGTGGGTCCGGAAGCTGAGGGTCCAGCTACAGAGAGGGGAGCCAAGACCTAGGTCTTAGAGATGAGTTTGTTTGGAATTATGGTGTTGAAGGGAGAGCCGTAGTCAATAAATAGGAGCCTGACATAGGTACCCATGTTATCCAGATGTTCCAGGAATGCGTGTAGGGCCGGGGAGATGGCGTATGCTGTGGATCTGTTGCGTCGGTAGGTAAATTGCAATGGATCAAGGCAATTTGGTAAGCTGGAGTTGATGTGAGCCACGAATAACCTCTCAAAGTACTTCATAATTATGGATGTCAGAGTCACTAGAGCAGTAGTCATTGAGGCACGCTGCATGATTTCTCTTTGGTACTGGGATGATGGTGATCGTCTTGAGGCAGGTGGGGATTCATATCGAAGTAACGAGAGGTTCTGCCACTACTGTGGTACACGCAGGATCTGAGTGCCCAGTCGGGGACTCCATCTAGGCCAGTCACTTTCCATGCATTCACTCTCAAGAAGGCCAATCTATGCCGGTGACTGAGGGAACAGATGCATCTGAGGCTGTTGGGACAGGTGACATTGTTTCACTGATCTTCTGTTCAAAGCGAGCGTAGAATGCATCCGAGCTCATCAGGTGGGGACGTACTGCTGCCCATGTTCTGTTCAACTCTGCTTCGTAGCTCATTATGTCGTGTAAGCCTTGCCATGACCGACAAGGTTTCTGTGTGGTTGGTCTGCGTCTCAAGCTTAGTTTGGTGTTGCCTCTAGGCGTATCTGATGGCCCTGCAAAGGTCATACCTAGATTTCCTGTGTAGGTCAGAATCTCTCAACTTGTAGGCCTCAGGCTTGGTGTTGCATAGGGAGTGGATCTCCCAGTTCATCCATGGTTTTCGGTCGGTGAATGAACTTTGGCATGTAGTCAGCTACACACTTACTAATGAAGTCTGTAAAGGTAGTGGCCTACCCATTTAGGTCGGCCACTAAGTCCTTGAATATAGCCCAGTCCTCTGACTCTAAGCAGTCTCTTAGAAGCCGTTCCATTGCCTCAGACCAACACTGCATTACTTTCTCTACTGGGAACTCAAGCTTCAAATTCTGCTTGTAAGCCGGGAGAAGGAGAACAGTGTTGTGATCTGATTTTCCAAAATGCGGATGGGTGTAGAGCAGTAGGCATCTTGTAAGTGAATGGTAAACTAGGGCGGGGTCAGCATAAACTGGAGGTCATACCTGACAAATCTGCTGGAATTCCTTAAGGAGTTAATGAGCAAGTTAGACAAAGGAGAACTAGTGAATGTGATCTATTTGGATTTTCAGAAGGCCTTTGGCAAGGTGCTGCACAGGAGGCTGTGAAGTAAGAGAACAGCCCATGGTATTGGCAGCACGGTACTGGCATGGATAGAGGATTAGCTGACTAGCAGATTGCAGAGAACAGGGATAAAAGGATCTTTTTCAGGTTGGCATCTGGTGACTAGTGGAGTTCCACAGGGATCAGTGTTGGGACCACAACCATTCACAGTATACATTAATAATCTGGACAAAGGAACTGAGGGCATTGTTGCTAAGTTTGCAGATGACAGAAAGAGAGGTGGAGGGACAGGTAGTGTTGAGGGAGCGGGGAGGCTGGAGAAGGACTCGGACAGGTTCAGAGAGTGGCAGATGGAATACAATGTGGGAGAGTGTGAGGCTATGTACTTTGGTATGAAGAATAGAGGTGTAAACTATTTTCTAAACAGGGAAACGCTTTGCGAATATGAAGCAAAAAGCACTTGGGAGACCTACGTAAGGGTTCTCTTAAGGTTAACTTGCATAATCGGTTGGCAGTTAGGAAGGCAAATGCAACGTTAGCATTCATTTCAAGAGGGCTAGAATACAAGTGCAGAGATGTACTGCTGAAGCTGTATAAGGCTCTGGTCAGACTGCATTTGGAATAGTGTGAGCAGTTTTGGGCTCCATGTCTAAGGAAGGATGTGTTGGCTTTGGAGGGGTCCAAAAGATGTTTATAAGAATGATCCCAGGAATGAATGGCTTGACATATGAGGAGTGGTTGAGAACTCTGGGTCTGTACTCAATGGAATCTAGAAGGATGAGGGGAATCTGATTGAAACTTACAGAATACTGAGAGGCTTGGATAGAGTGGGTGTGGGGAAGATGCATCCACTAGTAGGAGAGATTAGGACCGAGGACACAGTCTCAGAGTGAAGGGATGACTCTTTAGAACTGAGACGAGTTGGAATTCCTTCAGCCAGAGGGTGGTTAATCCGTGGAACTCATTGTCACAGTGGACTGTAGAGGCCAAGTCATTGAGTGTATTTAAGACAAAGATAGATAGGTTCTTGATTGATAAGGGATTCAAGGGTTACAGGTAGAAGGCAGGAGAATGCAGTTGAGAAACCTATCAGCCACGATCGAATGGTGGAGCAGACTCGATGGGCTGAATAGCCCAATTCTGCTTCCATACCTTACGGTCTTACGGTGTTTCAGGGAGAACTGACAGATTAACAGTGCGTATTAGAACAATGCACGTCGCATAAATATTACCAGTGCTCAGAATGTGATGAGTGTTTATTCAGAAGAGTAGTCTAGATGAACATGTACAGACATTGGACAAAGTTATGAGAAGTTGGATGTCTCATATGCCATCGACCATTCTTTAGCATCAACAACAGTTAACGAGAATGTTGGACTGAGAGCTAATGAAAATACAGAATGATAAGTGAAAGGAAAAGCTTACTTTAACAAATGAACATGCTCAAGGGAATCATGATATAAAGATGGAGATAGGGTTTGAATAAAATGGCCAAATTGTGACCACAAGCTTACTCCATCTGCATCAGATTTGAAGCAGAATAAGTGGTTGCTAGACACCAATGATTACCTGCTGCATTAGAAAACCAATTGAAATGTGAAACGCCTGGATAGTGATCAGCTCAGGATATTTTGAGGGCAGTAAAGATGAGGATACATTCCCTTTTCCAATGAGTTTTATTGAACATCAGTCTTATCAAGTTGGTCACAGGGAACCACAACATCAAATTTGTACATACAATTACAGATCAAAGAGACTTTTGTATCTCAAAGACTTGTACTTGGAGAAAGCAGGTAAGTTGAGCTCTAAGAAATAACCTAACATATATGTTTGCTGTATAGAATGATTTCATTAATAATAAATGAAAAGGTGAAAAGTTGTGTGTTCTTTGGTTCAATTGTTCTCTGTTTGATTGGTTAGTCTGGTTCACTGATCTTTATATACATGCTTGATTGCTTAAACTTGTAGCTGTACATCAAGCATCAAATGATTGGTATCTTATGGTGCAACAGTAGTGTCCATACCTCTGTGCCAGAAGATCTGAGTTCAAGTCACACCAGTCCTGAAGATGGATCATAACTTATCTGAATAGGTTGATTAATAATAATTAGAGAATCAAGTGACTGATTCCACACAGTGTTCAGGGAAGTGTCTATATCTAGCAAAGATAATGTGTGTTGGACGTTCTGAGACATTTTAAAGTATTATCAACAAAGATGATTTGATTTGATTTATTGTGAAAATTTTGTTTTGCATGCAGTACGGACAGATCATAATATACAAGATGTGAAGGTGCCAGTGTAGGACTCACAAGGTCAGAACTCACATTACACCAGGTTACAGTCCAACAGGTTTATCTGAAATCACAAGCTTTTCAGGTGCTAAAGCACTCCGGAAACTTGTGATTTCAAATAAACCTGCTGGAATATAACCTGGTGTCGTGTGACTTTTGACTTCATAACATAGAAGGACATGCAGATCATAGGGTGTTTAAATAGAGCGAGGCATACAAGTTTACAGCTGCACAGGAGGTGCACAAAAGCAAGATCAACATTACATTTGAAATTTGAGAGGTCCATTCAGCAGCCTAATAACTGCAGGGAAGAAGCTGTTCTTGAACCTCTTGGTATGTGTGTTTAAGCTTTTGTATCTTCTGTCCAGATTTTGAACTTGACTCATTTCTGGGTTGTTCTAGGATAAATGAAATGTATACAACCTGCCAAAAGTGCACATTAAAGATGGTAGGAATTATATGGGATTGACCTTCACAAATCTCAGTCATGTCTCATGGAAATTGAGACAAGGGTCAATAAAGCCCAGAATCTTTGGTAAAACAAATGTGCTAAACAGGTCACCAGCAACTGATTAACAATATGACCACCTTGATATTTCCAAGGTAGACAAACAGGAGGCTGGAAGAACACAGCAGGCCAGGCAACATCTGGAGGAAAGGAGCAATCAATATTTCGAGTATTACCCTTCTTCAGGGCTGGAAGGTTATGGTGTTTCAGGGAGAAATGACAGATTAAAGGTGCATATTAGACCACACACATGGCATAAACGATACCAGCGTCCAGAATGTGACAAGACTTTATTCAGAAGAGTGGTCTAGATAAATATATACAGACAACAGGCAAAGTTATGATAGTTTGGATGTCTTATATGCCATTGACCATTCTTCAGCATCAACCATAGTTAATGAGAATGGAGCCATATATTTCCTAGGCTCCATGCTAACAGGGAGGGCAGACGTTTGTCTCTTCAACCAAAATATTTTTTGTGTCTACTCGGGTTATTGCAATACTCTTGTCATTGTCACGAACTGTGCTGTCTGATTCACCCTGAGAATTGCCACGGGCGCTCCACCTTTTAAATCTTGCGGGACAGACCATGAACATTACATTGTACAGATGGGGGAAAAAAACTATTTCCTTGAGTAACTGAGTGAATGACCAAAGATGTGTGATTCAGAATCATTGGCAAGAGATATAGGGGAGTGATGAGAATTTATTCATGCGGAGTGGTGCTGACATACCTGAAAAAATGGTGGAAGCTGATTCCGTAAATAATCTTACAATGGAGTTGGATCGCTGCCTGAAGATAAGGAACTTTTTGGGTAGTAGACAGAAAGTGAGGCTAAGTGTGATTGCTCTTTCCAGGAAGTGTCATGGGCAGGATGGGCCAAATGGTCTGCTTCAGTGCTGTAATTTCCTATAAATCTATGGATGTGAGCTGGGTAGCAGGAGATGGTTTGTACCCATACCACTGAAGATGGAGTGTGCTCTAATCTTTTGCAGGTGGTTGATGCAGCCTGATGCAATAAAGATTATCTAGCTCCAGTAGTTATTGTTGGCTATACACCTGCAACTGGGGCCACTTCTGTGGTCCAAACACAGAATCAAAAAAGACTGAAACCAAATAAAAAGCATTGATATACTGTAAGAAATGTCAGGAAGGAGAGTAATCTTGACTTGATATTTCAGAGCACATCGCTTGGAAGTTTCTTTTGTTTGCAACTAGTAGTTCATCTTAAAGAACAAGGTGTGTCTTCAACTGAAACAAGAAAGTTTCAGATTTTTCTCAAAATATTTTGAAATGAAGTAATTGAATAGTTAACTGATATACTCAGCATTGCCATTTGCCAGTATATTAAAATCATCAGTATTTTCAGAAGGCTATTAAAAATAGAGAAGAAAATAGAGATTCCTCTATGAAATGTGTTGAATGACCAGATGATTGTGTTCAGGTAGATACTTCTGTTAGCCAATGATCTGTACATTTTAAATGGATGAATGCCTTTGCTCAGATAAGAAACAAAGGAATGTAACAATCGATACTTTAAAATTGACTTAAAATGAGTGTGCATCATATTCAGCTTGTGAGTATTACTCAGTATTAATATGACAAACATAAATATAACTAACTTATATGAATGAGGAAAAACCATTTAAAAAATAAAGGTCAGAATAGGATGGTCTTACCCTATGGTTCATTGTCAAATATTTGCTCAGACTCAGGAAGGAAAAAAAAAGCACAATTCAACATTCATTTTCCAATGGGCTATTTAATGTTCTGGACAAAATAGGATTAGATTATAGTTTTATATTTCTCTAAACCTTTATCAGTAAGGTGCAAGTGTAATTAATGATACAGGGAACAAAAACAGAAAGTGCTGGAAAAACTCAAGAGGTCTGACAGCATCGATGGAGAGAAATCAGAGTTAAGGCTTTGGGCCTAGTGACCCTTCTTCAGAATGGACATTATATGGAGGTTGGTTAGCTCAGCTGACTGGATACCTGTGGGTTCAATTTCACAACAATGTGTGTTCAATTCGCACAATGGCTGAGGTTACCGTGAAGGACTCTGCTTCTCAACCCCACGCCTTGACTGAGATGTGGTATCTTTCAGGGTAAACCGCCACCAGTCATCCATCTCCAATCAGAGAGTCATATTATGGCCTGGTAAGACTATGGTGAATTTACCTCATAACTAATGATATGCTGTAGTGTCTAAACTACCAGATTTCTAGAGGACCTTGAAATAGACATTATGTGTCCTTACCCAGTGCCTGTGTTATGATGGCTCATGATGCTCCTTAATTATTAAGGTTGAACTTTCTCATGAATTATTACCGTCAGCAAGCTAAAGTGGCAGCGAAAACAAAATTACGTTGTAAAGCAGGGCTGCAGATGCAGATGAAGACATTGATGATGAACCTTCCAAATCAGGAAAACATGGAAACTCAACAGCAATGTGGGCCACTGAGGTATTGAGTAACTTAGCATTTTCTCGTTCTTTGCTATTAAGCGTGGTACAGAATGTAACAGAAACCAAGTTGTATTAAAATACGATATCAGAGTTTATTTTAGTCTAATTCAAGTATAATGGATTTCTGACGTCATGCTCATCATTCCGGATTTAAAAATCCTGATGTTTTCCACACTCGCCTCTCATAGTTCAAAATGCTACTGCGCAATTCCTGTCTCACATGAAGTTCCACTTCCCCATCTCCTCCTTCCTCATTGTTTCCCCAAAAATTCTTTTTCATCAATCAATTCCTTCAATGCCTCACCCCACACAATGTCTACGGACTCCTCCTGCAATTTTTGCATTTAAGGCTCCATCGTGGGTATCCATTTGGATACCTTTTGTGGTATACTGACTTTTTTCAAAAAATAGAAAATGTGTAAGAGGAGAAGCTGCTGTTAAGTTGAAAAACAAAAGGGTCTTCCGCAAGGGCTACTCAACTACAGCAAAGAGCAATATAAACATGATTCGAAGTTAGCTCTCCTTGTCCTCCCTTCAGTACCTTTGCTGCATGAGGCTCTGAATAGCAAGTAAC
Source organism: Rhincodon typus (assembly GCF_021869965.1). Taxonomy (NCBI): domain Eukaryota; kingdom Metazoa; phylum Chordata; class Chondrichthyes; order Orectolobiformes; family Rhincodontidae; genus Rhincodon; species Rhincodon typus. The sequence goes on along the minus strand of NC_063342.1, from coordinate 62,770,742 downwards.
GGGTCACAATGACAAATTGAAGGCTCATCCCCTATTCCTCGGTCTGAACCACATGCTATGCAATTGATTGGGTTGAATCCGCTATATGAATCAAGATGGCAGTGGCCAAGATGTAGCTCATCAGGATGTAATTCTGATTGTTCCACGTCAGTAGACAATGGAAATCAGCCACAGAAAGGATGTCTGCAGGCAGTGAATCTTGTTGGCCTAATGTGGCTAAGGTCCTGTGGATTTGGCACTCAATTAGGGTCTTGCCTGTTCGATTCCTGCTGCAGTTTAAAATGGGCCTTATCATTCTGTCAAGTGAAAAGTGAAACAATGAATTCATTAACAAGACATCCATCTGTTGATACATTATTATTGATACACAGCAGTTGTTAGGTGGGCATCACTGAATTTTAATCCTGAATTTCAGATCTCCCCAGTGCTGAACCCTTCCCCTATCTCTGTAACCTCGCACAGTTTTCTGAGGTTTGTGAAGTTCTTCAACACTGTTTTTGTACACATCCCACTTTGCATCACCCATCTGCGAACATCAGTTGTGTAGCCCCGAAGCTCTGGAATTGTGTCCCCAAACCTTTTTGCTTCTCTCTTGAGATGTTCCAGAAACTTATTTATTTAATCAAGCTTTTGTTCAGCTGCCTTAAGATCTCCTTATGGGGTAGAATGTCAAATTTTGGTTGATAATGCTCCTGTGAAGTGCCTTGGGATGTTGTTTGTTTTAAAGGTGTTTTATGATTGCATGCCTTATGTTGCCATTTTGTACAATCTTCATGTCATTCTCTCTTGGACTGAACCCCTCAGCGGCAATGAGACACTGCCATAAAGAAGGAACATGTTTGCTGCTGGGTAATTTGCAACAGACGTCTACAAATTGCAGCAATTAGTTCTGAATCGAACATTATACTTCCACATCCCTAGGACACACCACTCGGCTTTATTTTGTGGTAGTGCAGCCAAAAAGGAAATCATTTGTCATTGTTTCCTTCACAGTTTGAGTCTTGCAAAAGTAGTGTTTGTAAAATCCTTCCAACAACAATGGCAAGTCTATATGTAGCTGCTCCTTCAGCATTTCTTCATATTGGTTTTTGACCTTTAGTGCAGGCAATTTGAAGGTCCCTCAAAATCATACAGGCGCATACGTGACATTCATAAGCAGGGGAGTTCCAGGGAGATATTGCTGAACTTTGGAATATCTAGATGTAGGTATGCCTTAATTAACAACCAACAGATGAATTTATAGAAATAGATTAATCAGCGCCTCAAATCTGATTTGGTCTTCAATCAAATCCTGGCACATCTAAACCTTAACTCCTTTTGTTCACCTTTAATTCACATCCCTCAATACCTTTATCCAATGAAAATCGTTTCATCTAAATCTTGAAGATTTCAGTTGACAAAGCGTGCATGACCTTTGAGGAAGAAAGTGCTCCTTTTTCAGTTTTATGAGTAAAGTCTTGCCTGATTTGATTCCAGAACAACTAAGCTCTAACGTAAGACGTATTTCCCCTTATTCTGGATTTCTCTACCAAGGGAAATAGCTTCTATGTATCTACTCCATTGAATTCTTCTGTCATTGTTAAAGGCTCAATTAGATTATGCTCAATCTTTTAAATCCAAGGGGCTCCAAGTCAAATTCGTGTAATCTTTTGCCAAAATTTGACCCTTTTGGCCTTGGTATCATTTTGCTGAATCTGAAATATTTGTGGATTTCTTCTCATGCCAATGTGTCTCCCTCTGGTGTAGTACCAAAATCTGAACACAGTAGTCCAGATTGTATCTGAGTAAGAGTCTGTCCAACTAAAACAAAATTCCCCCTTATGTATTTCAACCCTTTTGAGATAAAGGCCAACATACCTTCAGACTTTTTGATCACTTCTAGTACCTGTGCATGTGTCTTTGGCAAACTCTATTATCTTTCATTTGTAGTGGAGAATTGAAAATCCTTTTCTGATGTGCACAGTTTCCTTTGACACTATCCACTACCCCTCCAACATCAGCTCCCTCACTGAAGTATTTTTCATTTCTCCCTTCTGGGTGATAATATCATATTATGTACCATCCTATGCTGCACTCTGAGATATCCTCTTGTAAGTTGCAACAACTTGTAGCTGAAATATAATATTATCATATAGTACCTTCAGTAGAGTCAAATGCCCCAAGATGCCTCACAGGAGCATTTTTAAACAAAATGTGTGGTGATGGGTGAACGGGATTTGGTGTGATTTAGGATACAAACAGCAGAACTTGTATGACTTTTAGTTTATAGAGGGTGGAAGATTGGAGACCAGCCAAGAGTTGTATTGAATAGTCAAGTCTTGATGTACCTGACTCAAAAATAAGAGTTTCAGTTGAGTATTTGGGGAATATAGTGGTGTTGCAAGCAGAGTAGGCAGCCTCAATGATGATGCAGGTATATGGTCCAAAATGAATCTGGTGTCAAACACATCACACAGGGTTGTGAACAGTCTTGTTCAGCCTCAGACAATGATCATGGAGAGGGATGGAATTTGTATTTAAAGATGTAATTTGGAGCAGGATGTCAAGAGAATGGCTGTGATTTTTTGCAATATTTTGTTGGAAGGATTTTCTGCTCATCCAGTCATGAGTGTACAGCTGACCAATCAGACAAATTACAGACATTGGACAGGTCAACAGAGGCAATGCTGAGTTAGAACTGGGTGTCTTCAACATACAGGTAGAAATTAATGCTGTATTTTTAATTGATGCCACAATTTGATGACATTTGATAAGAAATAACAGGGTATTGACTGGTTCCTCCTTAAAACAAGTTAGGCAGTTCCAACCAGAATGTTACAAGTTAATTTGATCAGGTGTCCCATAATGCTGAAGTGGTCAAATCACGACCAACACAAGCCAGCACTGATGCAAAACAGTCCCAACTTTATTAGGAAACAAGTTACAATAAACTGTAATACTAAATATACCATCTCTAATCCAACTTGGCTCCTTAAGGTTACAATACTTCATGAGTCTCCTGTAGATTTATGCAGTCTCTCTTTCTGGCTCTGTCTCTGTGAAGCTGCTTTCATCTTCTCTCTCTCTGGATGGTTTCTGCTTCTTGCCATGCTGCTCTCCTCAAATGGCCTCCAGAAGATTCAAAAGAAAGGTTTGCAGGTGAACCCCGTTTTTATACCTTTTAGACTTTCTATACCTCTGGCCAATCAGGGGGACACTCACCTGAGAGTTTGAAACAGTGTCAATCATTTGGATGGCTTGTTACAGTTTGTTTCATTGTGTAGCAGGACCCGGTGCCTTTCTGCCTGGTCCTGCCTTTGTTTAATGGATAAATTGTTGGGGATACATCTGTCCAGGACAACTTCTGCCTTTGACATTATGCTTATATAATTAGCACCTGGCTGCTGTGTTTGCACTGTGTCTGGTGTGTAGGTTTTGTGTTTTCAGAGTTTTACTTGGCCAATGCATCCACCATCCCTTGTTGTTTGGCCAAGTTAGTAGTCTATCTGTGTTTTAACAACCAGGAGGCTGTTGCAAGGGGGTCAAGGACAGTTCCTTAAGGCACAGTGGAAGACCAGAAAGTAAAGCATTCCAAGTGATTCTCTGACTAGACTGGATAGATAAGGATGGAATAAGTGCTATAGAAACAGTTGATATTGTGAGTAGCAATTTTCCCTTTGACAAACACTGCCTCGATGTTTAATGTAACAACCAATTGTGGCTAGGTTAGAAGGGTCAATCACACTCAAATTATTGCTGATATATTTTTGATCTGATGGTGCTTTTTACATCTTGGCAATATGATTAATGTTAATTTCAAACACGATATCATAAACTACAGTTTTATTGACAGAAAATGTAATATTTGTACCTATTATCAGCTAACATACACCAGTAATGTATTACTTCAATAGTTCTGTGTTAATCATTGATTAATATGACCGCTAGCTTTAGCATTTTACAAGTCAATATTGTACATTCTCTATTATTATTTAATTGATATACGAAGAAATTCAGTGCACTTAGATTTCACTCGGCTTATGAGAAACATAATAAGCTGAGAAAATACATTGTTAAGGATTTGTGACAGATCCAGTTCTCCACTACAGAATGTACAGGGTATGTTTTTGAAACCCCATTTGCCATGAACTAGGGGAGAAGTGTTGCAAACATTTTAGGAAATAATTCACAATGTGCTGCTGTTAATGCAAGGTTAAATACCATTCACAACTCCTCAGATACTGAAGCAGTTCATGTCCAAATGCATCGAGACCATTGGACAATATCCAGGTATGGATTGACAAGCACCAAGCAATGACCATCTCCAACAAGAGAGAAACTAACCAGCATCCATTGACATTCAATGGCATTATTTTCACTCAATTCTGTGCTATCAACGCCCTGGGGGCTGACATTGACCAGAAAGCGAATTTATTAAAGCCATATAAATATTGTGGCTACAAGAACAGATCAGAAACTAAGAATCCTGCAGCAAATAACTCATCTCCTCACTTCCCAAAGCCTGTCCACCATCTAGAAGGCATTTGATGGCATTGATGGAATACTCCCGACTTGCTTGCATGAGTTCATTTTCAACAACACTCATGAAGCTTGATACCATTCAGAACAAAACCGCCCGCTTTATTGGTGCCACATCCACCACTGACACTCAGTAGCAGCAATGTGCACAATCTACGACATGCGCTGTAGAAATTCACCAAGACTCTTTAGATAGCACCTTCGAAGCTCATGACCACTATCATCTAGAAGGACAAGGGCAACAGATACATAGGAATACCACCACCTGCACATTGCCATCTAAGCCACTTACCTTCATTATGTCTTGCAAATATATCACCATTCCTTCAGTGTCACAGGGTCAAATTCCTAGAACCACCTCCCTAACAGCATTCTGGGTGTATCAACACTAAATAAATGGCAGTGGTTGAAGAAGGCAGCTCACCATCACTTTCTTCAGGGTGACTAAGGATAGGCAATAAATGCTAGCCCAGCAAGAGGTACTAAATCCTGTAAATGAATTAAAGAAGTCATATCTCTGGGTAAAATTTGCATGGCTTTTTTTTCCAGTTTCCTATTGTAGCTTGGATGGAAAATGGATGGGAAGCTTCCAAAATAATGTGAATGGCTGTTTGTGTAATTTTTTTCAGGGACTGCCCCCCACCCCAAGCCAGGGTTTATGAGCAACCATGCCAAAATTTTAGGAAGACATCCACTGGTGACATAACGGGTGCTGAGGTGTGGCCCCTGAAAATGTATGGGAAACATGGAAATGAGGCAGCAGGACTGGTAATAGTTTTTTTTTAATGCCGTCATTTCATTTACACCTAGTTTTCAAGTTTCCTCTCAAATAGACATAAGGAGGCCTGGGTGATGATGCATATGATACGATCTCAACTCCTGACTGAAGGTCAACAAGGAAATCAGCAGCAGGGATGTGGTGCCATGTTCCTGGATCCAATGCAGGATCAAAGGGGATTGGAAAGGTGAGATCAATGGCACAATGCTCTTCACCCTGGTATGTTTATCACCTCAATCCCTTCAATCGGTCTTCTCAAGCCTACTCCAGTACATCACTCCTCACACCAACATTCCTTGCAGATGTACCCATCCCTTCCCCGTCTGTGTACTTTTTCACATCCTCATATGTGTATCTGAAACTTAACCTCTTGCCTTGTCATGTCACCCCCTCATAGATAGAAAGCAACTGTTGAGAATGACTTTTAGGTGAACACGGTATTCTTAGTCAGGAACAAAAACAAAGTTGCTGGAAAAGCCTAGCAGGTCTGGCAGCATAAAAGAGTTAACGTTTCGGGTCCGGTGACCCTTCGTCAGTTCACAGTGGGCCCTGGGAGATAAGGAGTTGCACATTGGATAGTTAAACTTCTCTGGCAGTTTCTGAGTAGGTCAGCATGTCATGACATCCACAGATTCCTGCGGCACATCTTCAGTCATGCGGCTGGAATCTGATAAATCCAAAGAATGCAAGATTTGGCCCATCATATCAGGAGATTATCTATTGGACATAAATGACCTCCCAATAATGTTCCAGAGATACTGTTTCAGCATTCATCAAATAACAAGACATATAAGGCACTTTTGGCTAATGACTATCTTTGATGATAACCCAGAGGCTGTCATGCTAAGTTATTCTTCATGTGTATTCAATGATCTTAACAAAAAGTACAATAAATCAATAGAAATTCGGAGGGAAAAAGGAACGTTAACATTAACTGGAATTTTAAAGAATTCGCCAGTGAGATAATGTTCATAATCTTACCATTTTTGAGAGGAGAATGGAATGCATTTTCAGATATCCAGAGCAGAAAACAAACTGCACACAAGTCTGACATTCAATGTATTCCAGGACAGCCCTTTTAGCTTCATGCCAGGAGACATTTTCCCTGAATAATTCAAGCAATTAAGAAACTTTGAAGTGACTCCCAGGTTGGGGTTATATTTGAGATATTTTCCAATCAACCTGTTCAGAGATGTTGCTGCACACATGTGGAACAGTTGGGACTTAAACCCAGCTCTTCTGTTCCAAAGATAAAGACATTCCCAATTATAGTCCACAGCAGGAATGGCTGCTTGAAGGGCTTTTCTTAATTCAATCTATTTTTCCCTAATCAGTCTGTTCAGAGATGTTATCACACATGGAGCAGGTGGGACTTGAACCTAGGCCTCCCTATAGAGGGGTAGTGACACTACCACTGCACCACAAGAGGGGCCCTCTGGAAGGGTTGTTAATTACAAATTAATGAGCCTGCCGATGCCCTTTAAAAAGGCTTCCCTACCTGGGATGTGCTAATTGGAAATTTAAAATGCCATTTGAAAGGAATCAGAACACCATTTAAAAATATATTACTTACAAAGAATTGCGACCAACTTCTGAAACTCATTAGCTCAATTTGTTATTATATCACCAACAATCCTTCAATATTTTTTCTGGAAATCTCTGAGGAGCTCATTTTTAGAGAATAAGTGCTGGCTATATTATTATATTAGACCCACAGGAGAAGTGGAGTGCTTGATCATTGGCATCTTGTTCGTAGTCCCCTTTGGGCCACTGAAAGAATGGGAGGAGGAAATGAGAGTAAGTCAAGCAATACTAGCTTCTTCAGGAGAGAAAGAGAGGGTGAGATAGGTTCCTTTCAGCTACCTCCACCAAGATCTTCAGTGCCTCATCTGTGAAGCTGTGCACATTCTCACAGAGTTCCTAACTCTTCCAAAAATGTGTTTGCATATCAGCTAGCAGAGAACACATCTTCATTGTTAATAGATGAATGAAGCCCTCATGAAACTGCTGTGGGGTGTCTGTCAAGCACCTGTAGATCAATTTAAGTCATGGTAATCATCAAGCAGAACCAAAATTGCAAGTTTTAAACGGTTGAGTCTTAACTTAGTTCCTGTTTTCACCCTTTCATCAAAATAACGCTTGTACCTTCTTAACTTGATTGCATTTTATGTTTGAAGAAAGGACCAAGTGGAAGAGAATACCTGGATTTTAGAATGTGTTTGGTAAGATTCCTCATGACCAGTTATTCTACAAATTGTCATGTGGAATATATTGGAAAGCTTTTCTAAGGATTAAAGAGGCTATGATCAAAGGACAGTACATAGAGGTGTAAGTGATAGCCTAGGAGGTTAATGCAGGAGGGAATATCTTAAATTATTGTTTAGAGTAGCAGTCAGACTCTGACTTAGAACTTTAAAATTAAAATTGTGTTCAGTATTCCAGTTAAAAATCTGGTAGCGACAATTATCTGTTATACAGATGGAGATGGTCACCTAAATAATTGCTGAGGCAGAAAGCTGGTTTAGAAGTTGCAATTTGGGTTCAAGTCATCCTCTCTCAATGGAAGTGGGTAGCTTTTTTTGCCACAGAGTGAGCCCAGGATATGAATACTTCAAGGCCTGAATGCTAGCTTGGGCATTCAGTGCAGATAGAAACTCGCTGCAGAGAGGGAGAAGTAAAATTATTTTTTTGTCCTTTGGCTTCCAGTGGCTAGAAGTTTTCAAAGGTGTTAAATAGGTGAGAATTAGGTGGTTGGTTGCTAGCTTTTAAAATTGAATTCCTACTTAATGGCGACAACAGTCTAAACTGGTATATGGGAGGTACATGTCTTTTATTGTGTAGTTTTAGACAGCAATGAACTTGTGTTCAAGACAAGACTGATTTCATAGAATTGTAGAATCCCTACAGTGTGGAAGCAGGTTATTCGGCCCACTCAATCCAATCTAGCCCTCTGAAGAGCATCCTCTCCATTCCTCTATCCCCAATAACCAATCCAACTAGCCTGCGCATCCCTGGACACTATGGGCAATTTCCCATGGCCAAACCACCTAACCTGCACATCTTTGGATTTTGTGGAAAGGAAATTGATTTGACCAAGTTATTCTTAGATAACAAAGTATTTTTCATTATTTGATAGCAGTAAGTACATTTATATTTGGTCAGATGTAACTACTAGGTCCTTTAGGGAGCTGGTACAGAAATATCTACAGCAAACCTGCGACCAGGTCCCATCTCTGCTCGGGCTGATAAGAAACTATCTATGGATACATCTGCTCTCTATAAAAAGCTATTGTTAGAGTGTGTGCCGTCATAGAACGTGTGGAGCCAAATATACAAGAAATCTTTCAGATCCTTGACTTCATACAACATGTGGTATGGGAGATTTGGTAGATGTTTTCTAAATATGAGCAGGTTGGACAGAATACTTAGGGAGAAACTGTTTCTGCTCAGAAAAGGTACGAGAACCAATCAGGCCAGATATAAATTAACTTGCAAAAGAAGCAAAATCCTGTTCCTACAGTGAGTAGTTAAGGTCTAGAAAACAATATCTGGACATGTGGTGGTGACAGATTCCACTGAGCAATTCAAAAGGACATTGGAAAATTATCTAAATACAAGAAATATCCAGGGTTATGTTGAAAGGGCAGTAGATTGGGCATTCTGTCTTTTGCCATTCATGGAGTTGATACAGACCTGATGGGCCATTATTGCATTAAAACAGACCCAAAGCTTGTCACTTTTTTGACCAATTGGTAGGAGTGAACATTCCAGCTTTACAAAAACAGACATACAAATGAGGAGAAATAGTGGGAACTGCTGATGCTGGAGAATCTGAGATAACAAGGTGTAGAGCTGGATTAACACAGCAGGCCAAGCAGCATCAGAGGAGCAGGAAAGCTGACATTTCGGGTCTAGACCCTTCTTCAGAAAAAGTTGGAGTAGGTCACTCTACTTCTGTCTATATAATTAGTTATGTTTCCTATTTAAATTGCCTGAATCTGACACTGAAATTAAACTTTCAGTGATGCTGTTTACCTGAGAACATGCCTCCATCACTTACTCTGTCAATTCATGTGAAATTATTCCACTTACCACATTAATGTGATAAGAGACCCTGTTGACATGTGCTGCTCATGGAATTAAAATCAATTTAATCCAGTGTGTCAAAGGGTTCCAACAAAAATGAAGCATTTAGATGCTGTGCTTGAATTTCAAATGTTCTCATCAGAAACAAAATGAATCATGGAATTATTAACTGACATTCCATAATGCCATCCGTCGTTGGATGTAATGCAAAGTGAGATTGTTGGCAGAGTGTCCAAAGGACAGTCATATTTGTTTGAAATTGTGTTGAGTAAGAACTAATTACCCAGCTAGTGCATGGGGGAAAACTAAGCTAGTAAATGAATACTGTGTCACAATTGGAGTCAGGAGAATTGATTTGAATCATTTCCTTATAACTGTGTATGAATAGATTCAGAGAGGTTTGGCCTGGATGTTCTTTTACCATTGGCAAGTTTTGCCTCTGTTTTCCAAAGCCGCCAAGACATACTGGGATATTGTGACATTGTAGTCAGCACCTTGTCCTTCCTGCCATCCTGTCCAGGGATGTACAAACCCAGCACAGAGCAACTGTTGCAGCTGGGACCTTGTGGTCAGCATGGTTCAACTCCGACTACAATTCCTAATGAAGGCAGTATTGCATGTGTGGCAATACTTAACAGAATGAGTTAGGTTTGTCACAGTAACCACGCATCATATGAAATAATGAGTTTTCTCTGGAAACAATGATTCGTCTGTTGATGTTTGAGTTTAGGATTAGAGTTGGGGACAATTCCACATCAAATGAAATGGAGCTGGGTTCTTAAAAACTTTTTTAAGCATTCCCTTTAGGTACACCATTGTTAATTCTCAGGAAGAAAAATCGTTTAAATTTTGAACTTTAAGTCTTAAAGCCATTTGAAGTTTAAATGTTAATTGCTTCACTTGTAAAAGTGTTGTAGAGGTTTTCTACCTGTGATTACTTCCTTCTTTATTCCTGTTGTTACTTTAAGGGCTTTAAAGTTTAATTAGAGGCTTCTTTGCTCTATTGCAAATAAGTAGGAATATGTAAAGAGAGGGAATTAAAATGCAGAGTGCCAGGTGAACATTTGAATTATTTTAAGGTGACCATACTTCAGACTGCACAAAGCCTCTCATTTACATTGAAGAGGACCTACTTTAAAAATTCAACTTGGATGAGAAATTCAATTTCTTATTAAGGTATCTTATTATTAGCTTCTTATTAAGGTATCTTATTATTAGCTGAAGTACATTTCCTACATAATTGTTCTTTCTTACTTCCTGTCTTTGCATGTATTATCAACAGCAGACTGGCTTCACCTCTGCCAAGAATATCCTAGATCTGCATCCATCATGACCAGCAACACACAATTCATAATTTCTCTTCTTTGTGATGGCCACAGTAATGCATTTTCTCCTCTTGTCCTTCACAACATTTCCTGGATGTTCACTCCATGCTTCCCTATGTATTCGACTCAGGAGATTGTGCCAGTAGTACAATCAACTCACCTCCAGCTCTTATTTCTCCCTTTTCCCCTGAAAGTAATCTGCTGAGTACTAAATAAAAACAGAAAGAGCTGCAGATGCTGTAGATCAGAAACAAAAACAGAGACTATTGGAAAAGCACAGTAGATTTGGCAGCATCTCTGTAGAGAAATCAGAGTCAATGTTTTGGGTCAAATGACCCTTCCTCTGAACAGTTCAACCTCATGGATTCAATATTGAATTCCACCCTATGACATCTACGTTTTTTCACTTTTTTTTCTCCCCAGACCTCGACAGGCTTCTGTCTTGTTTACTTTGCTCTGAGCTGAACATTCTCCATTTCATACATTAGTTGACACTTCTTTTACATCTCTATTTCTCTTTCACTCTAATTTGCAACCCTTTTGGCTTTCGCACTGAACCTCTGCACTACCTGCTCTCCTCCTGCTCTGCCTCCAGTAGAGAAAACACCATTTTCCAAGCCCTTTCAGTTCTGAAGAAGTGTTTTATCAGTTTTGAAACATTAACTCTATTTCACTCTCTCTGCAGATGCTGCCATACCTGTTGAGTTTCTCTAATTGTTTTTGTGGCAGTAAGTCTGTTGTATGTCTACAAGGGCATACGCAGAAATCAGTTGCATTGCTGTAATACCTGCTTCATAACTTGGCATATGCTTTACTGTTTTAACTAAAACCAATAGAATCACCAATTTGTGTAAGTTATTGATTAGACCATTATCATTAACATGACAATAGTTTCCTCAATCCCAATTTCTAATTCCTTTTTTTTTATTAGATTCCAATGGCTACTTACACTATCTATAAATGCATCTATAACATTTCTGTCTGCTCTGAAATCTACACTTTTTTTCTATATAAAGAATTTTGGAATCTTTATGTTCTATAAGTCATATATATCAGTATATAGTGTTTGGATTTTCCCGCATGTACCTAATAATGTATGTTTTAAGGTGATTACTATTGTAGTTTAAGGACCTCTCGAGGACAATTTCACTGGATTGCTGGCATCCTGCCAGGTTCAGTGTGGGAAGGCAGCCAGTTTTCTGGAGTCAATCTCCCTCAAGGGTTGTGGGGAGAAAATATTCAGGGCTAGAGACACCAAAGAACCATTCAGAAAGACCTGTCAGCCTTGCCTCTACGTATTTTGTCTAATTTGCCTGCCTCAGAGTGTCTGCGTGTTGAACTGAGTACCCAAAGTGTGCCAATCTCTCCTGATGCAGAGATCAATTACTTATCAGGTCTGTCAGTTCCCTGACTGGGGCAACAGCATCCAATTGCTGCCTTGACTGGATTGTAAGTTCCCAAGCTAGCCAGTTCGGAGGCTATCTCTGGGGAAGTTGCTGAGCCAAACAAATTGGCGTGCAGGATCCCATTTGGTTGTCAAAGCCTTCAAATCTTCCCAATGATACAGATCCATGCCTTTTCATCAGAACTGATGATGTTTTAAATACATTTTACTCATAAGACCATAGAGATGATCATATCAAGAATGGCCAACAGAAGAATTGTATCCCCTTGATTTTGTTTCTCGAATGTATTAATAATAAATGATGCAATATTATTTAATGGATGGCTTTGATCATGAAACTAAGTTTTGTTTCTTCATTCATTCATGGGAAAAGAGCAATGTTGGCTAGGCCAGCATTTATTGCTCATCCCAGAGGGCAGTTAAAAGTCAACCACATTGCTGTGGGTCTGGGGTCACATGTAGACCAGACCAGGTAAGGATGGCAGCTTCCTTCCCTGAAGGACATTAGTGAACCAGATGGGTTTTTCCGACAATTGACAATGGATTTGTGGTAATCGCTAATTCCAGATTTTTGTTTTATCAAATTCACATTCCACTATCTGCCATGGCAGAATTTGAACATTATCTGAGTCTCTGGATTAACAGTCCAGTGATAATAGCAAGAATCAACATTTCAAGAACTAAAAAGAGACAATAACATTGGCCAATGATTCTTGGTAGTGGATTTATTATCTTCATTAATCCTTCCCACTTATCTCTGAAAATTAGCAATATTTAACAACTTTAATTTGGCTCATACATTGAGTAATTTTTAAAATGTGTAATTATGCGAATTAGGGATAAAAAGCTTTCAATGCACCATTAAATAGACTGTTAGAGGAAAGATTGATTGCTTAGCAGAAAACAAGAAGTAGCTTTAACACTTAGAGATACTAATAAAAAAAAAGCAAGTAGCTGAATTATAATATATACAAATCCAGGTTTTATTTGTAGATTTTATGAAACAGGGTGGGTTTAATGTCTATATTCTTCACTTCCACCTAATTTTTTCTTTTGAATTTACTGATTGACGAAGCATTATTTAACGTGCTGTAGCCATCTTCTCACATCAAAGAGACTTGATCTAGACAATTGCCAAAAGGTTTCTCCGTGCTGACCCTGTTTGACAGAATTACTGCTTTATTTCCTCTATCACTATTTTACTGTTTACTGCAGCATGATCATACAGAATAAGTGAAAGTAAATTCCAGGAGAAAGCAAATTGATAAGGAGTTTGTCTGTTTTTGTGACATTAGATTTTCCTCCAATGCATAGATTCGATCTTGCACATACTTTACAATCTGTAAGTCTATAGTGTAATTCTATCAATTATATGAAATCAAAGGCACTCTGCAACATCATTGATTGTAACATTAAGCTGATGGTTATATCTCAGTTTCTTAGTGACCATATACTTCATATACTTCCTCCTTTTCCCATCATCCAGGGCCCCAAACGTACTTTCCAGTTAGAAACAGCAACGTATTTGTTCTCTTTTAGTGAATCTTCTAGTTTTATGTTAATTTTACATTAATTTGGTTGTTTCAATCTGCGTGTGAGCTTCCACCTGTAATCTGGTGTGGTGAACCAAAGCCTCAGTCTTTGTTTTTGTCTCAGGGAGCCTATCTGCCTATGATGTTTGGTAGTCTTTCAGGGAAGCCTGCAACTAGATATCAAAATAGCTTCCTTCATACTATTTCCCCCATCTCAAAGCCCAGTACCTTGGCAATGTGAATCACATGGGCCTTGTAACTGGGTAGAAATGCCGATTAGCTATACTTGAGAGTACAATTTTCTTTTATCTTGGAACTAAATGGACAGTTTAAAACACAATTATTTACAACCTGACATTCTCAATATTTCTCCTGGACTTGGCAAGTGTCAGTTTGTCCTCTGAATCACACCTGTCTTTGCCATTGTCTCTAAGTGTAAAGTTTTTGCACCTTTTGTCGAGGAGCACAGTCTCAACCTGCTTTCATGTCTAACAGTCAAACCACCCAGGGTTGTTGTTGGCAGGCTTCTGTCTCTGGTCATATGACTCTTCCATTTTCTAAATTCAAAGAGGCAGTTTGCAAAACCATATTATATCATGCTTTTCGAGCAAACTTTATTTGTCCTCTTTCATTTTCTGTTGTGTGACTTTTCATATATCAGTTAGATTATTCCCTCAATGACACAGAAACTGAAAGCACTGTTGGAGAGACCACAATGTTGTAGAATAGTTTCCTGGGTTGTGCTGAATAAGATATTCCAGTAACATGTGTTGAAATGGGACTCAAGCACTCCTGGTCTAGGGAGGTAAGCAGAAAAGTTCAGAGTTCCTGCTCCTGTTTACAAGTTAGGGCATCAGTTCTTCCTGATGGCAAGGACATATGTGTGCGATTCCAAGTAAAAACGAGATCAGGACTTTTCTCCTTTTTATAATTCATTTCTGGGATGTGGGCGTCGCTAGCTGAGCAAACATTTATTGCTCATCCCGAATTGCCCTGGAGAAGATTCTGGTGAGCTGCCTTCTGGGACTGCTATAGTCCTTGGATTGTATGAACACCCACAGTGCTGTTAGAAAGGGAATTCCAGGATTTTGATCTCATGTTGGTGAAGGAACAGTGATATAGTTTCACGTCAGAATGTTCTGCAGTGATTCTTAGAGCCACTCATGGGAAAAACTGGAGGAATACCTTAACCTAACAAATTGTTTCCGAAATATTTCAAGAGTGGGAGGGGAAAAATATAATGCATAGAATCCGTTTTAAAATGAAATATTACGTTCCTTTTGTTTAATTTGTTTAATACACTGTTACAGGTAATCTGGAAAATTCCATTTGTTGTGTCAATCTTGTAATTAATTAATTGTCAATAAGAATTTACATTTGAAGTTCTTTGAAAACCATATTTTATATAATACAAGTATATTTGTTGGAATTGTTTGAATACATATTTCTCATAGTGAATTGAGATGAACCATGTATCAGTTTTCAAATTAACTGCCAATACTCGGGAAAGATTACTTATTGTCTAGCAGCTGTTCTCCCCTTGCCTGGTTGAAGGCTACTCCAACAAAGTTCAAGAAGCTTAACACCTTTCAGGACAAAATGGCCTGCTTAACTTGCACCCCATTTGCTCCTTTCACCAGCAATGTGCAGTTGCAGTAGTGTGTACAATCTACAACATGCGCTGCAGTAACTCACCAAAGGTCCTCCAGTAGCTCCTTCTAAATCCACGAGCTCTACCATTTTAAAGGATACGGGAAGCAGCTGCTTGGGAACAACACCAGCAAATTCTGTTGCAAGTCACAACCCATCATGACGTAGAAACATTTTGCCATTGCTTCATTGTCACTGGGTCCTTTCTTATCAGCAATGTGTGTCCCTACACTTCAACGATTGCAGCAGTCCAAGATGGAAGCTCGTCAGCACTTGGTGTAGGACAGTTAAGCATTGGCAATAAATGGTGACATAACCAGCAAAGTCCGCATCCCACGAATGTACAAAAACAGTTATCCTCCAATATATGAGATAACAAAAGCATAGGAAATAAGATACAACATGAATTATTAATTTAAACAGTATAGCTGTAATGGGGCCTGTTCGATTAATCAGACAAACATAAATTCAAAATCAGAAAGAAAATGGAATGCTGTAAAAGGAAAGAGGAATCCATGAGTAAACAGGTTTCCAATAATGAATTTTTATTTCACAACCAACTGTTTTAAGTATAATGTTAATGTATGCATTGTTGAAGTAACCTTATTGCTTATTCAATGTTATGATAAGCAAATTGAAAAGTTTGGTGGACTCAGACAGCCTAAAATATATTGAACCAACCACTTAACAAGTGAGTTTAAAGTCAAATATTCCATATTGTACTCAATAGTTTGGCTGACTATTCTGCGTAATAGCAATTGGTTTGTGTGCCATTGCGATATACCCATTTTTAGTGAAATTTTGGGATACTTAGATCAAAAAGAGAATTAACATCAAAATAACCCTTCTAATGCTGATTTATAATGGATGCCACCAATATGAAATCCCATATTCCCAAAAAGTGGTGAATTTTTGGCTATATCACAAGACTAAGTATAACATATTTGCATCTTAGCTGTTAGGACAATTGTCTGAAATATTTTATAACACTTTGAGGTTTTGTACAGTTACAAGAATTAAGGAAAAGCAGGGGAATTTACAATGTGGAGTTACCTACCACATAGAGTATCTGAAAATAGCATAGGTGCATTTAAGGACAATGTCATTCAACACGAGGGGAAAAAGGAATGAAAGCCTACGCTCATGGGATCAGGTACATGGGGAGGTTTGAAGTATGGGAAGGAGGCTTTCATCAGCACAAACACTGAGGAGATCAGTTAAGCCAAATGGCATCTTTCAATGCTATCCATCTCACCAGAAAAATGTTTGAAATAAACAACCTATGAATTATGTAAATTAAAACCTTTTTGAATGTCACCGTCCAGAAATTAGTCAGCAATGAGCATGTATGGGCCTTTCTCTTCACTTCTGATTAGGCCTGAGACCAGCAACTTCTGTTAAATTACTAATATTGAATATATCCAGGGGAAGCAATAGATTACTCCTCTGACTGCAGAAGATGTACAATCACACCCCTCCTTCAGCCACTCTAAACCTGTTCCCCGCCAGGATCCATCAGCAGACTATTTGGCAAGGCAGGCACTTTGCTACGAAGGCCTTTGCTTGAGGGAACTTCCTGGGGAGATGCACATTAGGTTGATAAAATCCAAAGGATCAATTTCCATTGACCTTTGGGTCTTTAGATTTGGGATCACAATGGATGCAGTAAACAGATCCAACACCAATTTCCAGGTTGCTAAAGCTGGTCCTAGCAATGACTCCATTTCCTCACAGCAAAATGTTTGCCATATATCAAGTGCAATCTCACGGGTATGAGCTGGTAACTGAGACCGTAGCCCTAACCATTATCGTTTGTTGAAAAATCACCAGTACCTCTTTTGTGCAAGGTTACAGTTGACAGTGAGAAGTGGCAGAGATAATTTGAAGCAAGATTATTCACAATGTTCTATTTGTTAAAACAATGACAGTAAGTAAATTGGAAGCTCCTCGTGTTATATATGTCATACTTCAGCTATAATGAAATTTGAGATGTAGATCCTCGGGGTTGGGCTGACCAAGCTTAACCACAGGTCTTATTAAAGCTGTCTTTAGTGTCAAAAATCTCAAATAGCTGCCATGGTATTTTATGTTTTGGATAAATTATCTTTATTGTATTTATTGAGTGTTGATGGGAGGTGTGCACACAGACTTCAGTGAATAATTGAAGTTCAGCTTAATAGACGGCCTTATTGTTCTCCATCTCACATTTATTAGTTAAGTGGATTTGTACTCTTCACTCTTCGACCCCATTTAGATGTTTAATTCACAAGCAATGTGTGACCTTCTAATTTTTCCCTCTCGTCTTTTTTGAAATATGCTTGCCAATTATATGCCCATCCTTTAAGTTTTTTAATGCTGTATTTCTCTTAAATGTTAACTGTCTTTTCCAATTGGCTGTCACCTTCAAATTTAAAAATTGTTTTTCATTGTAAAGCTAGACTTGGTGAGCTCTATATCTAAATTAAAATCTAAATTGTGAACAACAATGGTTACAGCACTGATCCTCATGTGAATCTACTTCCACCTTCTGCAATGTTGAATAGCTACCTTTTGCACCCACTCTCTGATTTCTGTTTTGCCCCTAGCTAGCTATCTATTCGGCGATTAATCTCCTGACTTTGCATGCTTTTTTTTATTTTAGGAAACAAAATAAGTTTACAACTTTAAATGTTACGCATTTCTTTCCACAGCATTGTTTGTTAATGTTGCTGTTCATTTCTATTTTTGCAACCTCAATTGCCAACTATTTAAAATCAGTTTTTCTCTGTTCTACCACTGTACGATCAGAAAAAGTGCAATTACGGTGGCCTGAAGGTCACCAATGCAGTGCCACTATTGATTTTATTGTATTAAGTTTGACCTTATCCTTTGCCTTCCGAGGAAGGGTCACCGGACCCGAAACGTTAACTCTGTTTTCTCCTCCACAGATGCTGCCAGACCTGCTGAGCTTTTCCAGCAACTTTGTTTTTGTAGGCAGAGCATGGATCTTGGTAGAGAAGAATGCAATAGCAGAGAGAGAGACTGAGTGCGAAGTATCGGAGAGGTGTGTGTGATACTTACCTTGGTGAGGGGGAGAAGGTCATTGCCCTTGGTCATCCCTCCACACCATTTAGACTGCACCTACCTGGGTGGTGACTTCTCACCAGGCTGACAAGGTAGTGAAGCCTCCTCTGCTGGTCTTTTGGCAAGACAAACACCCCTCCCTAATACAGCCAGAAATTGGCACATAAGAGATGTGAGGTATACCTTAGGGATGAGTAGGTAGTTAACAAGTTGACTTTGATAAAATACGATGATAAATCTCGCGAGACAGCATGGCAAAAATCGCTCCAAAAAATTTGATGTAGTGCACTCTGTATTGGAGTGGCAGTCAAGAAAACGTGATCAGATGCTGGAGCGGAACTTAAACACTCAAAACAACTGACTTCGAAATGAGAGTGTGCTTACTGAGTGAAGACTAACACATAATTTGTCGTAATAAATTGTGCCTTTCCAGGCAACTGTGTTGTTATCCATTACGTGCTCAAGCTATCTTCTGACATCATGAAATTTCAATTTATTTCTTAAAATCTGTGAATATGTGGTTTGATTTGTTATTCACTGAATATTGGACAATTCCAGAGTGAGGTGACAAATGTTTATCAGTTAATACATTAGTTTTTCAAGTAAAATATCAACACCGCTTTACTTACTGACATAGTTGTCTATTTGTAGTGTAGCATTTATAGGCACAAAGCTTTAAATTTCACGGTGAAAGGGAAAGTCCTCAGGACTCCAACAATTGTATGAGAGTAATGATGTGATTACATTACTGGTCTTTTTGTATACAAATTGAACTCTGATTGAAACCTATTCCAGCAGTTTTCTTGTTTTTTTTTTAGCCTGTGACAAAACATAGACATTCATTAATGCCATCTTTACCAAGGAAAATCCTACATTCTTGTTAGAAGCTCATAAAAAAATGCCCATCGGGAATATTCTGCTAAAAGTGAATGCTTACCATTTGGAAATTGCACGATGTAAGAATGTGAACAGAAGGCTCAGATTGATTATATTGAATTGCAGAGCATGTACTGCACGGAAAATGTAACATGGCTCAACTGATCAATGCTGATGGTTATGATCTAAACAAGTCTTCCACCTCTCCAGCTAATTCTAGTAGCACAACTCTGTATTTCGATGTGCCTTGTGTATCCAGCTTATCCTTAAACATATGTCAGAATAGGATGTTCTGTGTATGAAATAGTGGCTCTGTGGTCCCATGCTGACAGTTATGTGGGTTATCAGTCCTGTCTCTGATCCATCCTCCCTTCATAGCAGTTTCAATGCTGCACAGCAGGTTTTTGAAGCCAATTTTACGGAAACGCCACAAAGATCTACTGGTGTCTGGGGAACTGATCATGTGCAGAAAAGGAGGGAAGAATAGAAGATAACATTGGAAAGCAACAGGAAATATAAAATGCCTTTCAAGTGCCTTAATGATTCACTCCACAACAAGATGTCCGAGGTGAAGAGGTTAAATTATAAAGACAGCTTGCATAGACTTGGCTTGTATCTCCTTGAATACTAATGACAAAAGGGTATTGAAGCAGTGAAGAATATTCAAAGCTTTGATAAAATGGGTAGAAAGGGATCTATTCCCACTTGTGTTTGGGTGATGACCTTTGAACACAAACAGGGACATGGAAAGTTGTAACTCTTTCCACTCAAAAGCTGACGCTAGGACAACTTAATAAAAAGTATCAAAACTAAAGCTGTTAGCAAAGGTATTGAGGGATATTGAGTTAAGGCAGGTTACTGGAGCTGAGGTAGAGGTCAAAATGGCATGATTAACTACTGGAGCAGCCTGAAAGAGCTAAATGACCTATTCCTATCCCTGTTCCTAGGAGTGGGAGGTAATGTCCTTCCCTGTGTAAAATTTGGTGGTGGGATAGTTTAATCAGGAGGAAGATGGTGACTGAAGTCCTTGCCTCCTTGCTGCCTCCATCCTGATTTAAGTCCATAGTGCACAGATGACCTACCTATCCTAGTTAAATTCCTAATCCCAATGCTGCTGATATACACTCACTCACCCAGAGCTGTGTCAGGGCCAGCAATATGTAGCTGTCAGTTGATTTCTTTTACTGAAGAGTGGCACATGGATTTAATTTGGATAAATGCGAGGTATTAAATTTTGTAAAACAAAGACAAGACTTAGACAATTAAAAAATGGGCCTTGGGCAGTGTTGTAGAACCGAGAGACCGAGGTGTTCAGGCCCATAATTCTTTGAAGTTTGCATCACATATAGACAAGGTGGTTAAGAAGGCATTTAGCATATTTGCCCTCATTGCTCAAACATTTGAGTGTAGGAGTTGGAATGCTATGTTGAGGTTGTACAGGACATTGGCAAGCCCCCTTCTGGAGTACTGTGTCCAGTTCTAGTCGCCCTGATATAGGAAGGATATTATTAAGATGCAGAGGCTTCAGAAAAAAAAAACCAGGATGTTGCCAGAAATGGAGGGTTTGAGTTATAAGGAGTGGCTGCATTAGCTAGGACTTTTTTCACTAGAACATAGTGGGTTGACAGGTGACCTTATACAGGTTTATAAAATAATGAGAGCTATAAGTAAAGTGAATGGCAGCTGTCTTTTTCCTAGGGTGGGGAATTTCAAGACAAGGGGGCATATTTTTAAGGTGAGAGGAGAAAGATTTAAAAAAGACATTGGGGCAATTTTTTTTTACGGAGAGTGGTTTGTGTATGAAATGAACTTCCGGAGGAAGTGATGGATGCAAGTACAGTTACAACGTTTGAAAGACGTTTGGAAAAGTACATGAATAAGAAATGTTTGGAGGAATAAGGGCCAAGAGCAGGCAGGTGGGACTGGTTGAGTTTGGGATTAAATTTGGCAAGGATTGGTTGGACTGAAGGGTCTGTTTCCTTGCTGTGCGACTCTATGACTATGACATAGCCATGTTTCACTTATTTTGATAAGTCTGGCTCTTCACTTTAGATTGTCAACCCCATTTCTCCTATTTTAGTTTGGATGTTAAGTACATTGCTGTACAACCTGTTTTAAAGTTATTTTTAACTTTACTTTCATATTTCTGTTCCAAAACATCATTCCTCCCCTTGGTGATTATACTAACTTGCTCCTTAATTGGTCTAACCATGACTCTGATCTCATTCAGGATTGTGTTCGTCAGATTCCTCCCTTCTTCTTCTTATTAGTAGCTAAACAAAATTCTCATAAGACATGTTAAAAGTATCATTGCAATGTATGAATTAATTCCAGGACAGTGTTCCAGACTCCAGTGAAAAGTGGCCCCTGACCAAGTGTGATTTCAGCTAACATCAGGCAGATCAGCATGGTATTTAGAAGGTAGACACTTGTCACTAGCACACTTAGCTCTTCACTTTAAAACTGAGACTAACATGACAGTCTTCTTTTCCAGATTAGTCTTTATGCCTTTGCCTTTGTTATCTGACAAAATGTGTTTATAAAATCATTCTTTCGCTTCAGTTTCTTCTTTGTTTTCCCAGCTGTCAGAGTTGATTTCATTGATTAAGTGAGCACACGGACCACTAACACATGTACACAGAGCCTAAGTGGAGGTGTTAGTCTAGTGGTATTATTGCTAGCCTGTTAATTCAGAGATCTAGGTAATGTTCTGGGAACCTGTGTTCAAAGCCTGCTATGGCAGATAGTGGAATTCAAATTCAATTTAAAAAACAAATCTGGAATTAAGAGCTTAATGATGACTGTGAAATGATTGTTGGGGAAAAACCCATCTGGTTCACTCATAACTTTTAGGGAAGGAAGCTGTTATCCTAATTTGGTCTGGTTTACATGTTACTCCAGACTCTCAGCATTGTTGTTGACTCTTAACTGCCCCCTGAGCAGTTAGGCACGGGCTACAAATGCTGGCTTAGGTGGTGACGCCTTCGTTCAATGAATCAATAAAAAATAATTTCATCACCATCTCAAATGGAAAACACAAATGTAACTTGTACAGGGTCATTTCAAGTCAACATTAGCTGGAGAACTGGCCATCAGTTTTCTTTAAGTGTCAAATCCAGAAACTACTGATAATTTAAAAAAAATTTAATTTCTCAAATTTATGTTACTGGCAGTGTGCAACACATTTGAATCACATAGAATTTATAGTACAAAACAGGCCATTCAGCCCAACTGATCCATACTGGTCATTATCCTTCACACGAGATCTGCTGTCCTCTCTCAATCTTTATCAACACTCTTTTCTTGAATTTAATCTATTTTGCATTGAACTAGCTCCCCCTTTAAATTATTCATGCTGTTCAATTCAATCAGCACTCGCTCTAAACTGTCCATGGCATGGTTACACAGTGACCCAGGACATACTGTGCAAGCTGCTCCCAGCACATTGCGAGACAAAAAAATATAATGGTATGTGCATTCAAATGAACAAGCCACACACAATGTAAACAAATCCAAAGGGAGGTTAACCTCAACCACTGTACCTGATAGCAAGTTCAACATTATAGCCACTCTATGCATAAAGATTTTACTTCTGAATACTTGTAATAGAGTTATTTCTGATTGCCTTATTTCCATGACCACTGTATTTGAATTCCTGGCAAACAAAAAGACCTAAGTTCCCTACCCCTACTCTATCGAAGCCATTCACTGGGCACTAACAGGCTGATGACTCACTCTGACACATTTTAAGTTAAGTTGAAGGGGGAATCTCCAGTTTCCTGGTCAGTTGTACCGATCTTTTGCATTTTTAATTCAGGATCCAATAGGATACCATGGCATTCATAATCAAAACTACATAATTCTATATATCATGCTGCAGGAAAAATAATTTTCAAACCAGGACTGAAAATTTTATTGCGGTTCTAGAAATTTCCCAGACCAAATGGAAGCATAATTCAGTGTCTATACTTTGATGTGTCTTCTCATTAGCCCCAGTCCTTGCACTGTAATTTATCTCACATTTCGCATGCTTTTATTGAATTTTAAAGGAATTGAAAAGGACTTTACTGAGTTAGAGATAAACCAAACTGTAAGATTAAAAATGGAATTTGCCTTAAAATCTTATTCCTGTTGCATCTTTATATAAATATGGATGGATGGTTCCTCAGAACTTACAAGTTGCACAGTGTAGGACATTTTTTGGCCTGAAAATCAGATGGCACATTCTTTAGGCCCTAAGTGCTTGTTCTAGCATGAAGTACGGCGCATGATGCTGCAAGCTCATTGCAAACTGGAAATGTGTCAGAACTGTTCAGCCCTTTAAGGGTTGCTGTATGGTCACAACCAATGATGTCAGTGTTTCCTGCTTATCGCTCCCTAGTGGCAGCAGTTTACACCCGTTTTATGACCACCCTTTCCCGTGAAAGAGTTTACAAAGGAGTATATGTTGGAAATTTCCATGCACTACCCCCTGGAGGTGATTGCATTTGAGAGCAGTATATTGCTAGTGGATCTTTAAATAAATGTGTAAACCACAGTTGAATAAATTCCAGGACATACGAGTTTATAAAATTGAACTTAAAATTCTGCTTTTTGCACCTCTAGCAACCTTGAAAGAACTATTCCCTTCTTTTATCTGATGTCTTTCAGAAAGATTTTCCACATTTATTCACTTCCCCTTGAAACCTATTCTAGTTTTGTTGCTCCGACATATTTGTCCTAAACCATCTGCATAAAACAAACTGGCCTAATCTTAAAGACAATCTTGAATTTATGTCCTCCGTTTGTTGATTTACTGACTCAGTGAAAATAGCTTTATTCCCTTCTTCCCTTATCAAGACCTGCATAATTTTGAACCCCTTCGTTGGATTGTCTGTTAATTTTTCCCACTCAACTGCAAAGGATTGAAGCTTCTTCTGATGATTTAAAACCTTTCATTCCTGATATCTGAGTAAAATGACTGGATTCTGAAGACAAGCACAACGCTAAGGCAAAACTCATGGAATGTATCACTATAACTCTTGGAGAGTTTAGGACTATTTCTTAGAGCGATAAAGTATGATTAATGAAACTGGATACTTCAATATAAACCACTTAACGGCACCATGATGTGCAGACATTGCTCAGAAAACATGACCAATTTTAGATTGCTTTAAAAGTACAGCAGTATCAATCTCAATTCAGTACAATTTGAAACGTTGTGAGCAGGGCTCTCATGGAAATCACAGGCACCATTTCCATACAATCTGTCTTTTTCCTTTGTCTCTCACGTAACACTTAAAACAGATGAACTGGTTATCGTCAGGGTGTAGGAGGTAGCTGTGTGCTGCTGCAGGTTTCCGGCATTGCAACAGAATATTGTGCTGGCCACCATGGCGGATTTGGTGTTCAGAGGGCATTCGATCAGATGGATGGATGGTGTTTGGGGACCATCCCATCACCATCCCACTCCATGCCTTCTCACCTCGCCACAAATTGACGACCTGTAGTAGACAATTAATGCCAAATCAGGGACCTTATTCTACTGCTGCTGGCATTCAACCCAATGACAGGTGAGGATTTATCAAGTTATTGGCATGATGCGTAAACCTTGGCGTGTTTGCTTACTAGCTCCTGGGGTAGGGCAAAGGGATCTCTTATTCAAAGGCACTCCATGCTTGATTAAGGAAGCCAGCATCAGTAAGTTGAATTGCCCACCCACAAGTGAATTAGGCAGGGCTTGAGGTAGCTGAGGGAGCCCTATGTAACCCGATTTGCATACAAATATACCCTGTCAAACAAAAATGGAAACAGGATCTCAGGTAAAATGTGTGAAAAATGTCTTTATTTTTCAACTTAAATCATACTTTTAGCTGATTTGTATACTAAAGGCATGGAAGAATATTGGGAGGTAGCTCTTGAGAGACTCTTGAGTACAGTGTATTGTCTTCAGACTAGTGCAATATGTTCTGCCATGTTATCAATGCAGTTAAAGCTGTTTTCATGCTGCAGCCTGAAGTCCCCAGACATCTGTAGAGAAACAGGCCAGTGACAGGGTTGGCATTCATCAGCTTCCTCGACCTTCTCCATCATAGGATGTATCATTAACTATCTCATCTGCCACTTCCTATCTAGCTCCAATATTTTAGCTTTTAGTTTTCCCACAGGTTTAGCCATACTTTCAGGAGTTCAACATGCTTTTACAGAGATATCTTGATGTCAAATGATGGCTTGCCTGTGATTTTGCAAATGAACACATCCTGTCCAATTAGTTGGCACAATCATTATCAGTTCAGGAGATCTGGTTTAGCAGTCCAGATCTTTGGATTATCGTGGGCATCTTCCTTTTGGATTTCTAATCTGCTGGTGGGAATTGCTGACAATTTCACCAGATCTGGATTTTATGTTATCCAAATTTGACTCTTTGCGATTTCACTAGTAACTTCCCTTTACAAAGCAGAATATTTTGTTCGACATGTAGTTTTTTCATCCACTGAGCTGTTGTAAAAAACATGTAGCAGTTCCAGGGCTCTGTCTACACTACACAGATTATTGTAAAATGTTGGGTGCAGTAAATTTCATTTCAGACTGACTTAAATATCCTTTCCTAACCCTTAATTACCAAACTGAAAATTTGACAGTTTGTGATTTTATTCCTGACTAATTTGCTTCTGCCTTTGGGTGTTGGTTATATGCAAAAAAGTCATAGGTGCAGAATTTGAAATTCTTGCAAACCTACCTGTGGATGTGACAAATTAAGAGAAATTATATTAAAAGACAATTTATTATGATGATTTAGCCTGTGCTTTGTTTTCTATTCATTGCAAACATTTAAAAGAAAGTAAACTGGTGCATGACTAAAATTCCTTCCATGGAGTTACCTAACACATCAGATGGATTTGCTGAACCTGGGTTATGTTGCCAGAGTTCTATATTAAAATATCCTTTTCCTCAATCATTATATATTTATTGCATTTCACAAAATTTTAATCCATCCAGCAAAAGCAAAATATCTCTTTAATTTCTGTAATGTTGCTGACATGTATTGGTTGCTTGTATACATTTCCTTCATCAGCCTAATATTGACATGTATGATGAAAACACAGCATAATTGAAGAACATTTCTTTTCTAGGTGTGCATTGTTTATGTGCAGTATCCAAATGATCTTGCATTATTATAGGATGACTGAACCCAATGGCCTCTTTCAATGGTGCTGTGAATACTACATAATTTGATCATTTAGTATAGTGATGTAGAGTGATCAATGCAATAACAGTTACATTGACAGTGTGCAAATGTCAGATGATCAAACACAATCTGATCAAAACAAAAAGGATAATTGAACATCCAGGAATACATTCCCCTAAATGAATTCAACTTTAGGGAAGACCTTCTCTGCAAAGACTATCTAAGTGTGGTTACAATTTGCACAAAAGAGGAATATTATTATTCTTGTATATAGATCTTTGAAATGGCAGGATATATTAAGATAGTAGTTAACAAAGCATATGAGATCTTGGACTTCATTAATAGAGGTATTGAGTGCAGAAGCAGGGATGTTATGCTGAGCTTTTATAAAATGCCTGTTTTGTCACAACTAGAGTATTGTTTTCATATCTGTTCGTGACACTTCAGGCTAGATGCATTGGCTTTTGACCTTCCAGCAAATGTTGAAATTGTTTTTGCTTTCAATGTTGTTAAAAATAATTCAGGTCTCATTTGAAGTCAAATGTTCTCATTTAGAACAAATGGAGTGTTCAAAGCTGTTGAAAAGCTAGAAGGCATCATCTTCATTTAAGGTTTTGAAATGAAGCTTTGATAAACATCAAAAGGAAGCTCTCAGATATATTAAGTTGTCTTTTCCCTGTACATCTCTCTCTCTGTCTCTCCCTGTCTCTCTTTCCCTCTCTCTGTGCCCTTCTGCCTGTATCTCTCTCTCTCTCTCCTGCTTTCTCTCTCTCTCTGTCTCTCTTTTCTGCTCTCTCTTTCAGTGTCTCTCCCTCTCTTTGTCACTCACTCTTCCTCCTTTAATTCCTGTGAATAGTAGCCTGTAAAATAATATGCAAATAAATTCCAGGACTAGCACCATTCCCCCTTTAATTCCACTTCAATCCTCATCTCTGAGTTTTTGCTTCAGTCATTCCCTGCAGTTCTAGGTGTGATGCAAGCTGTATGATTTATATACATTTCAATGGTATATATTTTTGAGTTTAGAATTTTGGACTGGTAGCATATGGAGTTTTGTATTTCTAGAGGGATGTAATGATTAATATGTAAATATTCCTGTGGCCATGATGATTCCTTTCCGACAGGTGAGAGACACATTTCGTGGACAGAAAGTGGGTTTTGTTTATGTTGGGAGAATTTTGAGTGAACAAAGTCAACAGTTATGCATCAAGTTTTCAATTCAAAAGGATTGTTATTCCTTTTGATTAGAAGAAGCATTCAGAGCATGAAAAAAATGTTTCTGGTTTTTATATTGTTTCAATTTGACAGGTCTGCAGGAATACTGACTGAAGCTGGATGTGTAAAGCAGTTGGTCCTTCTATTTATTTAAGTTAAAAAAAACCCTCAGTGTAAGGAATTAAGTTAATGTTCCAGACCAGAAGTGTTTGATTGAAAAGGTTATTTGGAGCTGAGAAATTTCATGCCAAGTTCTGTAAGGGCTCTATGAAGAGGCTATTAGTTTCTTAAGACTGGGAGTTGAAACCACACTTAAATCAAGCCCTATGGAGATGAAAGAGAAGAGAATTCTCTTTGGTGTGAGTACGATGAAGGAGTGTTTTTGGGATTCATGGGATTGTATCTTACTGTGTGTTTCAAAGTCTTTAAATAACTGGTTTATGTGAATAGCTTGTGTGGGTGGCATGGTGGCTCAGCAGTTAATGCTGCTGCCTCACAGCTCGAGGGACCCGGGTTTGATTCCACCCTCGGGTGATTGTCAGTGTGGAATTTGTGTGTTTTTCCTGTGTCTGCATGGGTTTCCTCTAGGTGCTCTGGTTTTCTCTCACAGTCCAAAGATGTGCAGGCTAGGTGGATTGGCCATGCTAAATTGCCCCGTAGTGTTCAGGGATGTGTAGATGAGGTGGGTTACAGGGGGATGGGTCTGGGTGGGATGCTCTAAGGGTTGGTGTGGACTTGTTGGGCCGAAGGGCCTGTTTCCACACTGTAGGGATTCTATGATATGATAGTTTTATTTATTCCATCTTACGTTCATGTCTTTTACATAACAAACTTCTGTTTTATTGTTAAAACCAAATCTGCAAAATTTACTTATTTTTCAGTGAGAGATTACCTCACTAAAAGCATGCTGGCATAGTGGTTAGCACTGTTGCCTCACAGCGCCAAGAACCTGGCTTTGATCCAGCCTTGGGCAATTGCCTGTGTAGAATTTGCACATTTTCCTCATACCTGAGTGGGTTTCCAGCGGATGCTCTGGTTTCCTCCCACAGTTCAACAATGTGCAGGTTATGCACATTAGCCCTGGTAAATTGCACCGTGCCCAGGGTGTGCAGGCTAGGTGGGTTAGCCATGGGAAATGCGGAGTTATGGTGATGGAGTCGGCCTGGGTGGGATGCTCTTCACTGGTTCGTGCAGACTCAATGGGCCAAATGGCCTCTTTCTGTACTGTTAGGATTCGGTGATTCAGAGTAATAAAGTAAAATATGAGCTATCAAGCTGGATTTCAGTCTAGGATCTAATTTGTCCAATAATAACATCATAACATTGGTGAAAAGCCTTTCTCTTCAGTTTAAATTTTGTGTCCACTGCTTGAGCCTCCAATGGCATTTCTGCTTCCAGCCATGACAACAGAATAAATAGTGTGGCCAAAACTGGAGCCACTACTGGGAGACATGATCCAGGGCAGAATCCAAGGAGATTTAAGGATAATCCCAGGAGAATCATGGGATTTGCTGACTCAGGGGAGAATAATTAGAGGTGGAGGTAAGTAGAGGTGGGAGAGAAAGAGCAGATTGGAAGCAGCATAGCTAGGGTGGGAAGGATTGGTCAATTGGGGTGAAGAGGCATTGGACGAATGTGGAGTAGCAAGATCAGGGAGAACTCTGCAGGGGTTCCCAATCCAGGGAGTGGGAGATCATGGAGGAGCTCAATGAAATTGTGCGAGATCAGAAGGATCTCAATCCAGGAGAGAGGGCATTTTGTTTTGGGACCAAGTCCATAGCTACTGACACTCGCTATAATCTTTTAGTTCCTATAATAATTCCTATAAATTCCAGTCATGTGGGGATTTGATGATGATTCTTTGATTCCATGAAGCTGCTTGCTCATTTATTTTTCTGCTGCTTGTGGGATCTTGCTGTTTCAAAATTGGCTACCTCCTTACACAATTAGAACAGTTTCTACATTTCAAAAGGAAATCAATGGCTTTGAGAAATCCTGTAATCAGGAAAGGTGTTGTATAAATTAAAGCTTTTACTCTAATGAATTGTACAGAAACAATACCTGTCGTATCACAGTTGTTTTGCAATCATAGCTATAAATAACTTCAGGAATATGAGTAAGAAGACTGGATGAGGAGTGGTGTGAATGAGGATCGGTGACCTTTGCATTCGTCTGTCTCATTTGCTGTCTTCTCAAACAAAGCTCTGTGTCCGGAGTTGTAACATTTACCCTCTGGTCTGCTGTAGTCCTCGAAAGAATCCCATTTGGAATTCCTGATATCATCATCTATTCCTTAGACAGCCCTAGAGGTGTCCATGGCTTCACCGAATCTCAATACCTTACTGGTGTTATTGAATTCTGTAGCAGTGCCACTGAACAAATCTTAAGAAGATAGCCTGAAGCCTATTAGTCACACTGTCATGTTGCTGTGGTTTAGTTGTAAATGCTGCCTGAAAATAAATGTGAAACGACTCCCTGGGCAATATCCAACCACTTGTATAATAAAGAAGGTAGCACCCTCAGTATTCAGAATTATAGGAATAAGATCCCCTCCAGCTGATGAACATTTTGCATTAAAATTTACTGAAATGCTTGTCGTATTGAGGCCCTTTTAAGTTTGATCTAACTGAAAGTGTACTACTTTTGGTCAACCTGTGACGTCTTTGGTGGTGGGGTCGGATTGCAGATGGCGGAAGTGTCGGAGGA
>NC_063342.1:62706865-62730420 GCF_021869965.1 Rhincodon typus | reverse complement strand
CAGCATCTGCAGTTCCTACTATCTCTGAACCAATTTTTCACTGTTCACTTTATTCGTTATTCAGCTTTTCATAGACAATGTTGACACCTCAGTTTCTGGATTTCCACTCCCAGTTTTTCACCAGTTTGCAAAGTTCAACTCTCAAGTGGGCTGTTCTGGAACCTTTTTTGACCAAAGGTACATATGTCGTCAACATCAGTCATCTTGATTTCATTCACCCCCCTCCCAATCCCATTCCCATCCCATTTCCATCCCTGTTTCCCATTCCAGATCTTCAAGGTGTCAACTTTTCTGTTTAGAATTCTCTAAACCTGAATTTGGAAATTCCAGGCTGCTGTGTGATCAACTTCCAACACTTTGATGCATTCAAATTGTTAAAGCAAAAGTGTCTTCTCATCATTGTCATAATCATGCCAATAGGCTTGTTATCAATGTTGTCAAGACGGCAACTTGCCTTGTCAATGTTGCCTGGAGATAAGTCTTGAATAGAACAGGTTAGCAGCCACATCGTCTGTATGTGCGCTGCAAAACTGGGACAATTTGTATGGACCTTGAATGGTGGCATCCATGGATTTGTGTCCATTTGTTTACTGAAATCTTATGTCTGTATTACCAAATTGCAATTTTTATCCTGACCTAAAAGCTTTCTCACATTTGTTCCTTAATGGAATGTGGAATTAGTACAATTTTTGCCACATGCCTGATAACAACATAAACTATCTCCTACTTTAGGAACAAAAATAAAGTTTTTGGAAAAGCTCAGCAGATCTAGCAGCATCTGTGAAAGTAAAAAACAGAGTTAACATTTCAGGTCCGGTGACCCTTCTGGGCAACAAGCAGAGCAATTATCTAACGAAGGATTTTTTTAGCTTGATGTAACATGTCACACTAGATGCATTGCCATTCTACCGTTGATAACTTTTTGTGAACTATTTAGCGACTAACTCGGCATTTCTGAGTAGATGTTTCTGTGTTTCATTCCTC
Source organism: Rhincodon typus (assembly GCF_021869965.1). Classification (NCBI taxonomy): domain Eukaryota; kingdom Metazoa; phylum Chordata; class Chondrichthyes; order Orectolobiformes; family Rhincodontidae; genus Rhincodon; species Rhincodon typus. The sequence goes on along the minus strand of NC_063342.1, from coordinate 62,729,436 downwards.
ATATTTTATCACTGGAAATATGCAGTTCACTTGGTCAACAAATAAACAGACAAAATGTAGTTCAACTTTTATTGGTTAATGGAAATTCCAGTATCCCAGCATTGACAAGTCTTGTTTACAAATGGCATACTTTGAAACTTGAAGAAAGCATTCCTACACCAACACATTGCTACAGCTGGGGCTCTTTGCTCTGGAAAAGTGGAGATTGAGAGATGGTCTGTCAGAAGTCTTCAATGTAATACTGGAGTTTGATAGGGTAGCTGTGGAGGTTTTTCAAATTGTGGTAGTATCCAAAACTATGAATCACAAATGTGTGAGCCACCAATAAATTCTTCAGGGGAGCCACCTTAACTCTGAGGGAATGGTTAGGTTATGAAACTTGCTCCCATATGGAATAGTTGAGGTGAATAGATGTATTTGAGGGGAAGCTAGATGTCCACACAAACAAGGAAGAAATAAAGGGTTTGCTGAAGCAAGATGGGGGTAAGGATCATGTACAATCATAGAATCCCAACAGTGTGGAAGTAGGTCATTCAACCCATCAAGCCCACACCATCCCTGCGAAGAGCATCCCAACTGGGCCTACCTCCCCACCTTATCCATGTATTTCCCATGGCTAATCCACCTAGCATGCACCTCCCTGGACACTTTGGGTAATTTAGCATGGCCAACTCACACATGTGGATTGTGGGAGGAAACCAGAGCACCTGGAGGAAACCCAAGCAGACACAGGGACAATGTGCAAACTCCACACAGACAGTCACCCTGGGCTAGAATCAAACCCAGGTCCCTGGGGCTGTGAGGCAACCACTGAGCCCCCATGCTGCCCCCTGGGGCGTGCACATTGATCATGTGAGCTAAATGGCTTGTGTCCATGTTCTAAAGTCAATGTAATAATTGGACATCAGGAATACCAATATTAATTTTATGAACAAGCAATCACATTAAAAGAAAATAATTTCAGCAAAGCTGAAATATATTTAATTTTCTCATTATATTTTACCCCATGTTTTACTTTGTGTGAATTCCACCTCTTTCACTAGCTAGCATTTTTCTCCCTTTCTTTGAGAAAGAAGGGTCAGATTTAGGTTACTTTACTTCGCAGCTGGTTTCCCTTCCAATTTGGAGGTGAGAGTGAGCTTGTTAAATATGAATCGTTATTTGCTGGAGCTTTCTGCTAAGGCATGCTCAATCCAAACAGCAGCCCTGGAAAACTGATGTGATTTATCACAGCAGTGATCAGATCAATTCTTGGGAATGTTGTTGAATAAATAAACACTTTGGCAGACTTCATAGCAAAACAGTTCAGGATAAACACATTCGCAGAATGGAGTGGTTTAAATTTGTAACCTTTCTGAAAATAGGTACTGATGCAACCGTCGTGGCTACTTGTGGAACAGTCACAACAGCCACAGAGAAGGAAACATTGCCCCAAGCCGTACAGCCCCAATAGCGGTGCATAAAGTGTGTTGTTATTGAAGTTGGCCGGGCACTGTAACTGCCAGTGTGCACGCAAATATGCCATTTCAGTTAGCAACCAAAAGTTACTATGTGTCTCAATGCACTCTTCCAATTTTAATTGAGCTGAACCGTTTTTTAAGGTAGCAGGAGAACATTAGTTCATCAATTTGGACTGACTGGTCACAAGTTACAATCATTTTGATGATATTTTGAGCTGATATTAGTGGATTCAGGAGTGGATTTGCCAATTGGAAGGTAGGGACAGCAGCAATGTTAATGGTCATGTCAGAATTCTTTTATCCATCAACTTACTTCTATATTTTCACTGCAATTGCTCCAAAGTTAGTGCATACAAAAATCTTTAGATTCTGCACTTGAGACATGTTTCAAACTGGATTAAAAAAGATTTGATTTCATTTTTACTTATAAAAACCCTGAAGTCATACTGCACGGAAACGGACCCAACTCATGCATGTCGACCAGGTATCCTAAACTGAACTGGTCCCATTTGCCTGCATTTGGCCCATATCCCTCTAAAACTTTTCTATTCGTGTACCTGTCCAAGTGTCTTTTAAATATTGTAACTGTACCTATCACCACCACCTCCTCTGGCAGCTCGTTTCATACATGCACCACCCTCTGTGTGAAAAAGTTGCCCCTCAGGCCCCTTTTAAATCTTTCCCGTTCCACCTTAAACCTATGCTGTCTAGTTTTGGACTCCCCTATCCTGGAGAAAAAGCCTTCATTACTCACCTTATCTATGCCCTTTACGATATTATAAACTTCTACAAGGTCACCCCTCAGCCTCCTATGCTCAGGGAAAAAGTCCCAGCCTATCCCTCATAACTCAAACCTTCAGTTTTAATAACATCCTTCCTACAGCAGAATTTTATGCAATACGCCAAATGTGGCCTTACCAATGTCTTATACAACATGACATCTCAACACTTATACTCAGCACTCTGATTGCTGAAGCCAAGTGTGCCAAATGCTGCCTTCACCATCCTATCTACCTGTGACACCACTTACAATGAACTATGTACTTGAACCCCTACCGTGTGGAAACAGGCCCTTCAGCCCAGCAAGTCCACACCAACCCTCAGAGCATCCCAACCAGGCCCATCTCCCTATAACCCACCTAATCTACACATCCCTAAACACTACAGGCAATTTAGCATGGCCAATCCATCTACGCTGCACATCTTTAGACTGTGGGAGGAAACCCACGCAGACACAGGGAGAATGTGCAAACTCCACACAGACAGACCGAGGGTGGAATCAAACCTCGGTCCCCAGCGTTGTAAGGTAGCAGTGCTAACCACTGTGCCACCATGTCGCTCCTGTTGGGCAATACTCCCCAGGGCCCTAACATTAACTATACATGTCCTGCCCTGGTTTGTTGTACCAAAATGCAACACCACACATTTATCTGAATTAAATTCCACCTGCCATTCCTTGGCCCACTGTCCCAGTTGATCAAGATCCCGTTGTACTCTTAGATGACTTCTTCCCGGTCCATCAATTTTGGTGTCATCTGGAAACTTAACAACAATGCCTCCTATATTCTCATCCAAATCATTTATAATAAATGACAAACAACAATGGATCTAGCACCGATCCTTGCTGCACACTGCTGTTCAAAGGCCTCTAGTCTGAACAACAACTGCCTACCAGAACCCTCTGTCTCCTACAATCAAGCCAATTTTGTATCTAATTGACAAGATCTCCCTTGATCTCATGATCTAACCTTATTGACCAGTCTATCATGCAAAACCTTGTCAAAGGCCTTGCTATGATATATTTGTGAATGTATCATAGAAAACAAAAAAAAGTGCTTAAGATTTTGCATATTCTTTCTCTATGCATGTTTGAAGAGTGGGGATGGTTTACTTAGCTTCATCTGGTCACGCTGGAAAACTTAAACAGTAGCAGCAGATGCTTCCCAGAAACTGACTACCCACTTAAGGGCATTGTCATAACTAATTAACGGCATATTATATTCATAACTTCTAAAACATAAACTACTTAGTGTGGGAATTTTGAGGACGTACCTGTGTTTAAAAAATAGACATTAAAATATGGATAATAGCAAAGGTCATCTGACTGGGTCTGTACATTCAAAAGCTGCCATACTGTCTGGAAAGGACTAAAGGTTTAAGTTCCAGACTAGAAATGTCATTACTCATCTTCTGAAACCATCCAAAAGGTCTTACATCCTTACTTTTGTCGTCAATTGCTCTCACAATGAAAGGTAACATTTCGTTATCCTCCTAAATTTCTTGCTGCATTAGCATTCCAACTGTTTGAGACTCATGCACCAGAACACCCAAATCCCTGCACCTCAGATTTCTGCAGTTGGTCTCAACTTAAATGTTACAGTGCTCTTTTCTTCATCCTGCAAAAGTAGGCAATTTTATATTTTATCACATACACCAAACTTCGGCCCACTCTCTCAATCTATATCCATCTAAAACCTCCCTATGTTTTCTTCACAACATAACTTCCTAGCTATCTTGGTGACATTGATGATTTAGCCATCATGCTATCAATTCTGTCATCTAAGTCATTTCACATAAATTGGAAGAATGCTGAGGCCCAGTACAGCCCCAAGCTGGACTCCTGTCATTTATTAAAAAGAAGACCCATTTATGCATACTCGCTTTCTCTACCAGCTGGTGTATCTTCTAGCCATACTAATATGTTTACCCCCTATGTCATGAGCTCTTACTTTATACAATAACTTTTTAATATGGCATCTTTTCAAATGTTTTCTGAAAATCTAAGTGTATACAGGCTCCCTTTTATCCACATTGCAAGTTACCCCTACAAAGGACTCCAATAAATATGTTATACATGATTTTGCCTTTACAGAACTGTGCTGGCTCCCCTCAATTACCATGAGATCTTCTAAGTGCCCAGCTGTAAGTTCTTTAACAATCAATTCTAATGCTTTCCCCATGCTAACTAACTGGCCTATAATTTCCTGTTTACTGCTTCTCTCCCTTCTTGAATAAATTTGCTACTTACCAGTCTGGATCCTGTCCAGAAACAAGTAAGTTTTGGAAGCATATACTACCTCAGTATCCACGTCTTTTAAGACCCTCAGATGAAGTCCATCTGGACCCAATGACTGGACAGCTCAAGGCTTTAACAATTTGCGCAGTTCCACTTCTCCCACTATTGTAATATTATTACATTCATCTCTGCCTTCTATTTCCTGATTTACAACTATTAAAAGAATTTTTTGTATCATCTTTCATGAAGACAGAAGCAAAATGTTTTTTTTAATTTCATCTGCCATTTCCTTATTATCTACAATCAATCCCCCATTCTCTCTCTCAAAAAGACCACAACTTACTTACTCTTTTCCTTTTTAAATACCCACAGGAACACTTGCTACATGCTTTGATATTTCCAGAAAGCTTCCTTTCCTATTCTAATTTCTTCCTCATGATAAACTTTTCAGTCATTCTCTGCCATTCCTTATGCTCTGTCCAATCATCTGAACTGCTGCTCATCTTTGAACAATTAAAGCTATTTTTCCCAACATTTAATACTTTCCTTAAATTCTTTAGTTCACCACAATTTGGGAAATGATGAGTGTTCCCCTTGATAGAAGCGTACAAAATGATCAGAGGTATAGATAGAGTTACATCCAGAGACTTTTTCCTCGGGTGGAGGTAGCTATTATGAGGAGGCATAGTTTTAAAGTGAATGGAGCTAGATATAGGGAAGAGGTAGGTTCTTTACTCAGAGAGTGATAGGGGCATGGAATGCATTGCCAGAGAGGGTAGTGGAGTCAGACTCATTAGGGGCATTTAAGCGGCTATTAGATAGGCATATGGATGATAGTATAAGGTAGGGGTGGAGGTTAGATAGACCTTAGGTTTAGGGTAAAAGTTTGGCACAACATCGTGGACCGAAGGACCTGTACTGTGTTGTACTGTTCTATGTTCTAAAACTTTTCTTGACAGTATATAAATACCAATTCTGAAACATAACCTTAAATGCCAGTGCTGCTCTATTAATTTATTCCCTAGCATTTGTATCCCACTTCACTTCAGCTGGCTTATCTTTAAGGCTCAGAGAGTTGGCCTTCATAGGGGATTGGTTAGCTCAGTTGGCTCAGTGGTCGATTTGCAATACCGAATGATGCCACCTGCGTGGGGTCAAACATGAAGGACCCTCCTTCTCAACCTCTTTCCTCACCTGAGGTGTAACAGCCCTCCGCTTAAATCACCACCAGTTATCTATCTCCCTCTAAAGAGAGAACAATTCTGTGGTTTGGTCAGACCATGGTGACTTTTAATTGCCCTTATTTAGGTTTAAAATACTGGTCTTCTCCCTTTCAAACTGAATATAAAATTTACTATATTGTGGCATCTGTTACTCAGATGCACCATTACTCAGAGATCATGAATTAATGCTGTCACGTTACACAATGCTAAGTTTAGTAGCCTTAAGTGTAGCTGCGTCAGCCAGAACTCACTTGGGTCCAGCACGTTATAGTGCCTTTTAACATAATAAAACATCTCAGAACTTCACAGGAACATTATAAAATAAACAAAAACAGAAATTGCTGGAAAAACTCAGCAAGTCTGGCAGCATCTGTGGAGAGAAAGCAGAGTTAAGATTTTGGGTCCAGTGACTCCTGTTTCATTTTTTTTTGTTTAGTATTATAAAATTTGGCACTGAGTCAGATGGTAAGTGGCTGAAAACCTGGTGAAAGAGTTAAATATGAAGGAGCATCTTAAAGAATGTGAGAGAGGTTGAGACGTTCAAGGAGAAATTCTAGAGTATTGAACAATGGCAACTGAAGGCCCGTCATCAATGGTTGAATTATTCTTAGTGGGATGCTCAAGAGGCCAGAATTGGATTGACTCAAATACCTTGGAGGGTTGAGATGGGGCTGATGAAGCTTATAGAGTTAGGGAGGGGTAAAGCCATGAAAGGACTTGAAAGAAACAGTGAGAATTAAAAATAAATTGTTGCATTACCCAACCAGGATCCAATGTAGGTCAGTAACTACAAAAAGTAATTGGAAGGATGAATGTGAGAGGCCAGTAAACGGTACGGTGAAATAGGTAAGTCTAGCAGTAACAGAAACATGGATGAGGACTCCAACAGTAGATCAGCTGAAGCATGCTGGAGTTAGGTAACATGATGGGATAGAAATAGTGGACTTGGGTGATTGTCTTAAAGCACAAGGCTAAATGTCTTCATATAGTGACCCAGGTTATGGTTGGTCCACCTAAACCCAACACCATATTTGAAAGGGAGATGTGAGCAGTCACATTATAAGCTGGCTGTGATGATCTTAAATACAAATAGTTAATTTAATGACCTGCAGAAAATCCATCTCTCTGAGGGAATCCTGTAATGACTGACATATGATTTTGTTTATTGAATTCACTTAGACAACACTTTAGAAGAGAAAGCATCATTTTCCTCAAACCTGTGACGTTTGCTTTCAAGATTTGTCAATCACATGAGTTATGAACTATATTTTCTTTGATCTAAACATGCAGCCATGTACCATTCCATTTAACTGTATTTTCCTTGAGTAGGAGTGAGTGACATAATGTTAGATTTTCAGGGTGTGTGTGTCTGAAGCATGATCCTGTTTATTTAAACACATACTTGGTTATTCAAATTATTTACACATTCAGGAATTTCATGCATCTTCCTTTTCAGAAGGATACTGATTATGGATAGTGGGGAAGGAAGCAAGGATTTCAGTAGTTCTTTCTCATCCTATCATAACAGTTTCAATTTGTCTGTGGATGGGAGACCACATGTAAGCCTTCCTACTCTTGTGGGGGCAAGAGGGGAGGCATTGAGGAGGGAGGGGTTTCCCACCTTACACCCTCTTGCCTGAGCAAACCGTCTTCTACTTCTTAACTTGCCTCCAGAGAAATTAATTTCCACCTATTAACTCAATTTTTCTCTCCATAGATGCTGTCAGAGCTGCTGAGTCCCCCCCTCCCCATTTACTTTGCTTTTATTTCAGGTTTCCAGCATTATTTTTATTTTGTGGCGGAATCACGTCATTCTTCAAGACATTTACTGAATATTGACCAGTGTAGGCAGAGGCTAATCCCTAATATCTTCATTAAAAAGTCACAAGAGTTTTTAATTCAAAAAATCCAATTCTTATTCTTTTTATATTGGATTAGAGACTTATTACCGGTCAATTTTTGTGTTCGATTCATCCTGCCAATCAATTCAGGTATTGAAAATCAAGAGTCTCTATCCTTTTTGTTTAATGATCTCAATATAATTGTATTTCTATAAGACCCTTGAGGTGATGCTTGAATATGTGACATCAAAGCATTATTTTATTTCAGTTACATTAATTTTTGATGTATGCTTTATAATACATTTTTGGAAGGCCTGTGTCACAACAAAAAATATTCTTATTTGAGGCATGTTCCATAATGTTTTGAGTTAGATTGGGACTTTGCTTTCATCTTTACATTTTTAAATTACATTCTCCTTCTGTCGTGGATTAAGAAATCATATTCCACAGAGATTGGCTTTCCCAACAGCACCACCTGACCACCCAAACCTCAATTTCCAACCCCAACTTCCAACCACCCTATGTATTGTGCACACTTCTAGCTTCTTAATGTCTCAGAGCAATGTTGGACATTGAGTTTGACCTCCTGCTCAGGTCACAAGTAAGACAATGGAAGAGCCACTGAGTGATAATAGCTATGTTTAAAAAATTAGAGCCATGGTTTCAGACAAGGTTGAAAAGCATATTGATGGATTCTCCCATTAGTTTGATGGATGTTTTAGAAAAAGCAATCTACAGACTAGGTTGAATCAGAGATAGTAGGAACAGCAGATGCTGGAGAATCCGAGACAACAAGGTGCAGAGCTGGATGAACACAGCAGGCCAAGCAGCATCATAGGAGCAGAAAGGCTGACGTTTCGGGCCTAGACCCTTCATCAGAATTTCCATTCCAATTTTCTATTGACTTCAAATTTCAAAGTCTTACACAGTAGGATTCAAGCGCAAGTCTCCAGAGTATTGGCCTTGAGTTCTGCATTACCAGCACAATAACATTACCACTACACCACTGTTATCACAAATGTTACATTAGGAAAGCCTTGATTCGCAAAACCTATTGTGGTGCTAGTGCGGGTGGATGGTTGGAATCATTGGCTTATCTTTGTGCTTGCTTGTCCTGATGGCATGTGACTCTGTTCTCAAATTTCGAAATTGCTCGACGACCAAGATTTTTTCACTTGCATCTCTCCAAGGTTGATTTTCTTTTTGCACGTATTGGAAGCAAGCTCTGTGTTGGGTTTTCAGGTAGTTATTTGACTTTCTATTTGGGTTTGGGATGTCCTGTGTTGCAGAATCTTGTGCTTGGCGAGCTGCTGCCTTTTTCTTGTGGAAGCGCTTGGTGCAGATCATGGGACAAGCCCAGTGATGCCGAGTTCCAAACAGCATATTCTTGCTGCCAGGTATGCAACAGTTTACAAAGGCCTCCATGTTGGGAATTTGTCTGGATCCATCACAAATAGATCTCAAAAAATTGAGTGCCCCCGACTACTTTGTGTGATGACGATAAATTATTCTAGTCTCACAGCCACAAAGAAATGACGTAAGAACCATTGGTAGAATTTGACCTTTATTCTGTGATAAGCTCCATACTCTTTATAAAATCTGCGACTGAGCCTGCCAGATACCAAAGGTGTTTCAGTCAGGCAGAGGTCAATTTTGTCGTTCAATGTAAAGTTATTTGAGAGAATACACTCAGTTAACAAATCATCTGTACTGAACAGAATAGTGTGTTGATTGATTCGGGCTGTGGGATCATGGAGTGCAAGACCAAAGATGGGTTCATAAAAGATGTCCATATTCTTAATAAGAACATACAAACATAAGAGCCAGGAGCAGGAATAGGTCATCTGGCCCCTCAAGTCTGCTCTGCCATTCAATAAGATCATGGCTGATCCTTTCATGGACTCAGCTCCGCTTACCCACCCGCTCATCATAACCTTTAATTCCTTTACTGTTCAAAAATCTTTGCCTTAAAAACATTCAACGAGGAAGCCTCAACTACTTCACTGGGCAGGGAATTCCACAGATTCACAACGTTTTGGGTGAAGGAGTTCCTCCTTAACTCAGTCCTAAATCTGCTTCCCCTTATTTTGAGGCTATGCCCCCTAGTTCTAGTTTCAAACTATAAACTTGCGTCAGGTCAAAGTGTTCTGGAACTCGGGTGAAACAATCAACAACCAATTAAATGTCGTTCAGAGTACAAGCTATAAAAGCACAGCCAACCTTTAACAAAAGTCACTCAGATGCTGTTCATAGCTTTTGTATAATCCCTGTGCCTTTGCGAATTGAAAGGGTTACCTATCTGTGCTGAAATGAATATGTACTGCTGCACTAAAATCTTTGAATGCAAACTGGAGCATGGACAGAAAAAAGGATATGCATATAGCATAGCTCAAACCAGTACACAGCCTTGTTTGGTGCTGTTGGTGACAGGAAAGGTATCTGATACGACTTTGCATCATTGCTGGCCATTATGCCATATTGAAATGTGGAAATGACACCGATCAATTTTGCACGGCAGCAGCATTTACACAAAACCTTCCACTGACCTTCTTGGTTTACAGTGTAAAAAGTTTCAGTCAGGTTATCAAGCACCTCCATACAGTGTGGTTGCAGGACTTCTCTTGAACTTGATGTGCCGCAAATATCATATCTAGTTGTGCCAGACCTGCACGGAACCCGCACTGTGACTCAACACTAGAACCAATGAGGTGAGTGACAAGCCGTTTAGGAATAACCCTGGTGAAATAGTTCTTATGTTGAAAGAAGTAATATTCCACTATGATTGGCCCTGATGGATTTATTCCCCTTCTGTTTGTGGAAATGAGTTATGGAGCCATCCTTGTAGTTTTAGGACATAGTCCCTAGCTGAGACTAGTGAGTTTCTATTTGACCCCCTCAGTACTTGAATATTTCAGGTGGGATGTCATCAGCTCCTGGCGAGTTGGACATAGAAAGTTGTTCTATGACTTATGGGGCTTTCACTTAATAAGGATTAGGAGCAAGCCCTCCAACATGGTGAAATGGCTCGGTGGTATGATCACACACTCTGCATTGTTGGTTTAGGAGATTACTGAAGTGTTCTGCCACATGAGAGCATTTCAGGCCTATTTGTTAGGAACTGAATACTCATCTGCTGAGAGGATGGGTTGCTTTTGTGAAAATAGACTGATCACTGCCCTTCAAATAGACCCTTCAGGTAACTTTTATCAGCAGCTGCTTGAAAATTCTCAGCCTTGATTTACCACCATCAGTCCTTCTACATCTCTCTCTTAGTTTGGCCTGCAGCATGTGCTGTGTTCATTGGTATCTGGTGTTTCTTGCTGGGGATTTCTTGTCAGACACATAAGATCATTGTGCACTTCACCTAGATGTTTGCCAATGCCTTGGTCATTGTTGTCAAAGCAGCTTTGGTGATTTTGTTTAACAAATCCTTGGACCTCAGATGCCACGTTATAAGTTATGTCCTTTAGCTTTCTCCATGAATTTTAAATAGCAATATCTTCCTATGGGATCTCAGAAATTCCTGTGACCAATCTGTGTTCTAGTTCTAATTTCTTGGCCAGATGTTTAAGAGCAGTTACAATGACCTTCCTTTGTGGTTTCCTTCTGTGATGAAACATATCAGAGTTTATCTTCCAAGCCATAATACTCCTGACAAGCTAAAGGTCAGACCGGTATTCTGCATCTTGAGAGCACACCTCCTTAAGCTATCCCTGTCGTATAATAAAATAATCCAACATGTACCAGTGTCTAAATTTGTGATGAATCCACATTGTTTTCAGTTTGTCTGCGAGCTGGAAGTCTGTGTTTCTCATGGTCAGACTCACTGTGCTTGGAGTGAAGGAACTGCTCACTAAAATTTAGTACTGTAGTTTCTGCATACTTTTCTCCACATATTTCAGTGTGTGTCCACTTGGATGTTGAAATCACCAAGAACAATAACTTTCCTAAGGGGCACATTGTCTTATTGAGGTCATTACGGAATGCTCCTTTCACTTGATCTAGAAGTATTATCATCAAATCCCTACAGTGTGGAACCAGGCCATTCAGTCCAAACAGACCCTCCCCCCAAGCATCCCCACACCCTATAAATCTGTATTTCCCATAGCTAACAAATTTAACCTACACTGCCTTGGACATGACAGGGTAATTTAGCGTGGCCAGTCCACTTAATTTGCGCATCTTTGGACTGTGGGATGAAACCCGCGCAGACATCATACAAACTCCACAGAGACAATCGCTCAAGGGTGGAATTGAACCTGGATCCCTGGCACTGTGAGGCAGCAGTGCTAACCACTGATCCACCGTGCCGTCCTCGTTCTCAGAGCATGTGCACTAATGAGTGTTTTATCCTGGCCACTGGTTTGGCTCAAACAAAAATCTGTACGCTGAACATTGATTCCTGTAGGGAGAAAGTCAAGGTTATGTGCCAGTTCAGATTGAATGGAAAATCACACACTTTAGACTTGCCAGTCCAGCAGGCTGCACCAACCTCGCTGAGTTCAGACTGCTTAACAAGATATGGCTCACTTAGAGCAGCTATGTATATGTTGTACCTGGCTCTGAGGGCTTTTCTGCACTTTGATCTCATATTAAATCCTGTAGCAGATTCCCAAGCCCTGATATTACAGGGAGGATGCATGAGAAGTCGATTATTACAGGAAACACTCTGCCAAGCTGGGGATGGGGACGTCCTGTTAAATTGAATGGCAGGATTGCGTTGTTACTTTTATTTTCCGTCCACTTCCTACCTGGCTGACAAACAGATGGGAAAACCACCCCATCAGAAAGCCCCCAGCATTTGGGATGGAAGGAAACATCTCTTTAAACCATAGTGTAAGAACCATCTCTACCGTGTTCTGGTCATCAGTTCACCCTCAAACAGTGAAGGCTCTCTACTTCTCTTCTCATGTGACTCCAAGCTTCAGAAATGTGTTTTAGAGCTGGTTTTAACGGTGTAAATGAAAATGCAGTAGTGCTGGTCCCTGCAATTAGGTTATCATGCCTTCTGTCTATGTGTGATGGCGTTCAGCAAGCTGGCATCAGTGCTATTTAATCTCCTGAAGAAGGGTATTACCCGAAATGTTGACTTCTCTTTTCTTCCACATGCTGCCTGGCCTGCTGTGTTCCTCCAGCCTCCTGTTTGTCTACCTTGGATTCCAGCATCTGCAATTTTTTTTTGTCTCTAGCTATTTAATGTAGACTTGGGGAGAAGGGCTAATGCATATGCGTGGAGTTGCATTCGGGAATGGGCCTATAACTGTGGTGGATCTGTCAATTTGGGAGGTAACTGTGGAATTTTCTGCCGCTGCCCCCCTGCCTGGAATTTGGGGTGAAATCAGTAAAAGTGTTGAAGGAACTGAACTGAACACTCAAGGCCTGCTGGAAGAAATTTAAACAAATTAAAACCCGATAGCTAAAGCACAACACGAAAACATGCTGGCACAAAGAATTCAAGAGAGGAAGGTTTGGCGCAGATGTAGATGAAGACCCAGAGGGTCAATTCAGAAGCTGAGCTAAGAAGGATGTTGGAAAGTATGCCTTTTGATGAAAATACTCAACTGGGCTTAAGTTGCTGTTGGGAATTAGTGGCTAATGCCTGAAGAAAAGGAAGTGGAATTTCACCAGAAGGAGATTGTAAAGCTTTGAAGGACATTATGACTGGAATTGATGCTAAGTGGATTGCCTGGGAGATTGATTTTTGGTTTTACTTAAAGCACGATTTGTAGTTTAGATCGATGGAAATTTGCCTGTTAATTCATGGCTAATTTGCATTGATTCTGATTTGACCATTAAAGTAAAAGTTATAAAAAAGGTGAAATCTTGTCCATTAATGTTTCATTTGTTTTGGTCAACTGATTTAGTTCTTTCTGTTTGTTGTTCTCCATGAGGATCATAACACATGTAATAGAGCTATGCCTACAGGCTGTCTCTCAGGATGTTGGTGAGAGGACTCTGTCATGGTACCAAGTAGTAGGCAGATGAACAAGGGGAAACAACGCTAGGAATAAAGAATGCTGTTGCAGAAGCAGCTTGGTTTACCTGTGAGCCTTCCTGGTTTATTGTGTGGAGCAGCTGTCTGTTCTTAGAAGCAATGTCGTCTCCTACACTATTGGCAGAGAAAATGTTCCCAAAGTGGTAAGGATAACTTTCTGAATGAGTCCACAAGTAAAGTTCAGAGGACTTGTAGTTGTTTTGCTGTCCTGTAGCTTTATTTGCCATTTTGCCAGAAGAAACAGTTTGGTATATTAGCCATTACCACTTACTCCAAAGAATGAACAAAATTCTGTAATAAGTATAAAAGAACAAATCTCATCTTGATCCAAAAAAACTGCAAACAATTTTTGTGGTAGTAGCAACCTGTCCCTAAAGACAGATACATTGAAAACAACAACTTTGAAAGCTGTAGTACTAGAGAGCTGAAAGCTAGGGCATGAAACCTCAGTGAACATGGTTTGATGGCGATTTGTTTACAATCTATATTGCTATTCATTCCACTGCAGGTATAGTCAGGATCAACTGACTGAAAAAACCATATAAGAAATTCTGCTCCAGATTTTATGATCCATTCTCCTTATGCATAGGCTTTTGTGTTCAGGCACTATTTGAGAAAAAGACACCTCTGTAAAGTTTCAATCTATTTTCCATTACTTGGCACAAATCTCAAGTTACTTATACTAACATATTGATACTCCAGTTTGGATCTCTCCATCAGTAAGGTAACAAATCATTTCAAAATCTCGAAGCCAACAACATTTATTTGGACCATGTTATTTTTTTTTATTATTTCTCCATGTGATGTGCATGTTGCTGGCTCAATAAATATTTGTTGCTATCCTTCTCAGAAGGTTGTATTGAGCTGCCTCCTGAACTGCCACACGATGTCCTGTGCAGATTCATCCACAGTGCTATTAGGAAGGTAGCTTCAAAATTGCGACTCGGTTCCAAGTCAGAATGGGGTGTAACTGGGAGGGGTAATTGCAAATGCTTGTATTCCCATGCATCTCCTTCTCCTTGACCTTCTCCTTCTCAATAGTAGAAATCACAATTTGAAAGGGGTTGTTGAAAGAACCTTGATGGGTTGCTGTAGTGTATCTTATATATAATACATACTGCTGAGACTGTGCATTGATGGTGGAGGGAATGAATGTTTAAATTGGTGAATATCTTGCCAGCAAGCTTTGTCCTAGATAGTTTTGATCTTCCTAAGTCTGGATGGACCTGCATTTATCTGACCCAGTGGACAGTATTCCATCACACTCTTTATTTGGGCCTTGTAGATAGTGCACAGGTTTCTAGTGTCTCAGGTGATGGTTAACTTGGCACAGAATTCCTAGCCTCTGACTTGTTCTTGTAGTCACAGTATTAGCTGGTGAGTTCAGTTCCTGCTCAATGGTAATCCCCAGGACATTGATATTGTTGGATTCAGTGATGGAAATGCCAAGGATTGACAAAGGAGGTTTGTCAGATTCTCACTTGTATATCTGAATTTTGCTCAAGTCTTGCTCGAACACTGGCATGGTCTTCATCAGTGTCTGATGAATTGTGAATGGCAGTCAACATCCTACAGTTATCAGTGAACAAGCCCATTTCTGGCCTTATGATGGAAGGAAGGTCATGATAAAGAGTTGCAGATGCATGGGCCTAAGACACTATCCTGGGAAACTCCTGCAGAGATGTCTAGGAGCTGAGATGACTGTACTCCAGCAGCCACAACCATCTTCCTTTGTGTTAGTTACAATGCATCGATGGACAGTTTTCCCCTCATTTCTCATTGACTCCAGTTTTGTTTGGACTCCTTGATATCATACTTTGTCAATTTCTGTCTGTAAATCAAAAGCAGTCACTCTCATCTCTCTTTGTAGAGTTCAGCTTTTTTGTCCATTTTTGGAATATGACTGTTTAGAGCTAGGTTGCCTGATGGAACTCAAACTGAGCATCAGAGAATAGATTATTGCTGTATATGTGCTGCTTATTAGAATAGTGGAAAGCACTTTCCATCACTTCATTGATGTTCAAGAAGAGGCTGTTGGTGATAAAGAACAGGAGGTTTCCTTCCCAGGTTTGACTTGATACACTGAGACTTAATGGTGCCTGGACTCAATGTTGAAGACTCCTGGGCAACTGCTGTCCCTCCAAATAGTGCGGACTACGCTGCCAATTCCTCTGGTGGGTCTGCCTGCCTTGCCAATGGGACAGACAATATGCATGAGCTGGTGATGATGGAGTCTAGATCATAGGCTGTAAGGTATGGATTGTTAAGTTTGACTCCATTAGATTGTTAGTTGACTATTGTCTATTCTATTCTCTCCCAGTCTTGGCACAAGCCCCTAAATGTTGTTAAGGAGTATTGTGCAGGGCTAACGTGTCTTGGTACATCATTGCCATTTTTTGGTGCCTACAACTCAACTGCGGGTGGCCTATATGGATTTATTCCTTTTTGACTTGGCTGAATGACTTATTCAGGCATTTCAGGGAACATTGAAGAGTCAACCGCATTGCCACTCATAGGCTGCATTGGGTAATGATAGAAGATTTCCTTCCCAAAGACAATTTACCTGTCTTCGACATCAAGGACTTGATTACCACGGCTTCTGTCCTGTCCTTGGCCTAGTTTCATAGGATGGATGCCATTTCATGAGGCAATGATACACGTCAAGGTGATCTGCAATTTCTCAAGCCACATAAAAATAAATGCTTCATCAGACAGCATCTCTGTACAGGAAAAAAAGTAAGTGAACAATAGATGATGGTGTATATAAGCTGAAAAGCCAAGAAATAATTAGCTTCCATTTGCAGAGCACCTTTCATGGCAACTAGACATTCCTTTGAAGATTAGTCATTGTTGTAATGTAGGAAATAGAGGAACCAATTTATACACAACAGGTTCCCATAAGCAGCAATGCAATAATGATCAGCTAAATCAGTTTTTGTGATTTTGGCCAGCACATGAAGAAAATAATCCTCTGATCTTCTCTGATTTATGGCGCAAAATCTTTTACATCCACCTGCAATGGGATGGGGTTCTTGGTTTTATATCTCATCTGCAAAACAGTGCCACATTCACCTCACTGGAGCTTTGTGTGCTAGACTGCCTGGTGCTAGAGTTGAATGTTCTGATTCAGAGATGGGATTGCTACCACTGTGTCATAGCTGATGCATGAGAAATCACCCTGTAACCTTTCCTAGTCAAAAAACAGCTAAGAAACAGAAAGGTTGTCCAAGACCATGTCAGCCTGTTAATGTTTTCAAATAGTTACATAACTGACAACATATGGAAGACTAATAAATGTGACTCTCAAGAGTCATTTAGCTTCTGTATGTCGAATGCCAAATTTTCTGCATGAAGCTATGGAGTACCACAGCTAAGTCAAGGTTTAGCTGTTCTAATTGAAGTAGGATGAGCTAAATAAGATATCTACCATTAATAGAGAAATAGATCAGGTAAAATTAGATATGGACACCCTAAAACATATCAGATTCATGGCAGAGTGCAATCAATTAGGTTTGAATCTTCCAAAGATGAAGCTCAATTGTTAATTGGTTACATAGTGGAGATAAAATACGTTTTGACTTTTCAAAAACACATTAAAGCAAAATCTGGACTTTTATGAGTCAGAACAAAAGAGTTCAAGCTGAAAGCTTACCAAGACTCGTGTGTCATTTAGATTTTGATGATTTTCTGCGCATCAGATTCACAACATCGAAACAACTTCTGGATGAGTTGAAATGTTCTTGGGGCATGGTTATATGTTAGGTGGAAACCACATAATGGTTGATCCAGACAAGGCACAACTAGTGATGGCAACATAAGAAATACCCATGACACTCGGGGATGAGGGCAAATTTCACAAGTGGAGACTTTGCATGTAGCCAAACCTTTAATATTTACCGTTATGTTTTAGAAATTGACCCCAATTAAGAAATAGATCAATCAAAAACTTAGCAAAAACACATTTCAGAATTTCTTAAAACATTCAGAATCAATCAGTAATGGATGGAAGAGCAATTAAATGATTTTCATTGGATACTATTGATTGCAGTCTATCTCTTGTTATTATCTATACAATATATGGATTATATTGAGCTATCCCTTAATTTGGCTAATGAAGGAATAATTCCATTTACAAATAACAAAATGTCAGAACTACCCAGCAGCCCAGACACAGTCTGTAGGCAAGACATTTTAAATATGGACAATTCTTAGAAGCAATGAAATGTCCATGCCCCAACTGACTTGTCCGTTCCTTCTACAGATATTATCTAACATGATGACAGCTTCACACACTTTTCATTCTTGACTCAGTTTTCCAGTATCTGAAAGGTTTCATTTCTCATTCGCTTTAAGTTTTTGGCTTGATGGTGACATTTTTAATTGATTGTTCTTAACAAGAAGTGAGCAGAGAAGAATGCCAACCACACAAAGCCACATAGAAATATTTTGTGTGGTCTTCTGCTGGTACCTGCAAAACAAGTATGATTCATAATGGAATTGTCAGTTTAATGTAGCATTGCACGTATGGAGCAAAAGCCAAGTGCTGTTAATTCTAAATTGCTGTGAGAGGGCTTAATAGAAGCTGGAGATAACATTATAATTAAACAGATGAAATAATACAATTAGAAAAGTTTAATTTACGTTATTGTTTTACCTCGTAGATGACATGCCCTCCTGCAGAAGAAATCATTGCATGAGCAAAGCCAATACATTTATAGAAGTTATGAAAGTCCTACTGAACATTAATATCAATTACAGCATATGAGCCGCACTGGCATATATGACAACCCTATTTTTTGACCTCAAAAATCATGCTTGCAAGTGAGTGTACTCATTTTTGATAGTTTAATTTGGTTTTGATGATGATTACATATCTACCAGCCGACTTCTACTGAAAAATTTAGCATGTTTTGAGACAGTCATCAGTTAGTATTCTCTTCCAGACCAATCTGGCTTCAGGGTTTGTCAGAGCTTGAGGACCAGTCACACTGCGGAACTATCACAGGACAGGAGCAGGAAGGCTGACGTTTCGGGCTTAGACCCTTCTTCAGAAAAGGTCTGAAACGTCAGCCTTCCTGCTCCTCTGATGCTGCTTGGCCTGCTGTGTTCATCCAGCTCTACCCATTGTATATCTCAGATTCTCCAGCATCTGCAGTTCCTACTATCTCTATCACAGGACAGTTTTGTTTTTCAGAAATATGTAGCATGGTTTTCTTGTTGATTGGCTTTCCAAAAAAGAAAGTTGGAACAGTGATTCCATCTTGAGCTAAGGCTAAATTTCAGTCCCTTAGGACATCCTTGATTGGAGGGAGTATGGTGAACAGGGATGTCAGCGAGGGAATGGTGATAAACAGGAACATTGACACAAAAAAAGAAAGAAATGGGAAGAATGTAACAAAAATAGAAATTTCTGGAGAAACTCACCTGTTCTGACAGTATCTGTAGTCGGAAGCTGTCAAACCTGAGCTTCTTCAGCATTTTCTGTTTTTATTTCAAATTTCCAGCATCCACGGTTCTTTGTTTTATTTTAATGGAAGAAGTTTGATTCATTTAAGTGGAATAAAAGTTGTTTCTTTTTTTTTGCTTTGTCATCTGACAGGACCAATAGTTGAAACTGTATTGTGTTTGCTTCCCTCTTTCACTAAAATAACCCCTTCCTATCTGAAAATAACTGAGACCCTTTAATGTTGTCATTAATAAGGAGTGAAAATAATGTTAGCAGGACAAATATCACATTTTTATAATTGCAATCAAGATTAATAAAGTGATGCTTTCGAGAATAATTTTGATTTAAAGATGGTTTCCTCCAGGTGCTCCAGTTTCCTCCCACAGTCCATAGATGGGCTGGTTAGGTGGATTGGCCATGCTAAATTGCCCTATAGTGTCCAGGTATGTGCAGGTCACTTGGGAATGCCATACAAATGTGGAGTTATGGAGTTTGGGTGGGATGCTCTATGGAGGGACAGTGGGCCAAATGGTTTCTTTCTGCACTGTAGGGATTCTATGATATGAAACTCCATCATGTTGCATTTTCACAGAAACCTGTAGAAAGGGACAGTTCATACTACTTATTTGGTTCAAGATCATGTCATGCAACCAATTTAATTCAAATAGCTTTTTACTTTCCATTGTTAGTTATGGTAAATGTATGGTTACGAGAATAGGGTAGGGGGTGGGCCTGGGTGGGGTGCTCTTCAGGGGGTCTTTGTTGACTTGATGGGCCGAATGGCCTGTTTCCACGCTGTAGGAATTCTATGATTCTATGATGTACATGTTCACATAATCAGAAGACAAATGTTTTCATACCAGAGCAATGGTTTTAAAATCATTTTCTCTGAACTAAATGAGACAGCAGCAACCTATAAATGAGCAATTGTGATTACAATCCCTGTACTGACTGCCCATTATTCAGTTGGAAAAGTTTAAGAGTGAAACATGTGATAAGTTAGGCTTATTTTAATTCATTACATTCCATTGGTGACTTCTCAAATTTAGCCATGAGCAATAAAAGATTCAATCACTGTCTAAAGAAATTACTTCCAAAGGAATTGGCTTTGAGCCAACGACTCATGCCTGCTCTATCAGCAATGGAGCATTTTGCATGGAGTGAATGAGGGTTTTTGCAATGCGGCTCCTTTTGAATAATGTTTCATTTCTAAAATATGCCTTTGGTTAGCAAAGTGGGTCACAATACCGTCCTTCTGGGTTGAAGGCCCAGATTTCCATCTTAAATTTCAGAGGTCAGTATTATAGTCAGTTAGAAGGTTAAAAGCGTAACAAGACCATAGGAAATAGGAGTGGGAATAGACCGTTCAGCCCTTCAAGCCTGCACCAACATTTGATAGGATCATATCTGATCTGACATTCCTCATGTTCACTTTTCTACCCTTTCCCAGTAATCCTTGATTCCCTAATGATCAAGAATCTATCTATCTCAGCCTTAATTATACACAAGGAGTTTGCTCCCATAGCTCTCTGTGGCAAGGAGTTCCAAAGACTGTCAACTGTCTGAAATAAGAAATTCCTCCTCATCTCAGTCTTAAATTGGTGCCCCCTTTATTCTGAGACTCCGCCCTCTGGTTCTATACTCTCTCATGAAGGAAAACAACTTCTTCACACTTTTTTCTGTTAAGCCCCTTAAGAATCCTATCTGTTCCAATAAGATCACATTTCATTCTTCTAAATTCCAATGAGTAGAGTCCCAACCTGTTTAACTTATGCTCATAAAAAAATCGCTGCATACCAGTGGCCATTCTCTGAACTACCTCCAATGAAATAGTATCTTTTCCTCAATAAGTAGACAAAAACTGTTCTCAGTACCCTGATGTGGTCTCACCAGCACCTTGTACAGTTGCAGTAAGACTTCCCTACTCTAATACTACAAACCCCTTGGAATTAGGGCCAACGTTCTATTAGGCTTCCTGATTATCTTCTGCACTTGACTGCTAGCTTTCTGTGTTTTGTGCATAAGTGCACCCCAAGTCCCTTTGTGTTGTAACTTTCTGCAGTTTTTCTCCATTTAAACAATACTGTTCTTTTGTTCTCCTTTCCCAAAATGAATAATTTCACAATTTCCCACTTGATGTTCCATTTGCCAACTTTTTGCAACTTATTTAACCTATCAATATCTCCAAGCAAACTGTTTGTATCACTCATACAAACTGGTTTTCCATCCATTTTCGTGTCATCTGCAAATTTGGTTCCTTCCTCCAAGTCACTAATATAACATATAATTTATTTATTGCTTGTCAAATGAGTATTTTGGAATCTAATAGAAGATGTTCTATCGGATATATATATATTATACGCACACACACAAATGCATACATATACCCTCCTGAACTTCTTTGTAGATTTTAAGGAGGCCTTAGTTAAATACATTGCATATTTTAACTCAAATTTATAAGTGAATGTTTATTTTGAAGTTAGAGAAATGGAGAACACTGGTGCTCTTTGGAACTATACAAATTATGTTAGCATTAGTTGTAATCCAGATCCGTGCAATACTTTCAAATCCTACCATAGCATCTGGGAAATTTAAGTTCAATTAATTAATTAATTAAAATCTAGAATAAAAAAGCTGATATAAATAATGTGACCTTGAAACTACCAGACTGTTATATAAACCCAGAGATAGTAGGAACTGCAGATGCTGGAGAATCCGAGACAACAAGGTGCAGGGCTGGATGAACACAGCAGGCCAAGCAGCATCATAGGAGCAGAGAGGCTGACGTTTCGGGCCTAGACCCTTCATCAGAAAAGGGGGAGGGGAAGGGGGTTTTGAAATAAATAGGGAGAGAGTGGGAGGCGGATAGAAGAGGGATAGAGGAGAGGATAGGTGGAGAGGAAACAAACAGGTCGAAGAGGCGGGGATGGGGCCAGGAAAGGTGAGTGTAGGTAGGGAGTTAGGAAGGGGATAGGTCAGTCCAGGGAGGACGGACAGGTCAAGGGGGCGGGATGAGGTTGGTCGGTAGGAGATGGAGGTGCGGCTTGAGGTGGGAGGAGGGGATAGGTGGGAGGAAGAACAGGTTAGGGAGGCAGGGACGAGTTGGACTGGTTTTGGGATGCGGTGGGGGGAGGGGAGATTTTGAAACTTGTGAAATCCACATTGATACCATTGGGCTGCAGGGTTCCCAAGCGGAATATAAGTTGCTGTTCCTGCAACCTTCGGGTGGCATCGTTGTGGCACTGCAGGAGGCCCAGGATGGACATGTCGTCTGAGGAATGGGAGGGGGAGTTGAAATGGTTCGCGACCGGGAGGTGCAGTTGTTTGTTGCGAACCGAGCGTAAGTGTTCTGCAAAGCGGTCCCCGAGTCTCCGCTTGGTTTCCCCGATGTAGAGGAAGCCACACCGGGTACAGCGGATGCAGTATACCACATTGGCAGATGTGCAGGTGAACATCTGCTTGATGTGGAAAGTCTTCTTGGGGCCTGGGATGGGGGTGAGGGAGGAGGTATGGGGGCAGGTGTAGCACTTCCTGCGGTTGCAGGGAAAAGTGCCGGGTGTGGTGGAGCTGGAGGGGAGTGTGGAGCGGAC
>NC_063342.1:62693557-62706465 GCF_021869965.1 Rhincodon typus | reverse complement strand
CCTCTTCGACCTGTTTGTTTCCTCTCCACCTATCCTCTCCTCTATCCCTCTTCTATCCGCCTCCCACTCTCTCCCTATTTATTTCAAAACCCCCTTCCCCTCCCCCTTTTCTGATGAAGGGTCTAGGCCCGAAACGTCAGCCTCTCTGCTCCTATGATGCTGCTTGGCCTGCTGTGTTCATCCAGCCCTGCACCTTGTTGTCTCTGTTATATACACCCAGTTGGTTCGCTAATGTCCTTTTGGGGACGATTTACTAAACATATCCAATTTCATCAATAAGTGACAGCTGCTCAATATCAATGCTTTTGCGTTTTAACTGTTCTCTAAAATTTCTTTGCAAACCAGCTGTATGCAAAATCAGCCCATTATACCTATGCAAGTATTATCCCCTTAGTTCCCTTCCCCATAGGACTGTTCATTCAAGTAATTACGCAAGTTCTTTTCGAATATTATTATGGAATCTTCTAAAATTATCCTTCCTGGTAGTGTACACCCGATCATAATTACCCTTATCATCTGTCTCTGATTCTTTTGTCTATGTCTTAAGCCTGTGGTCTCTGGTACCAACCCTTCCTGAAGACCAATAGTTTGTCCTTACTCTATCAATATTTTTACTTAAAATAAATCATATTTATAGTGTTAATATTATTACACTTAGCTGCTATTGATATTTGTCTTCAATTTTTGCAACTTAACAGGAAATATTGGAAATAAAATTACCAGATTGAGGTTTGCCGCTTTCTGAGCTGTGTTTTGAAGAAATAGACTTGCAATATTAACCACGACAATGCTAGGTATACTAGAGTCCAAAAAATGCTTTGATAGATCTTTTAAGCTAAATTCTAACAGTTAATAAGATGTTAGTTTATCAGCTATTATGTAGTCTCACATATCTTCCCTTTAATGCGCCATTGTTGCCCCTCTTCATTCAGACATTAGTAAAGAACAGTGTCTGTTCCATAATCAGCACTGCTCTGTGATCTATTCTGTATTCATCCTTATATTAAAATCCATTAGTTTCGAGCTCCTGTGCATTGAGAGCATGAGAGCCAGTAGCATTTGATGCCAACTGATCTTTCCAGAAAAAAAAGAAGTGGCCTTTTGCCAGGCCCTTCAATTTTTTTTCTAATGTATTCAAGCATTTGGTCCTTCCAAAAAGTCAAAGACTCACTTTGCATTCCATCAACGTTATCTACCTCTGACCCGAACAGGTAGTTTTCTTACTCCTGAGGAAAATGATGACAGAATATTTAGTGGCTTTCATATGATTTTGACCAATTAGTCTGCAATTTTTAGTACAATTTAGCTTCTGAATGCCATTTCCCCTGAAGAGTTATTTAATTCCTCTGGTCTGCCAATTATAATTACAGTACCGGATTGTTTCATTATGCAGGGCACATGGGGAAATTCAGGGAAATTCTCTCATTGTCTTTTGAGTACTTTTCCCATTTTCTATAATGTATCTGACCATCTCTCTATCATAAGCTTCAATGCTTCCCCGCAACGGACCTTGTCACTTCCTTATGGTGTGCCTTGATGTCTCCCTACAGTATAATTTAACACTTCCATGTGGTGTACTAACACGTCTCTATAGTGTAGCTCACCATCTCTATTTGGTGTGCCTCACTATATCATTAAGATATGTCGCAGCTGTTTCCTATAATGTACTTCATTACTTCCCTGGGGTAACCTTTGCCATTTCCCCATGGTGTAACACAGCGCTTCAATAATTCATCTGATAGACCTCTCTTCAGTAAAGTTCATGTATGAGATGTTGTATCACTGGCTAGGTCAGCACTTATTGCCCATCCCTAATTGCCAAGTGAGCAGTTGAGCGTAAATCACATTGCTGTGAGTCTGGAGCCACATGTAGGCCAAATTGGAGAAAGATGGCAGTTTCCTTCTCTAAATGAAATAGTGAACCAGATGGGTTTTTATGACAATCGACAACAGCCACCATTAGGCTTTTATTTCAGCTTTTTATTGAATTCAATAAAATGCTATATGCCGTGTTTCTTTACTTTGGGGTTTTGGGTTATATTATGGACCAGAGCAGACCACCTCCAAATATTTTAAGAAGGTAGCCTAGAACCTAACTTTTCTTATTTTTAAAGGCAAATGCAGAGTGCCTGTTCCAGATGCAATGTGACTTGTTAAACTACTCAACGTTAAGTAAAACGCAATTTATTTTAACACCACAATTAAAATGCAACCAAAGAAAGAGGACTTTAGAATAACTGCACTCTATTGGAAACTCAACAGAATAGGTACAGTAATTATTACTAATTAACTGTTCCAATATATTAATACCCTATTAACACAACCCTTGGCAAAAAAGGAAAATTCTGACACAGATTCTCAGAAACCATTCTCCAATCCAGGAGGAAAAAAAAATTAAGAGAAACTTCAGAGAGAGTAGCAGCCAGGAGACATTCACTAAAGCTTCCAACTCTGTTGAGACCCCAATAGCTTCTGATACTACTGAGAACCCAAAACCCAGAAATCCTAATCTGTGAGAACTGGCCACACCCATTCAGGCTGTTTAAAAAAAAACCCAAGGCCTCCTAAGCGGTTTACTCAAGTGATCTTTAGTACCCAGCTCTATACCTCTCTTGTTCAATCTCTCTCTCAAAAGAAACTAGGACAAAATAACCTCTTAAACCTACATCGACATCACAGTTACTAGTCAATTGACCTTTCCTTTGCCATCTCCTTACAGTGTGACATGTTTTCCTTAATTCTTTCTTGGGATCTGAGCGCCACTGTCAAGGCAAGCATTGGATGCCCATCCTAACTGCTTTTGAAGTGAATGGCTTTCTAGTCTATTTCAGAGGGCAGATAAGATTCAGACACATTCAAGTGGATTGGAAGCTATTGTAGGCGTGGCAGACTTCCTTCCTGAAACAACATTTGTGAATCTGATGGGCTTTTAAACAATTAGTCCTTACCTCTGGATTACTGGATCAGTGACATTACCACTATGCTTCCCTGGGCATTATCATGCCCATCTGCCTCTGGCACATATTTCCCAGAAACCATAACATCTCCCTCCCACCTCGTCTCATTTTCAGCCATGCTATTTCTTGTTTTTATACCACACCATTAGTTAAAGTTTATGTAACATGCTCCTCAATCTGTACACAAGTGGAACTTGTCATCTATGGTTGTTAGCATAGTCAAGAGCTTGGTCATATTAACTGATACATCAGCTTACACTTAAACTTGGGGTAATATTGTTACTGCATTATAATATAAACCTGAACTACATGTGAAAAACAATGGCAGGAAACTTCGAACAGATTTTACAGGCTAACAGATTTTATGCTTTTCCATTAAAGTGTAAATGTGGAGGTTATGATTAGTACTGTCCTTACCTTAAATTTAAAGGTAGCATTCCATTCACATGGCCAGTGATGGGCAGAGGAGTGAGGAAATCAGCACAGGCTCATACTTCATCATGTCATTGCCACATAATAAATAAGAGTGCCAGTAAATTGAGTGGATTACCCACACGCTCCGTTCCCTTCAACACATTGGGTTGAATTTTACGGAGCTGTGCAGTTCCCTTGAGGAAACTGCCCATGATCCCAACAACTGCCCACAGCAACTTATTACTGGAAGTGGCATGAATTGCTTAAGGCGAGACTTCCATTTACATCTGGCCAATCCAGCGAGATCCCACCAGGTCGATGATCCCAGGAGGTCCAGGGCTGAGGAGTCTCAGGAGCAGGGTGAGAGACTAGGAGACCAGGTTCAAGAGGCCTGAGGGAGGGTTAAAGATGGGGCTGGACCTGTGGACAGAGGGATAGGTGCTTCTGATGAGCCCAGGAGTCTTTCTAAGGAAGTACCTTTCCCTTGCAACACAACCACCGTATACAGCTAAAGCTCCAAAACTCCAGACAATCTGTGGGTGGCAGGAAGGCAGGTGGTAGCAAGGCCACCCCATTGGATCTTACATACCCCTTGCACCTTCGAACTGCCAGTGAGGGAGTGTAAAATCCAGCTCAATGAGTGATGAGGCAGATAGCAAGTAATTGCTTCGTGGACATCAACTGAGTTTTAATTGATCATTTCTGAACGTAAATTTGAACGTTAAGCACTCAAATGTTCATAAATCCTTAAGTTGTAGAAGCAGAAATCAGCCATTTAGCACATTGAATCTGCTCCACATTTCAATGAGATCATGGCCGATTTGATAAACCTCAACTCCACTTTCCTGCATTTTCCCCACAAGCCTTGATTCCTTTACTGATTAAAAATCTGGCTACCTCAGTTTTGAATGTATGTAACAATTTTGCCCTAAAAGTCTTTTCTGGTAAGGAATTCCACAGTTTCTTTACTGTTGTGGACCAGACCAGACCCTCTCAAATTATATTAGGAAGGTAATCTAGGCACTAACCTTTTCTTATTTTAAAAGTAAATGCTGGGTGCTGTGTTCCAGATGCAATTTGATTGGTCAAAGTACTCAACATTAAGCAAAACACAATTTATTCAAACACTGCAGCTAAAATGCAACAAAAGAAAGAAGAACTTGTAATAACTTAACTCTGTTGGAAAACTTAACAGAATAATAGAAGCAGTAACTATTATTAATTAACTGTTTGAATATAGTAACATCCCATAAACACACCCTTGGCAAAAAGGTAAATTCAGAAAACAGATTGTCTCACATGCAGTTCTCCGATCCAGGAGGAAGGAACATCAAAAGACAATTCTGAGACAGTGAGTATAGCAGCCGTGACAGATTCATTGCCTTCCAACCCTGCTGAGATCCCACCAACAACTGCCGAATGCTAACTAAAAATCCCAGATCTGAGAGAGCTCAACCACACCCACTCAGGCTGCTTCTATTGTTCCAACATTTTCAAAAAAAAACCCAAGGCCTCATAAATTGTTTATCTTCTCATACACTGCTCGTCACCTATTTCCCAATCTCTGTCAAAAAGAAATCAAGTCAAAACACACCTCTTAAAGCCACAGCGTCGTCATACTACCCCAGAGAGAAGAAATTCCTCCTCATCTCTGTCTGAAATGGGCATCCCCTTACACTGAGTTTATACCCTCTGGCCTTAGACTGTTTTTCACAAGGGGAACACAACCTCTTCATGTTATTCTGCTTTAGATATGGCACTAAATTAATGTACTGACAGGCAACATCACGTCATGGTGTTAGTGCAGTAGAAGCATCAGTAACTGCTTATGAAACAATCCTCACTGAAGCTCAGACCTCCTGAGGCATAAAATATTCACACAACCAACCATAATAAGTTTATGTGAGTGCAAATCTCCAAATTAAATAGCCAGGAGGTAGACTTAACTTCTTTCTAATTAAAGTTCAAGACCTAACTAGCTAGAAGCTGCTATCATACAAAGGTTACTGCCAATTTAACTCACAGCTCTCCAATTTAACAGAATTTTTTTTAAGCACTAAAAGGTGAATTTCTAACCTAAGTAGCTTACCTGTGTGCAGTTGTAGTTGACTCCACCATTTTGCTTCCTTCAATACAGCACTAAAACTGACATGTTGTCATCAATGCTTACTTGGTGTTAGTTAACACTAGGCGATGAAACAGGTCTTTATTACTTAAAGGCACACACCCACACTCAGCAAGATCGCTTAAAGGCCTACAACCATGTAAAATGAAGTTAAGTATAAGCAAATGAAGAAAAAATTAAGAGGACAGTACAGGAAACCAAGGAAAGGAGAAGAACAACATGCCCTAGTCTCAACCTTATAAAAACATAAAGTCACAGACCTCTAACAAGAAATGGGAGGCAAGCATATGATTATGGATTGGGTGATGAGGGATGTCTTCACTGAGCTACAGCTATTTAAGCAACAAAATTATTTTTTGTTAATCAGATCAGCAGTAAATGATCTTGAGAGGAGATTTCTTTAAATAAAACTTGTTAACACCAAGGAGGGTTTTTGCAAAATAAATACGTGATCTTTCTGAGGATGATAAAAATATAAATCTGGAGAAAATCAGAATATTCGAGGATGAGCTCAAGGTAAAATTCAGCTTCCAGGTTAACAGAATTTAACTCATGTCGTACAGACTGAAACCCCGAGAGTCCATTGTTGACTTTATTGATACTGCAGCACAGAGGGCATGAGTGTGGTTACCCTGATGAAGAATTCACAGAGAGGTTAATCAAATTAGTAATTATCTTGTCTCTGATCAGATCCTTCTGGAAAGTCTTCTGGGAAAAAAAAGTCTTACCATTGAGGCCTTAGCAGCTGAGATCGACTGAGAATAATACATACTTCTGCAGAGGGGTATATGGTCACCAGGTGAGGAAGAGTTGTCAAGCCTCTAAACGTTTTATCAAAGTTTGATTTGTTAATCTTATTAACTCTGTTTTTGCATGTCAGTATAATTGGTGAATTGACTTGTGTCTATGCACAGTGACGTATAACTTTAAGACTTATTTTCTTTGAAACATGGGGTACGTCTTGTATGTCATGGCAAATGTATGATATACTTTTAAGGGATATCAACACTATATCATGGCACGTGTGATCTAACGGTATAAAGCCCTCCATCTCCTTCTTCCTGAGCTCTATCCTTGTGCAACATGACATGCTGAGGTAAGTGTGTGACAGTACATCTGAATTGCTTTGCTTCAGTCTAGACATGCATATACCTGTGATTGTAGAGTCCATTTGTAATTTGTAGGAGCTGTAACCCATGTCTCATACTATGGTTATGAGAGCTAACATATGTATCACATTGTGACAGTCACAGATCATCATTATATTTTGCCACCTCATGCCAGAGCCTGCATGACTGCTCTTATGGGGACACTTCAGGGGTGGGTGGGCAGAAGGTGGGCTAGACACTTGTCATGTTTTATATACAATGCTGCTGAAAACATGTCCAGTCTGGGGTTGGGAGGTGGGGGCTGGTTCGATGAGGGGAAATAGGGAGATAAAGTCCTGTCCTGTTTGAGAAATGGGAAGCGCGAAACAATATTGGACATGGTGAACTTCACTAAACATAATGAATTAATGACAAGCATTTTGAAGCAAGGAGAGAAATGCAAAAGCTTTCCATTAATTCAAAAAAGTAACATAAAAAGATCTTTCTTGGCAGTACAAGCCTATTTTGTGAGGTAGAAAACAGCTAAGTGGCAGCTCCCCACTTCTACCATCAGTGAAGTGCACTTTGAGTGATTAGAAATTTGAATGGAGTGATCTGTGATACCTGTCTGTACAGAATTCATATTGATGTAGCCTGTTCAAATGCAAACAGCACACAGTCTTGAAAAGCCACACAAGAGGTTTGGATGCAAAACATGAGCAAAGAATTTTCTTTCTGTTGTATTT
The DNA here is from genome assembly GCF_021869965.1 of Rhincodon typus. Lineage (NCBI taxonomy): Eukaryota > Metazoa > Chordata > Chondrichthyes > Orectolobiformes > Rhincodontidae > Rhincodon > Rhincodon typus. The sequence continues at coordinate 62,699,135 of NC_063342.1, read as the reverse complement.
TTCTTGCAGTGTTATTTAAGTGAACAGCAGAGAGGAATTGGCCTTGGAGGATGTATATCCAGTATATTAATATATCATATAATATCACATACTAATATATTGTTATTATTTAATCTGTTCTTTTCTATTGCTGACTGCTGTAATGCACATCTTCTGCACCTCCTGACTGAACTGAACAGGTTCTCTAAGAGAATATCAAACTATTAAACATAAATACAGTATCTAATTTAATTGGTGGTGGTTGAATTTTAGCACACAATGTACCAAGCTTTTATTCCATTCGCTGGCATAAGTACAGCAGACAGCAGCTAATCACGCTGCAAGCAAAGAGGCCATAACTATTTCAGGGCCCTGACTTCAGTTATATGGAGTCAGTGAGCTGGCTGTCCCAAAATGACATCCTGATGCGGTTGACCAGATTTGGGGTGGTGCTACATTGGGTAGCCCAGAGACCTGTAAGTCAGGAGTGGGCTGGGCCCTAAGATGAGCAGTAAAGGGAACGGCCACCGTATAGAATCGCAGGGAGCTTCAAGACAAACAGGACTCACCTTATAAAGGTAGGCATTGGTTAAAAAAAATGTGTGTGCTTCGTTGTAGGTTGGCTGGATGGGAAATGGTCCACACGGTGCAAACCAGCTGCTCCTCCACCAGATGGAAGTCTAAAGCATGATTTACAGTTGATTTGAGAACTATCAGTTATGTTGCTATGTTACAACAGCATTGTCAGAGCCAGCCAGGAGCTCGATCTCCAAGAAAGCGTACTGGGTGAATCAGCTCAATTCCCTGTGTGTGTCCTTCTTAAATTCGCAATCAATCCACTGAGGTGACAACAAACCCTTTTCGGAACTATGTACATCAAAATTGAGCATAGGCTTTTTGAAATTTGCGAAAGCATAAATGTTTTTTTCTTAAAAAGAAAGCAAGAACTGCCAAGTATACAGTGCCTTTAAATTACATTCATTTCCAAATCCTTCATAATTGGCACAAGCACCTCAAATGAAAAATGGAAAACTGAGGAAACGTGCCCTAACAATGTCATCCCAGAGTTTGTTCATTGGTGTGGGAGGCACAGCAAGGGGTATGAACAGAAAAGAGCTTCCTGCTAGAGAAAGTAGGAACTGCAGATGCTGGAAAATCTGAGATAACAAGATGCAGAGCTGGATGAACACAGCAGGCCAAGCAGCATCATAGGAGCAGGAAGGCTGACGTTTCGGGCCTAGACCCTTCATCAGAAATGGGGGCGGGGAAGGGGGGTTCTGAAATAAATAGGGAGAGAGGGGGAGGCGGATAGAAGATGGATAGAGGAGAAGATAGGTGGAGAGGAAACAGACAGGTCAAAGAGGCGGGGATGGAGCCAGTAAAGGTGAGTGTAAGTGGGGAGGTAGAGAGGAGATAGGTCAGTCCAGGGAGGATGGACAGGTCAAAGGAGAGGGATGAGGTTAGTAGGTAGAGAAATGGGGGTGGGGCTTGAGGTGGGAGGAGGGGATAGGTGGGAGGAAGAGCAGGTTAGGGAGGCGGGGACGAGCTGGGCTGGTTTTGGGATGCGTAAGAGGGAGGGGAGATTTTGAAGCTTGTGAAATCCACATTGATACCATTGGGCTGCAGGGTTCCCAAGCGGAATATGAGTTGCTGTTCCTGCAACCTTCGGGTGGCATCGTTGTGGCACTGCAAGAGGCCCAGGATGGACATGTCGTCTGAGGAATGGGAGGGGGAGTTGAAATGGTTCACGACTGGGAGGTGCAGTTGTTTATTGTGAACCGAGCGTAGGTGTTTGCGACTGGGAGGTACTGCACCAGCCCAGCTCGTCCCCGCCTCCCTAACCTGTTCTTACTCCCACCTATCCCCTCCTCCCACCTCAAGCCCCACCCCTCCCCCATTTCTGATGAAGGGTCTAGGCCCGAAACGTCAGCCTTCCTGCTCCCATGATACTGCTTGGCCTGCTCTGTTCATCCAGCTCTATGCCTTGTTATTCCTGCTAGAGAATGCCATTCTTCATTTAAGTCCTGCTTAACTCTTATGCTTCTCCGGTACAGAACATAGAACATAGAACATGGAACAGTACAGCATAGTACAGGCCCTTCGGCACACAATGTTGTGCTGACGTTTTAGCCTAAACCAAGGTCTATCTAACCTCCACCCCTACATTATACTATCATCCATATGCCTATCTAATAGCCGCTTATATGCCCCTAATGAGGCCGACTCCACTACCGTCTCCAGCATTGCATTCCATGCCCTGACCACTCTCTGAGTAAAGAACCTACCTCTGACTTCTCCCCTATATCTACCTCCACTCACTTTAAAACTATGCCCCCTCGTAATAGCTACCTCCACCCTAGAAAAAAGTCTCTGTCTGTCCACTCTATCTATACCTCTGATCATTTTGTCCGCCTCTATCAAGTCACCTCTCATCCTTGTCGTTCTAAAGGGAAAAGCCCTAGCTCTCCCAACCGTTCCTCTTAAGACCTTCCCTCCATTCCAGGCAACATCCTGGTAAATCTCCTCTGCACCTTTTCCAACGCTTCCACATCTTTCCTGTAATGAGGTGAGAAGAACTGGACACAATACTCCAGATGTGGCTGAACCAGGGTTTTGTATAGCTGGAGCATAACTTCACGGCTCTTGAACTCAATCCCTCTATTAATGAAAGCTAACACACCATACGCCTTCTTAACAACTCTATCCACCTGGCTGGCAGCTTTCAGGGAACTGTGGACATGAAACCCAAGATCCCTCTGCTCCTCCACACTGCCAAGAATCTTTCCATTAACCCTGTATTCTGCTTTCAAATTTGTTCTTCCAAAATGAATCACCTCAGACTTTTCAGGGTTAAACTCCATCTGCTACTTCTCAGCCCAGCCCTGCATCCTATCAATGTCCCTTTGTATCCTAGAACAGCCCTCCGCACTATTCACAACTCGACCCACCTTCGTATCGTCCGCGAACTTACTAATCCACCCTTCCACTCCTTCATCCAAATCATTTACAAAAATCACAAATAGAAGAGGACCCAGAACAGATCCTTGTGGTACACCACTTGTAACTGAGCACCATGTTGAATATTTTCTGCCCACTACCGCCCTTTGTCTTCTAAGGGTCAGCCAATTCTGAATCCAATCTGCCACATTTCCCCCTGTCCCATGCCTCCTTACCTTCTGCATGAGCCTACCATGGGGAACCTTATCAAATGCCTTACTTAAATCCATGTATACCACATCCACTGCTCTACCTTCATCCACGTGTTTGGTCACCTCTTCAAGGTTTGTGAGGCATGATCTACCCCTCACAAATCCATGCTGACTATCACGAATCAAACTGTGCCTTTCCAAGTGATCATAAATCCTATCTCTCAGAGCCCTTTCCAATAATTTGCCTACCACTGACATAAGACTAACTGGCCTGTAATTTCCGGGGTTATCCCGATTCCCTTTTTTGAACAAGAGAATGATGTTTGCCTGTCTCCAGTCTTCCGGCACTATACCCGTGGACAGTGAGGACGAAAAGATCATCGCCAAAGGCCCTGCGATCTCTTCCCTTGCTTCCCATAGAATCCTTGAGTAAATCCCATCAGGCCCAGGGGACTTATCTATCTTCAAGTTCCTCAAAATTCCTAGTACATCTTCCTTACTAACATCGACTTCCTCTCGCCTACTAGCCTGTTTCACACTGTCCTCTTCTACAACTAGGTCCCCCTCAGTTGTGAATACCAAAGAAAAGTATTCATTAAGGACTTCTTCTATCTCTTTAGGCTCCGTGCACAAATTCTCCTTACAAACCTTGATCGGCCCTACCCTTTCTCTCGTCATTCTGTTATTGCTCACGTACATGTAAAAAGCCTTGGAGTTTTCCTTGATGCTATCTGCCAAGGTTTTCTCATGCCCCCTTATAGCCCTGCTAGGCCCTTTCTTCAGCTCCTTCCTGGATAACTTGTATCCCTCTCGAGCCTTTTCCGTTCCTTGTTTCCTGAACCTTATATAAGCATCCTTTTTCCTCTTAACCAGTTGTTTGACCTCTCTTGAGAGCCAAGGCTCCCTCACTCGACCGCATCTTCCCTGCCTGCTAGGGACAAACATATTGAGCACACGCAGTATGCTTTCCTTAAACAATCTCCACATTTCAATAGTGCTCTTCCCTGACAGCATCTGTTCCCATTTTATGTTACCCAGTTCTTGCCTAACAGAATTGTAATTACCCTTCTCCCAATTATAAACCTTAACCTGCTGTATGTACCTATCCTTTTCCATGACTATTGTAAAGCTAACAGAGTTATGATCGGAACCGCCAAAATGCTCTCCTACCAACAGGTCTAACACTTGGCCCGGTTTATTGCCAAGCACCAAATCCGAAGTGTCCTCTCCACGTGTTGATCTATCCACGTACTGTGTCAGGAATCCTTCCTGAATGCACTGGACAAAATCTGCTCCATCTAAACTGTTACAACTAAAAAGTTTCCAATCAATATTTGGAAAGTTGAAATCACCCATGACTACAACCCCGTGACTTCTGTACCTTTCCAGTATCTGCCTCCCAATCCGCTCCTCCACTTCTCTGCAACTATTAGGGGGTCTGTAAAAAAACCCCCAACAAAGTGACTGCTCCTTTCTTGTTCCTGACCTCAATTCAAACTGACTCTGTAGACATATCATTCTCGAACTGCCTTTCAGTAGCTGCTATACTAGCCCTGACTAGCAATGCCACTTCCCCGCCTCTTTTACCACCCTCCCTATTTCTTTTAAAGCATCTAAACCCCAGAACTTTCAACAATCATTCCTGTCCCTAAGTTACCCAAGTTTCTGTAATGGCCACAACATTGTAGTTCCATAGCTTCACCACTCGCCACTGTCCATGCGTTCAAGGGTGCAAACCTAACTTCCTTCCTTCTCCTAGACATTAGCACAATAAGACCATGCATAGGAGGGAAGATATAAGTCAAAACCAATCCAGCACCTTTAGCCAGCAACATGTGGCTCACAAACTGCCCACACTGGGAAAAGTTCAATGACCAACAATGCATGGGCACCCTATTGCCCTGGCTTCAAAAACCAAGACCTTATCTTAATCAAAACTGATGAAGATTCATCTAGACTCAAAACATTCACATGTTTTTTCCCCATGGATGCTGTCTGACCCACTGTGATCTCCAGCATTTTTTGTTTTCAGTAGCTTCCCTCAGTATCAGCTACAGTGACTTTATGACCTTTACACTATGGAATAAGGAAGCCCATGGTGTAAAACAGGGTGTGGTACTACCTGCAAAGTCAAGTAGGCACAGCCTCAAGGCTGAGAACATGTGGCAGGTAAATGAGACTCTTTTGCAAACTGGGTCTGTAACCCTGGAGGATCACATTCCAAATGGTGCAGTGAGAAAGTGAGAGAGGTAGCGAGAGGAGAGGTAGTTAAGAGGAGGGGATGGTTGTGTGTGTGTGTGTGTGTGTGTGTGTATGTTTGTTATGTGTGTGTTATGGTTTGTGTGTGGGAAACAGTGAGCCAAACATATCCCACCCTTCCCATCTGCCCATAAAGCTGACTGGGAGAGAAGCAAAACACAGGCTCATAATCAACACATTTTTACGTACAG
>NC_063342.1:62670616-62693157 GCF_021869965.1 Rhincodon typus | reverse complement strand
AGTGTGCACACCAAGGCAGGACTTATACAGTAGATGGCAGGGCCCTGGAGAGTGTTGCTGAACAACGAGAACTAGGAGTGCAGGCGCATAGTTCATTGAAAGTGGAGTCGCAGGAAAACAGGGCAGTGATACACTTGCCTTAATTGGCCAGTGCATTGAGTATAGCAACTAGGATATCACGTTGTGGCTGTATAGGACATTAGTGAGGCCACTTTTAGAATACTTTGTACAATTCTGATCACCCTTCTGTAGGAAAGGTGTTGTTAAACTTGAGTGTGTGCAGAAAAGATTACAAGCATGCTGCTGGGATTGGAGGTTTGAGATATACAGAGAGGCTGAATAGGCTGGGGCATTTTTCCATAGAGCATCAGTGGCTGAGTGGTGACCTTACAGAGATTTATAAGATCATAAGGTGAATAGCCAAGGTCTTTTTCCTAGGGTGGGGCAGTTCAAAATTAGAGGGCATAGGTTTAAGGTGAGAGGGGAAAGATTTAAAAAGGACATGAGGGGTAACTTTTTCATGCAGAGGTTGGTGTGAATCTGAAACAATTTGCCAGATGAAGTGGTGGAGGCAGGTACAATTACAACATTTAAAAGGCATCTGGATGAGTATATGAATAGGAAGAGTTTAGAGGGATATGGGCCAAATGCTGACAAATAGGACTATTGATTTATTTATTTATTATCACCTGTACTTTGTTACAAAATACAATGAAAAGTGTTGTACAGTGTTGCCAATCTCTGGCACCATCTTAAAACATAGAAAAATAAACCAAAACATAGAATATAAAGTCAGAAAAATGTAAAAAAAAAGTGTGCAACTTTACAGTCCTTGTTATTAAGTGCTCTGTCACGAGACATGGGCCTCGTGGCTCATGCATCGTGCTAGAATGAAAGTCTTTAATCTTTGATGCCGTCATGCCTTTACTATCACCTTGCAACTTTGAGTCCTCTCTGAACTTTGTCAATGCAGGCACCACTGTTGCCACTGGGCACCGCATTGGCCCAAACTTGACTCCTCCATCGCCATGTGTCTGCTTCAGGCCTACCTCGCTGATGCAGCCGCAGCCGCAGCCGCTGGGTCTTGTATTGGGCCCAAACCCGCCTCCATTGCCGCCTCCATGAATCTGTGCTCAGGTTGTCTCGACAATGTTGAAGCCACCAAGAACCCAAACCCATTTCTAATGCCATCGCCCCGAGTTGGTGCTGGGCTAACTCACACTGCGGTGACTGAGCTTTTCAACGAGAGCTAAGTGCAATAAAAGAGAAAAAGAGAAAATAAAACTAGGAAAGAGAGAAGAAAAAGAAAAGAAACAAAAAGAAAAGTGAATGAAGTGGACAAGCTCTGGACTCAGAAGCCTATTCCACCACCACCTTACTGGTCAGATTGGGACGAATAGTTGGCATGATGAGTTGGTCCAAAGATTCTGTTTCCGTGCTTTATGACTCTATGACTCCGTAAGTGAACAAAAAACCAGCATATAAACTGATGTTTTCCCAGCTACCATCAGTTCTGAGGAAGGGTCACCAGACCTGAAACGTTAACTCTGATTTTTTCTTCACAGATGCCGCCAGACCTGCTGAGCTTTTCCAGCAATTTCTGTTTTTGTTCAACAACAAATCAGTGTTTGTTAAACTCGGCTCCTTAGCTTGGAGCCTTCAACTTTCCCTGGAGATGAGGATTTGAGGTCTAGCCTGCATCTGTATAGTTCTGGATCTTATATGAAAATCCCCAAAACATTAATCAGTTAGATCTGCTGCTTGGCAACATTTCAGTAGTAATTTTTATTAATTAACAGTTCAGATAAATTATCAACTTGTTGCTTTGGAGTTTTCCTTTATATTTGTGTTTACTGTTGTGCCAAACATTATCTTAACATTTGTAAGCACACCACCCACCTATCGATTAAAAGAAAAATTGAGATATGGACCTCACCTGAAAATGTTAGACAACCTTTGTGTAAACCATTTAGCACTTTGTGGCAATTCACAGTTCAGGGGGTATATCTTCCTTGCCATTAGATTCCAGATGATTTACACTGTGAAAGGTGTGAGTGTTGTTTAGAAGCTCTTATTTTTCCAGTAGTTACAGTGTGTATGTGCATCAACTCACAATGAAAGTAGTCAGGTTTTGCTCTCACAACGAGTGAAAGCACAGAGGTCTGAATGAGGTGAGGAACAATGCTAAATCAGGAATTGGGGACAGTTGGGAATTCAATGCAAAGAGAGACAGAGAGAGAAGGTGTTTCTTTTTATATACCATTTTTCAGCCTCCTGTAATTACTAGCGGTTCTTTATTAGCTTCCAAGCTCAGAGACTGTAACTTGTCATTGCATTAGCTGTGTAAATGAATAATAAATTGATCAAGTAAATAAATATGTCTAGGCAGAGATGATATGAATGGTGCGTGCTCTGCCTGCAACATATTGGAATTGGTGGACTGCATTGCAAGCTCAGACAATCATATCTGAAGTAGGAGTCTGCAGCATAAGCAACTTCAGCTCAGAGTTGCTGAGTTGGAGTCTAACTTATAGACATTGCCAATCATCAGGGTTAATTTATTCCCAGAGGCAATCACACCTCTTCGATTGGGTAGAACTTTAGAGTTGGTTGGGGAAAGGATGTTTTGACAGTGAGACAGGTAGATGTAGCAATCCAGCAGCTCATGTTGGAGGAGCCTTTTCCCTTTAATTTGCTCAGTAAGGATGTGGGGAGGAATCTTATACAGGTCTGAATGAGGAGTGCTGGAACAAGATTTGTGCAGAATCACAGGAGAAGTACAGTGAGGTGTAGCTGGATAAGAAGAACACCTCGCTCCATTTCCAATGCATCTGCTGAACAGCATGGAAGGTTTCACAAGAGGCAGTGCCGAATTACAGGTTCAGGGGAATCATTGTTTGTTAAGTGCCTTATCAATGCTACCTCATTAATATTCAGCTTCCTATCTTGCCAAACATGTCAATTAAATCCAACATTGAGAATTTTTGACATGGAAGTCAGCACATGTACGCAAAGACTTCAACTCTCCGTTTGTTTCAAAGCACCTCTGTACTGGACACTAGGCACCAGCATCTCCAGGCATGGTCTATGGGCACCAGTCATATGCAATCCATATCCACGGACATTGGCATCTGACATGTACCAGCCTCTAAGAACCCTCAGGGCGCATCACTGATTCACTAGAAACAAGTATTCGGGATTGAATTAGTAATCACACGCTAAAACGTGAGTTGATTAGAAAGAGTCAGCATGGAGTTCTAAAGGTGAAATTATGTTTAACTAACTCGATGGAGTTTTTTGTGAAGAGGTCACAACTGGTGAGGGTAACGTCATTGATGTGGTATACAGTGATGATGTTTGATACAGTGCCACACAACAGACTTGTAAGGAAAATTATAGGTCAAGGAATAAAAGGGACAGTGGCAATGTGAATACAAAATTGGCTGAGCGATAGGAAATAGGGAGTAATGGTCAATTGATACTTTTCAGGCCGGAGGAAGGTTTATAGTCAAGTTCCCAGGGGTCAGTATTGGGACCCTGCTTTCCCTGATATATATATTAATGATCTAGATCTTAGTATTTAGGGGACAATTTCAAGGTTTGCACTTGATACTAAACTTGGAAGAATTGTGAACTGTGAGGAGGACAGCGTGGAACTCCAAAAACAAATTGAACAATTGGTGGAGTGGGTGGATAAGTGGCAGATGAGGTTCAATACAAAGAAGTATGAGGTGATGCACTTTGGTCAGAAAAGTATTGAAAGACAAAATAAAATTGGGGGTGCAATTGCAAAGGGATGTAGGAGCAGAGGAACGTGTGTACTCAAATCGTTGAAGGTAGCAGGACATGTGGAGAGAGCATTTAATAAAGCATGCATTGTTCTTGACTTTATTAAGAGAGGCATAGCATACAAGAGTTGGGAGGTGATGTTGAACATATACAAGACATGTGTCAGGCCTCAGCTGGAGCATTGTGTACAATTGTGGGCACCACATTATGGGAAAAAATGCAAATGTGCTGGAGAGAGTGCAGAACCAATTGGTAAGAATGGTTCCAGGAATGAGAAACCTCAGTTACAAGGATAGATTGAAAAAGTTGAGACTGTTCTACTTGGAGCGAAGAGGGCTGAGAAGGGATTTAATAGAGGTTTTCAAAATCGTGAGGAGGCTGGACAGAGTGGATACTAAGAAGCTATAACTCTAAGCTGTTCCCATTCAGAAAAGAAAACAGAACACGAAGGCATGGGTTTAAAGTGATGGACCAAAGGGTCTCTTCTGTACTGTACAATTCTATGAAAGCAATGTGTAAGCGGAGCAAGAGTGGTGTGAGAAATAACTTACACAGCGAGTAGTTAGGATTTGGAATGCACTGTCTGGAAATATGGTGGAGGCAGGTTCAGTTGAGGCATTCAAGAGGGCACTGTAGGATTATTTGGATAGAAATGGTGTGCAGGGATATAGGGGAAAGGGTAGGAGTTTGGCACTAGTGAATAGAACCAGGGTGGACATGATGAGCCAAATGATCGCGTTCTGCACTATAACAATTTTGTGATTCTGTAAATTAAATGCATAAAGAATAGATTTCTTGACTTCTGGATCGTGTCTAGCTGCTATCACACCATCCACTGCTGAGATACAGGCTGCATCCTGGTGACTGTGATGACTTTGGTAAGTGTGTTATTAGGATTTAAGGTCTGTCCTGCCGACAGTGTCCTGCACAGGTACAGGTACAGGCACACACATCACAGCCTGACATGCTGCAGGCAACGCATTCTCTGACAGACAGAGGTGGGGAGCGGGGAGGCTTCTGGAGGGTCCTGAGATCAAGCAATGGGGTGCCTGGTTAGTAATCTCCTCCTCCTTTGTCTGATGGTCCCTCCATATGTCTTTGAAATGCAGGGGCACGTGGAGCAAGGTCGAAGGTTGTTTGGAAAGGGCTCGCACGGGATGAGTTGGTGGGGGTGGGGGTGTTCTCAAGGAGAGTAGAAAAATGGAAAAACAAAAGTACAGCAGGTTTTTGTTCACCACTTCACTTATCCTTTTAAACTTTACCATAGCGAGTCATAGATACCCATAAGTGACTTGGGCCAAAAAACTTTCTCCTTCTTACAGAAACGTAATTTAGATGCTGTCCTCATACATAGGATAATGTAGCAATCAATAATCCTTTGAGAGAAGGGTAAAAGAAGCAGTAATTAATAACCTTGAATAACTTGAATCAGTTTTTACAAATTAATTTTTTATCACATCTTCATGTCTTTAATTTTCTGATAAATGGGTTTGCCAGTGGAGCCACATCGATATAGCAGAAAATGAGAATAACTCGCCAGTGGATTCAATAAAATGTTCAGAAACGGAGAATTTGGGAAGTTAAATTGTATACCTCGCAAGAATGTGTGTGGAGACTATAGAATGCAATTTAACTGCTCCCATTCTTCCTATTCCAATGTGACTGGTCAATTTGTGCAGCATGCTGTTTCAGTGATTTCTGTAAGAGACCAGCAGTGGCTGAGCTGTTCATTTTGCACATGCATCCTCATTAGGCCGGTTAATAGCAACAAGGAAGATGAGCATTAAGGGAATGTGCATCTGTGATTATTTTCATATGATTTACTAAGTTTAGGGTTTGCTGGTGATTCTTACATTTGTGCTGTTAGAAGAATGAAAGTGAGATGGCCAGTGATAGAGAAAGGATATACGGATTGATGGTAAATAAAATGTATTTGTATCATTCATGAATACTGAGCCAAGGCAGAAAGGGCCTGGCTATGTTAATGTTCACCCTCCCCTTCCTCCACTTCCCTTTGCTCTTTCTCTCCTACTTCCCCTTGCTCTGCCATCTCTTCTTTGGATTATTGCTTCTCAGGTGAGGGCTGTTCCATCATAATGACAAGGTTGAGTAGCACGCGACATATTGCCATAAATTTCCATGTCCACTCAGTTGTACACTGCAGAGATCCTCCAGGGAGGATCGTCCAGTGGAAATATTGCTTGAGGATTTCGATGGCATTCTTTAAAATGTTCCTTGCAGTAACATGAGGCCAAGTATATCCCAGCAGGGCATGTGTGGAAGGATTCGGGAATAACCTCATGAGCTATGCCATGAGAGATGATCCTTTATCCTTCTGTAGCTAACCTTTGATGATACGTGATGGATTAAATTCCACTGAACTACTGCCAATGTAACCCATGTGAAAGGCTGCTTTTTGAGGGACTGATATCCCTTTCAGTTGATGGGAGCAGCCTGGATCACATGAGGAACTCACAAGGTTGCACACTGCACCATGGGGAATCCTATAAATCACATGGAAAACCTTGTACTTGGTCCATCTGCATGGACCTGATAAGAGAAAATTAGATGAAACTGTCTCTTTGTGTACACAGAGCCTCAGTGATGCCAGCTCCCCCATCTCTACAGCAGTAAACTCCAAACTGTGTGATCTTGCCAAAATCACCAGCGCAACAGCACAGATAGCAAGAGAAAGGATCGGGAGCAGACAGTACAGCCTATTGAGCTTGCTGCACTTTTCAATATGATCATGGCTGATCTCCGGTTCAACTCCACTCTCCTAGCACGTGTTCCCCATATCCCTGATAGACCAAAAATTGATTTAATCCATCCATAAATGTATTCAATAATGGAGCATCCACAACACTCTGAGGTAGGGACTTCCAAGGATTCCCAGTTCTTTTGTGAAATAATTTCTCTTAATCTGAAATCAACTGCTGTTGATCCTGAGGTTGTGCCCATGTTTTCCATTCCCTGACCAACAAAATTACTATCTCAGTGTCTACCCTGTGAAACCCCTTCAAAATCTACTATCTGAATGTGATTGCCTCTCATTCTTCCAAACTCCAAGGAGCACAGAATAAAAGCTGAAAGAACTGTGGATGCTATAAATCAGGAACAAAAACAGAAGTTGCTGGGAAAGCTCAGCAGGTCTGACGGCATCTGTGAAGAAAAATCAGAGTTAACATTTCAGGTCCGGTGACCCTTCCTCAGAACTTCTGACCCAATTTACACAGCTTCTCATCATAAGACTATCCCCTCATCTCAGGGATCAATTTAGTGAACCTTCACTGCGCTGTCTCTGATGCAAGTGTATCCTTTCTCATTTAAGACCAAAACTGCACACAATATTCTAAGTGCAGTGTCACCAAAGGCTTGTATCATTATACCAAGACTTCTTAACTCCTGTATAATCCCCTTGTAATAAAGATCAACATGCCGTCTACCTTCCTAACAGCTTATTATACCTGCCTGCTAACGTTCTGTGTTGCTTGTAGAAGCAGACCCAAGATTCTCTGAATATCAACATTTAAGGTTTTTAAAGGTACCTTTTAAAATATAGCAGCAGCCATTGACTTTTAATAAGACATTTCAGTTCCTTAAAAACCGTGGTTGAAAACAAGTGTTTATCATGAAACTCTAATTGGTGACATTTTACTTTATGAGAAAAGAAAACCTTTGCAGCTCAGAGCAAGTGGACAATAATTCTTTTCTGTTCAGTCCTACAGTTTGGTCCCTACAGATTTTCTGATGTGATGTGATTTTATCATCTGTTGCTAAACTAACAAGGGTTGTAGTTTCGGCAACAATTTTAATTATTATAGCTTCCCTTGTTTAGTAGTACAGTTTGACTTGCATTTGCTGGAACAATACCAACTGGAATTCTCCATCAACTGGCATTTACAATTGTGCCCCCTCCCTGATATTAAAAGCACACTTCAGTAACCAGAACAGGGGCCTGAGAGCAGTCAGATTCCATTGTGACGCAGTAGCAGTGGAGATGCTGGGGAAGGCATTGTTTGAAGCTTGAGAGGCTACATGAGGAGTTATTTGAGGCAGTGGTTGAGGCTAGGAGTTTAGCAATAAAGGTAGATTTTTGCCAGTGTATTCATAATCAATCATGGAGAGATGCTTTTGATTAGTTTCTGGGAGAAAGCAGCATTATTCACTGTTTCACAATCCTCTTCACTAATTGGCAATTTTCCATTCACCAGCACAGCCCAGTCTCAGCACATGCTGGAAAGTATGAAGTTCACTGCAAAACATTCCAACACTCTTCGCAAAAACATTATGAATCAAAATCTGTCCACCAAGCCGCATTAAGAGATAGTAGGGGGTTAACCAAATCCTTAGTTAGAAAGGTAAATTTTAAGAAGCATCTTAAAAGCTAATGAGGCAGGGTGGTTTAAAGAGGGAATTTCTGAGTTTGGAGCCTTAGCAGCAGAAGATACACCTGCCAATAGTGGAATAATTAAAATCAGGGATGTTCACCTGGTTAGAAATGGAGGAATCTCGGAGAGATGAAAGGTTGGAGAAATTTCAGAGATAAGGAGTCATGAGACCATCAAAGATTTGAAAACAAAGATTAGAATTTTCAAATTGAAACTTTGCTTCAACTGGAGGTAATGTAGGTCATTTCTGCTGTGGGGACTATCATGTATCAGCAGTTTACCCCACCAACACATAGAAGTGAAATCTTTATTTGTTTTGTTTTCAATGTGTTAATATGCATGTTGCTGAGTAATATTACTTGGCGTTCAGAGCAGGGAAAACATGTGTTAATAACCAGTCATGCTAGATAGCTTGGGTTTCAACCAGGGTACAGATGGTATCACTGGCACTTCAAAGTCAGAATTTTACAGGATTATAGAGCACATAATCTAAGCTGGCATTTCTTTTGGATGAGGAATTAAACCATAGCTTGAAACATAATTGCCAAGATTCAAAATGTCCCAGAATGTCATTTGAAGCAGAACAAAAATTTTCTCATATACAGTCAAAAGAGTCATAGTGAACTGCTACAGTGCATTTTGTAAATAGTAAGCACTACTGTCACTGTGTGTCAGTGAAAAAGAGAGTGAAATGTTTAATCTATTATGGATAGCATACCAATCAAATGGGCTGCTTTGTTTTGGATGGAGTTGAACTTCTTGAGTGTTGTTGGAATTGCTCTCGTCCAGGCAAGTGGGGAGTATTCTGTAACAACCCTGCCTTATAGATGGTGAACAGGTTCTGAAGAGTTGGACAATTAGTTACTTACCTCAAAGTTCCTGGACTCTGACTTTATTTGGTATTAACTTGCAGTTAATAATGGAAAAGATAACACAACAAAATTTTACATCTTAACATTGTTACTGTAATACAAGACTAAAAGTACTAACTACTACTTTTGTGGGCAACTTATTGTCTAAGCAGCAAGAACTTTTCAATTTTACTTTTAGCTCAACTGAGAACATTCAATTCCCTCAAAGTCAGTTCAAAATGATTTTTAGTTCCTGAGGGGTTACTCTGTTCCTTTACTTTCTTGTACCGGGAATTTATAATCTCAGAACTCTTTCTCCCAGTGAGGAGTTCATAGAGATCCCTCCTCCAGCGCAGGTTAGGCAAATCTTCCAACTCCTCATTAATTTGGTCTTTCCAATCTGAGCACAAGCTCCATCCTTCTTCTCCATGTGGTAAGTAATAAACACTTATGACCTCTAGCTGGTCTCTTCCTTTCTCCATCCCTGCCAACACACCAAAATAACCCTGGATTTTCAGGGATATCTTAGAAATCCGAAGAACAAAAAGGAATAGGCAAGGTAATGCAAGGCAAGAATGTTATGATCACCCAGGTAGGCTCAGGGTGTGCACGTGCTATGACAATGAGTGAAGAGCCCAAAGATGTAGTCTGATCCAATCCGTGAGCTGGGTGTTTGTCCCTGAGCATGCGGCCTACTTATTGCAGTATGACAATGATAATGACTGGCGCAGTGGACAGTGGGCATTGAAGTGAGGAAGTACAGAAACTTCCTGTAAATGAATCAGAGATGTGCTGTGATCATTGTTAGAAGCTGGCACACATCGGATGCCAATGTCTGTGGATTTGGGTTGTGTTGCTGGTACCAATGGAGCACGCTCTGAGATGCTGGTGTGCATGGTTTCTAATGTAGATGCCAAGTAGCAAGCTGAATCTGCCAGGTTCCTGCTCTGGTTTCCTTGTCAAGTTTGTGCAACATTGAGCTTGTTTTGAAAGTCTGGTAAAATGGGAGGCTGAATATTAAGGAGGTGAGTTGTATTATTAACAGGTGGTTAACATGCAATAATCCCCCTTAATTAGTATCTCCATGAGGCCCAGCCAGAACCTTGCTACGCTGCTTGTTAAGATCATATAAAGTGGATTGAGATAATATGGATGTTGAGATGGGCCTCACTGAACTGTTCTCCAGATTCTGCCACACAGCTGTGCATAGCCTGCATTGTTTAGATCCCTATAAGATTCCACCCTCAGTCTTAAGCTTCACCATTGTAAGAAAATCACGAGAAATGAGTGAGTTCTTATGATTTGGATTCCACTGTCTGATAGTGCGATGAAAACACGTTTGATGGTACCTTTCAAAGAGGAAATAGAGCATAAGATCCAGGAGCAAGAGGAGGCAGTTCCGACCTTGAGCCAGCACCACTGTTTAATACGATCAAATAGTTTACTTGCATGGCCATGAAGAAAGAGCAGGGCACAGGTTAATCGAGCATCTTGTTAAAAGAGTAGGCAGAGGCTCAATGAACCCAATGGCCTCATTCTGTGTTACAATGTCTTGTGATTCTAGTAACATATCTACTTCTCCGACTATCAAGCAGGTTAGGTGGCTCACCACTCAATCACCTCGCAATCACTTAGTATTGTGCCTTTCTATTCGGTTTCCCTTCACTTGATTTTCCATTCCCGCCACTATTTCCCAAGGTAAAGGTAAAATTACCAAAGTCCTACCAGACTATAGAACTGTTCTCTCATTAGAGACGGTTGACTAATAATGGTTTAATCCAAGGATCACTGCACCTCAGGCAAGGGGAGAGATTGAGAAGGCTAGACCTTCATGGTAACCTCACAAATTAAAGGAATTAAACCCATGCTGTTGGCATCCCTCTGCATCACAAACCAGCTGTCCAGCCAACTGAGCTAACCAATCCCCTTCTCAGCCATGACAAAATTCAATAAATACATAAAATTTACTTTGCAGCTTTAGAAAGGGAGAAACAATATCTGTGCACCTCTTGTTACTAGATTTAAATGGTAATTTTAGCTCCTAGCCAAATTTTCCCTGTCACCTAATAAGCTGGCTGATAGAGAGGGCCAAAAGCCTGCTGAGTACTTGCGCTTTTTATCTAAATAAACTTACGTTTTTGCTCAGTAAATCAGAGTCAGTCATTTCGGTACTATAGAATCCAATCTGAGCAAGGTAATCAGCAATTCCCAGCACATATCTCACAACGAGTGCAAAGTTGGTTTATTATGATGTTGTTTATATAGTATTAATCCCCCCTACATATAACTACAAGAAGAAATTAGAACAGACCAGCAGTGATAAAGCTTTATGATCTTACTATATTTCATGATTTTACCCAGCTCAAACCTAAGAGAGTTTCCAGAGTTAATTGAACAGATTCTGTTTTAACTTCTCTGATGTTGATTATTATTTTGTTTTTCCTTTCTCAGGGATAGCAGCTGAACAATGACTTGCTTCAATGCTGCTGAACATCTTTTACCTAATGTCCATACAGATCTTCACTGATTTGATAAATTGAGCTCTAACTAGAATGAATGAAGGTGCTAGACATATTTCCTTGAGCATCTCAGATTGCTGGAGTTTAAAAAAGTAGATGGGAGATCTGATTGAAACACGACAAAAACGGTCAATAAGGTAAATTCAGAGGAAGTATCTTCTCTTGTGGGCGAATTCAGAACAAGGACTATAATTATGAAATTAGATCTAGGTATTTAGGAATGAAAACTGTTAAATCTGAAAGTTTTATAACATAATTACATTTTAGGATTGTATCTTTTGTCTTATAACATTACTGTATTGCCATATATCAATATATTTATATGTGTGCTAGCAACCGGAATACAGATTTAAGATATGATTTCAGATAATTGACAAAGGAATTAAAGGGAAGATGAGAAAAAATATGTGTTATTTACCTAATTAATTCAATCTGAAATACCATGTCTGACAGGGTAATGGAAGCAGATTCAACAGTAACTTTCAAAAGGCATTTGATATTGTCACGACTCACTGGGATAGCCCACTGGAAATCAGGCCCCACTAATCCAAAACAAATGTTGAAGATTTTAAAAAGTTTGTAAAGACTCCCCAATTCACCTGAATTTCAGGCTAGGTTGACAGAAAGCATGGACCACGTTACTATCCTGAACAAGAATTATGACTATATTACAATAAATGTGAAACAAAAACACACACACGCACAATCACATCTACCACTTCCCCCCCCACCACACACACACCCCTCCCCTATTCACACCCCTTCCACACATACAGCCCACTCCCACACATACTCCTTCATTCCACATACACACCTCTCCTCCACTCATACACACCTTTCTCCCCAAACACACACCCTCCCACAAGCACACCTCTCTGTCACACACACACCCCTCTGCCACACACACCCCTTCCACACACACCCCTCCCACACAGACACATCACTCCCAAACACACACCCCTCCTACATATGCACACCCCTAACCCCACATGCACACCCCTCCTACATCCACACAAACCACCCCCACGCACACCCTATTCCACACACATACACCTCCCTACACACACCCCTACCCAACACGCTACACTTCCCCACACACACCCCTCCTACACACACACACAAACCCCTCTCCACACACCACACACCTCCCCCCAACACACATCATTCCTACATGCAACCTCCCACACACGCACATCATCCCCACGCATATCCCTCCCGCAGACACACATCCCTCCCACAGACAGACATCCCTCCCACACACACACCACTACCACACGCACACCGACTCCACACACACACCCCTGACACACACATATCCCTCCCTCCCACACATACACACCTCAGCATGTGTGCATGCATACACACATGCGCACACACACATGCACACACATACAAACTACACACATATACACACAAACAGATACACATACACACACACACACACACACACACACACACTCACAAATGCACATTGCTTCTCCAACTTTATTCTCCAGGCAGCTTCATTGGTTTGCAGGAGTTATGGGGCCTGATGCATACTTATGAAAAATCTCTAACTTATTAATTGAAAATCATGGTTTTCAGCAACAGGAGGATGAACAAACTGGTTTCCTTCAAGCTTAAAGTAGGTTTTACTGCAGAAAATTGAAAGATTTCCTGGTGTAGGTCTGAAGGCTTCTCTCTATCTTGCTGACTGTTGCAAACTGTTCAGCTACTGATAACTAATAACTTTGATTTTGGCAGGCAGAAGCTATTGTCATCGATAACTGGTCAATAGTCCATAGATCAATCAGCTGCTTGTTGCTGGCTGACTTTCCAGTTTTGTATACCCTTCAGCTCCAGTTTATCTGCAAACTATACTCCAATTACTGTCTGAACAAGCATCTGAAGAAGCAGTACTTGCAATGAGAATCAAGTTACTTGCTTTCAAAACATATAGTAATCCACCAGCAATCCTTGGTCTTAAACAAATCCTTTCTCATTTCAGTCAACAATTAAAAATACAGAAAATAAAAGTGCATAGTTTATGCGGGAAATATATTTGAAAAGAAGAAAAATAACAGGATTTTGGGGAGAGGACAGGTTGGGACTAATCAGGTAGTCTTTCAAAGAGTTGGAACGTACACAATGGGACAAATGGTTCTCTTCTGCATGATACCGTTCTATGACTTAAGGCCAAAAAGTAATGAAGAGAAAGCTGATTTTAAATTTGAGGGCCAGAATTTTACAGATGAGCACACAAAATGGGAGAAAGTAAATATTTGGCTCACCATGCCCCTTAATAAGATCATGACTGATCTGATTGTAGAGTCAACTCTACCTTCTGACTTATCCCATATAGCTTTTGACTCCCTTGACAGTCAAAGTAACCTTTTACTTTCTTGTTAATCAAAGTAATGCTTCAAATTTTAAATTGCCTATAGGGACAAGAATGAAACCAGCTCTGCTTGTAAAATAGTACTCCTGGCTGGAATGTTAATGTCCCAGGGCCTCCAAGAAGTATTGCTATTTTTCAAATCAAAGGTGGAGGTGTGGGGAGGTCAGCCAGGAACCTTCAATTAACGTCTGTTAAAATCCTTGAGAAGCTTATTAATGTGCCAGGGAATGCCAGAAGGAGATTTTTAATTCAAAAGTTGTCAAACCAAACAGTCTGGGTGCATGTTAATGTACAACTGTGGGATTCAATGAGGCAAGAAAGGTTTTTTTTGTTGAGGAAATGTTTTTGCTACTAATGATTCTTGTGCGAGATTGGAGACACATTACAAAGCCAGCTGATAAATTAAATTTTGGAAGTACCGTGAACTGAGAGAAGTCTTATATTTCAGGAGGAAACAAAAAGACAAGGGAAATGGGCAGAGATAACAAGGTGTAGAGCTGGATGAACACAGCAGGCCAAGCAGCATCAGAGGAGCAGGAAGACTGACGTTTCGGGCCTAGACCCTTCTTCAGAAAAAAAAATGGGCAGACAAGTTTTATTGCAGGGAATTGACAAATAATTTCCACCATTTTGGTGGAATGAATGAGGAGAGGCGATATAAAGAGTGTAATTCTAAATGGGGTTATATGTGCACATATCACGGAAGAGAGTGGATAAAGAGGAATCCAGCGTCAATGCAAAAGCAAGGAAGTAATGTAAACCTTTATTAAAACTTGGTTCAGCTTTAGTTTGTGTACTGTTTGCAGTTCTAGTTTAGATAGGATGAGAGGGTTTTAGGGATGGTGCAGAGACCATTTATAAGAATGCAAAAACTTATTCAAGTTAATTAAAGATAGTCATTTTTTAACAGAATCATGATGGTTTTCCGTAATTAATCCAAATTACCCAAACAACCGTTGACTTTGTCATGGATTTTGGTTCCTAAAAATGTCTTCCGACTGAGGTTGAACTGACTGGTCTGACATTGCTGGGTTGGCCCTGCATCCATTCACATCAAGGGTGCAGGGGACATTGATTGAACATGAATGGTAAAAGAAGCAATAGTGACATGAGGGAAATCTATTTTTGAGCAAGTGGTTAGCATCTGGAATGTCTGAGGTTGCGGTGGAGGCAGATTCACTTGTAGTTTTCAAAGGGAATTAGATCATTATCTGGAAAGAAATGAGTTTGCGGGGCTAGGGGGAAAGAGTGGACAAGTGGGACTAACTGAGTTTCTCTCATAGAGTGAGCTGGCACAGACAGGATGGGCCAAATGGCTTCCTGTTATAAATATTGTAGATTCTATGACTAGCTTTTAACCCATCATATGCATCATGCAGCTTTATATCCCTGGACTATCATGGGGAAAATATCTCTTGAATTATTTAATTCCACAATGACTAGTTCAAAAGCATGAGGAAATTCTTCATAAACATCCAAGAGCCGGAGGTTTTTAATCTAGGCTACATAATCTACTTTGCAAAGTTATGTTCCTGGGGGGAGTGTTCCACACATGCGATAGTGGTCAAAAAATTCATAGGCTTGCTCCTCATTAATTTTAGTAGAATTTTAATAAGTTTGAAAGATCATTTATTTCTTCCGTTTATTGGATTTTTCATGAGGTTTTGTGGTGGTTGGTCTAGTGCTACTTTCTACTGCAAATCTCTCCTCATTGCTGATAGGTTCCCAGAGGAATTTCCTGTTTGTCACAACTTTTCAGTTAAAGCAATGTTGAGAAGACACCAAGTCATTCCATGCCAACCCACAGCCAGTTTTGCAATCAAAATGTGTGTACCTTGCTTTGTTAGAGGATTGATGGATATGAAGTTTGTAAGTCGCAGTGGCAGTCATGATATTAGGCATGAATAAATATGACAATGTCTAAGGGTGGATGGATTATTTGGAAGCACTTTAATCACATTGTGCCTTGCTTTTTGTGGTATTGAATTCAGTAAGTAATGCAGCACCATCTTCAATATACCAGGTGTTAAATGGAGTAACTTTTTGGTTGTCTTCAGTCCCATGCCTTCAGAAACATGTCTTCAACTCTGGAGGACATATTACAAATTTGCTTCCCATTTGTGTGAATCAGTTGCTATTTAAATGGGTCCATTTTCATTTGCATTGAAGACAAAGGGCTCCAGCTTTTTTTTTTGGCTAATGCTGAATGGCATCTAATTTTTTGGAAGGCATTCAGCTGTGAGGCCTAACAAATTTTCTCACTATATCTTACTGAGTTTAACTCATTAATTACTTACCATACGCCTATGCTGTCCATCATATCCAATTCTGGCATTATCTTACCACATATGCAGAGAGACCTGCCACTCACCGATATCCTCAAATTCACATCTCTCTTAATACCTGTCACTGGCTCTCATTTTGAGAGGAAAACAGTCCACAGCAAAGGAAAATTAACCTTGCTATTTATGTGGAGAGCCCAGTTGGCTGACTGTGTTCAAGCCCCTGAACTGGTATCAGCGGCTGCCCTTGGCTTACCGTGCTAGGACACCCGACCAAAGACATCCACCAACCCCCCTTCCTCCGACTTGACTGAGGCCGCTTCACAACCATGACAATCTTCCTGGCTTTGTGTCTGCACTAATCGGCGAGAAAAGACAAAAGTAGTATGACCTGTTATCTGTGGCTGAAGGCTGCAAGAAGTCAAGGCACTGCAAACCAGTGACACTGTGAGCATCCAGATGGGATGAAAGTGAGTGAGGAACTCTGACTTGTGCCTGGTCTAGTCCATGAGCTGGGTGTGTTTCCCTGAGCACAGAGTGTCCTTGCTCCAGGGTTACAATGAGAGTTGCTAGTGCAGCCTGAGGTGCAGCACTGAAGTGGAGAGGTGTCCTGTAAGTGGAGCAGAGATGTGCCATGAGGATTCTTAGAGGTTGGTATGAATTGAATGTTAATGTCCACGGACATGTTGTGCTTTGTGGGTTGTAGTCATGAGATATTGGTACCCACGGGCAGTTACCTGCTCTGATTTCCATTTGAGTTTTGCCAATGTTTAGCTTGTTTGACATTTTTGGTAATAGAGGGAGATGAACATTAACGAGGCCACTTGGGCTGTTAACAAGGTGTTCACCAAGCAATAATCGTCTTTATGTGGTAACTCACTGCTGTCCAGCAAGAAGCTTGTTGTGGCATTTATAGAAAAGCATAAAAATGGAGTGAAATGTTCCTGACCGCGAGGTCAACCATCTTGAATTTCTTATCAAATTCTGGCACAAACATCTCCATAGCTCAGATCACACAGACCCCTATAAGATTCCACTCAGAGTTTCCAAGAGGATGTTCAATACCCAAGTGGCAGGTTGAAAATTCACTTTTGAGGATTCATCACACTGTCTTTTTGACTGTTTTATCTTTTTCCCTGTTTTATCTTTTTCCCTCTCTTCCTTAGAACGTCTCGAGCTAAAACGGCCTACAAACATTTCTAAAGCCATTAAGAATTTTTGCTTTCCCTCAAAAATTCTTAAACTTCCTTTTTATTGCACACTGGTGTGGTTTTCACTTGACAATAAGCCATTTCAAGTTAAAAATACTTGCAGAATCAGAAAACATGATGGCAGCACTGAGGTATCAATTTGATGTCTGTAGGTGTGTTGGGATTCATTTCTGCACTTTCAATTTTTTAAGTGTGTTCTTCTTTTCAATAACATCACAAATATGTGGATTGGCAACAAATCATTACGAAACCTCTAATGTTGTTCCCAAGGCTAAAATGAAATCAAATGAGTGGAAATGAGCAGGGCTGCTTGACCATTTTGGCATGCAGTAACAGTAATGTTATAAAATGGTTTGCTGACAAATTGAAGGGTCTAGGCCCGAAACGTCAGCCTTCCTGCTCCTATGATGCTGCTTGGCCCGCTGTGTTCATCCAGCTCTACACCTTGTTATCTCAGATTCTCCAGCATCTGCAGTTCCTACTATCTCTGCTGACAAATTGAGTGTCTTTGGACTGCGCTGTTTCGGTTTTATCAGTGTGCCTGAAAAGGGGCTGGCAGACAGTAATGTTATTCACTCAAATGTATGTTCATTGAAAAGATTATTAACTAATGAGGGAGGTGGCACACTACTGAGATCTAACAGATTCTCTTATCTTGTCATCCATTTAAAAACATTCACACTTATTTAGACTGACTTTGGACTGTATCAAGTTTCACTGCAGAGGGTTATCTGAAGGATCAAAAACAGAAGTTGCTGGAAAAGCCCAGCAGGTCTGGCAGCATCTGTGAAGAAAAAATCAGTTTTAACGTTTCGTGTCCGGTGACCCTTCCTCAGATCTGAAACGTTAACTCTGCCAGACCTGCTGAGCTTTGCCAACACTTCTGTTTTTGTTCCTGATTTACAACATCTGCAGTTCTTTCAGTTATCTGAAGGATGTCCCACTCCATTGATATTTAGGCTTTTTTTGGCACTTGCAACCATATCATAAAGCTGTAATAAATAATATGCTAACATGAAGTAACGGAAGATGAAATGGTCTTCATGGCCAAACAGAACTGATTTAATTTTGTTCCTTTAGTAAGTGTAGTGTAGTGGTTTGAGTTCACCATATTCTGAAGTGTTTATTGATGTTTTGCTGCGTCTAGAGAATGAATACATTGAAACAGGCTTCATGAATT
Organism: Rhincodon typus; assembly: GCF_021869965.1. NCBI lineage: Eukaryota > Metazoa > Chordata > Chondrichthyes > Orectolobiformes > Rhincodontidae > Rhincodon > Rhincodon typus. Next base: position 62,674,557 of record NC_063342.1, on the reverse strand, counting down.
GCCTTTTGACTTCATCAGCTATATGTCTTATTAAGAGACAGATCAATTCCTAGTGGGAGTAGCATGCTTTAATAGTAAATAGGTGTACGACAGGGTGTAAGCATATACTCAAAGCTGACGTTCTCTTGCAATGTTAAAGGTGTTCTCTATTGATCAAGGTGCTGTGATTCAGTCTCAATATAAAATCTTTAGAAGAGATTTAATAAATATTTGGATGACCCCCTGAAGCATGCTGTGATATAACTGTGACCTCAATAGTCATATTTCAGGTCTGTCCTAGACATTTGGAACTTGTGCAGCTCAGAGCAAGGAGCTCATTCACCTTTATTATTATATACATATTGTTAGTAAATATTATTTAGTAAAAACTTACTAGTCTGAGCTGAGGTTGTATGAAGAACAGGAAAGCCTATACTAAAACAAAATCCATCTGGTCTCATGGATCAAGTTGTTATTTTGAAACCCAATGCCATTATGTAAAGAGAAACAATTACCCTGGGTCTAGCAGCCAAAATACCTTACTAAAACAACATCATGAACAGCAGATTAACTCATTCATCTCACTGTTGTGTGTTGAATTTTGTTGTATACAAAACACCATTTCAGAAGTAAAACAGAAATTTTTGGAAACTATCAGCAGGTCGGGCAGCATCTGTGAAGAGAAAATCAGAGTTAACGTTTTGAAGGTGTTCTGAGGAAGGGTCACCAGACACCGAAACGTTGCTTCACCTGGAAAATATGTTTGGGCCCTTGGATACTGGGGAGGGGGGAGTTAAATGGGCAGGTGTTGCACCTTCGCTCGTTGCAGGGGAAGGTGCCAGGTGGTGGGGTGGAGTGGGATGTTTTTGGGAGTGAAGGAAGAAGGGGCAAGGGTTACCCGGATGGAATGGTCCCAGTGGAAGACGAACAAGGGAGGGGAGGAGAATATGTGTCTGGTGGTGGCATCTTGCTGGAGGTGGCAGAAATAGCATCTTCTGGATGTGGATGCTGGTGGGATGGTCGGTAAGGACAAGGGGAACCCTATCGCTGTTGCAGGAGGGAAGAGAAGGGATGAGGGCAGAAGTGCAGGAGATAAGTCGGACCCGGTTGAGGGCCCTGTCCACAACGGTGCTGGGGAATCCTCGTTTGAGGAAGAAGATGGACATTTCGGAGGCTCCCTTGTCGAAGTTGGCCTCATCTGAACATATGCGACAGAGACAGAGGAACTGAGAGAATGGGATGGAGTCTTTACAGGAAGCTAGGTGTGAGGATGTACAGACCAGGTAGCTGTGGGAGTCAGTGGGTTTGTAATGGATATTAGTGGCCAGTCTATCCCCAGAAATGGAAACAGAGACGTCAAAGAAGGGAAGGGAGGAGTCAGAGATAGACCAGGTGAAAGTGAGGGCAGTGTGGAAATCAGAAGTGAAATCGATGAATTTTACCAATTCCGGATGAGAGAGGGAATCAGCACTGATGATATCATCGATGTATCGGAGAAAGAGTTGTGGGTAGGGGCTGGAATAGGACTGGAACAAGGAATGTTCCACGTACCCCACGAAGAGACAGGCATAAGTGTGACCCATATGGGTACCTATGGCAACCCTGCTAACCTGAAGAAAATGAGAGGAGTTAAAAGAGAAGTTGTTGAGGGTGAGGACGAGCTCGGCCAAGCGGAGGAGGGCGGTGGTGGGTGGGGATGGTTCAGGTCTTTGCTCCAGGATGAAGAAGAGAGCCATAAGACCATTCTGGTGGGGAATGGACGTGTAAAGGGGTTGCGTGTCCATGGTAAAAGGAGGTCGCTGGAGCTGAGTCTTCTCTTCCCTGGTCCAGCCTCAGCCCACATACATCCATGATTCCTCTGACCCTTTCCGTCAGTTTCAAAATTTCCAGTTTGCAGGCTCCAGCTGCCTCCTTGTCACTGTGTTGCGAAGTTGGATAGAGTACTTGTGGATTAGGAGGCAGGAAGTTAGAATTTCGTGCTTGTAAAATGCTAGGAGGGAGAATATTGTGTGGTCCCTTTTAAAAAAGAAATCTGTGAACAGCAGCTTGAAAGTTTGCAAGTACACAGAGAGCACCAGAATTGAAACATTTGTATCGAAAGGCCATACAGTTAGCAGGCCAAAGCAGCAGTAATTACCAAGTCAACAAGTTTTGAATTTAGCCAATCAATTTGAATCAGGCACTTAAATAACAAAAACCAATTAAATTTAAATCTGATGGTTTTGACAACATAGGACCAATGCTATTGTAAGAAATTGATATGTCATCAAGGGTTTAAAAGAAGGGGCAGCTGGGGAAAGACAGGAGAGTTATCTGCCATCCAACAGAGCTAACAGCCCTCTGCTCTCAAGAGAGAATCACTGGCTCTCACAGACTCCTCTAATTCTTAGAGAAAGAACCATCCACGAAACAAAAGTACCTACTACACAACTAGTACCCTGATAGAAGATTCAATGGAGAAGGCATTCCTTACAGAAGGATCATTGGAGAAGGCACAGAGCAGTCTGGAAGACATGTAGTCTGGCTGTAATTTCAAGAGACTAAATTTTTTTTCATATAAGTGGGACTTATATTTATTGGAACAGCATACTATTAGATTCTTGCTTTATTCGGGAATAGTTAGTAATTAGAAGGGATTTATTCAATTTGTTAATAGTTTAGTTAATTTGTTCACCATTATAGTTAGATAAGTAAATTGTTACTTGTTGATTGTAAAGTAAGTGTCAGGTATTTATTTTATTTAACCACTACAAGTTGCTGAAAGGAATGTTACACCACTTTTCACAGTCCTTTTACAGATTATAGGGTGAGGTACCACCACCACTTTATAACAATACCATTTTATAACCTTCACTTTATAACAGCTGAATACTTGTAAACAATATGAGTGAATTTTATGTTCCTTAATGAAGGAGTGAGTCACCATGGAAATGATGCAGCACAAAGACGATTCTTTCAACGTATAATTGCAGCAGTGTCATGATCGATTGCTGTAAATTGCTATAGGGGATGTGGTGCTAAAACATCAGGGAAGCAAAAACTCATTAATGTCGTAGATTGTCTTAGATCTATTAACCCCAGTAAGGTGCCAAAATAGCTGGCCTGAACCGTTTGCAATACAGTAGTAATCTCATTTTTATGCAGGGACCTAGAAGGCCAGTAAGGAAAACCTGCAAAGAAACAACAGCCGAAATGATTACAGTGGTAACTTCCACTGATTAAAGTATAGAAAGGAGGCAGTGGCATAATGGTAATATCACTGGACTAATAATCTGGAAGCCCAGGTTAATGTTATGGAGATATGTTTTCGAATTTCACCATGCAAATGGTGAAATTTGAATTGAGTTTTTAAAAAGACATGTCCGGTTCAATGCTACCATGTAACCATTGTTGATTGCCATTAAAAATTCACTAATGTCCTTTAGGAAAGGAAATCTGCCATCCTTACCTGCTGTAGCCTATATATGACTCCAGAACCACAGCAATGCGGTCGACTCTCAACTTCCCTCTCAGCAATTACAGATGGGCAATTAATGCCAGCCTAACTAGCAATGCCCATGTTCCATGAATGATTAATAAAAATGCTTAATTAAAATTCTAGTTGATTCAATTCCTGATAAATATTGACAATGATTTGCTTTTTATGCTAATTCCAAAAAGCGCATTTAATGATATCTAAAAAACTGGGTTCCCAAGCAATTTGTAAAAATTTCGTCCAGATTTCCCATAGCAGAATAAAGGATCAAGTAGAAAGCTTGGTAATATGTGTCCACTATCCATTAGTTGGGCAATCAATAATGGTGCTGTAGATACGTTTGTTTTCTCTAGAGTTGAAATTGCCACAGTCTCCTGATCACCTCCCACCTTACACCCTCTTCAAACCTGAACTCATTCAAAATAGTATCAGAGATAGTGGGAACTGCAGATGCTGGAGAATCCGAGACAACAAGGTGCAGGGCTGG
>NC_063342.1:62590100-62670216 GCF_021869965.1 Rhincodon typus | reverse complement strand
TGAGGGATGAGGTGCGGGAGATGTGGGAGACACGGTTGAGGGCGTTCTCGACCACCGAGGAGGGGAAGTTACGGTCCTTGAAAAACGAGGATTCAAAATAGTGTTGTCCATATCGAGTCCCATTCATCCATCAGGCCCAGTGCTGCTGACCAATGTGAACTTGCAGCCTAGCAATGGCCTAAATTTAAAATTCTCAAACTTAGCTTCAACTCTCATCATGTCTTCCTTCACTTTACATTTCTGTTAGCTTTATCAGACTTACAACCTTTCCAGGACTCTGCTCCTTCAGTTCTGATCTTTTTTTCTCCAATCTTCGTTGTTCCACTGTTGGTGCCTTCAGCTGCCTAGGCCCTAAGCTCTTTGCTCAAATGTGAAAGGGTAAGATTTTAGGAAGGTGATGAGGGGTTTGCCTGCTTGTAAGAGAGCCCTGTGCTTCCTCATTTGGAGAAGGCCCAACTTATTAAGTGCCCCTCAGGTAATTAAAAGGCCAGCAATGTGCCTTCCCCGGGATAGAGGACCCCAGGGGTGGAAATCCCACCTCTTCAATGGCTGTCCGACAATCAGGGGCCAGCAGCGATCCATTGTAGGGCGTGCCATCAGGGGACAGGTGGTAATTGCATGCAATGGACAGCGGGAGAGACCAAGTGACCTCAAATTTCCCTATCTGTCCTGGTGGAAATTAAATCCATCTCTTCACAGTATGATACTAGGCCTCCAGTTCATTGTTCCAGTGATATTATCATGATGCCTCTACTATTTTGTCTCATTGCACACGCTGATGCTGTCAGAGAATAATCAATAAAAAGATTTCTGTTCCACAAAGGCCATTGCTAGTAAACTGTTAAGGATTCCCATTTTGATGCTAATTTATCATATCATCACAACAGTTTATATTTTTATAGCACTTTTAACAAGGCTCTTAACAAGTCCCAAAGTGCTTCACAGGAATGTCAAGATGCAAAACTTAGCGCTGAGGTGCTAAGGTGATATTTGGACATATAAGAACGGAAGAAATAGGTACAAGAATACTCTATTCAGCTTCTTCAACTTGCTCTCCTATTTGATAGGCTCAAAACCAATCTGATTTTGCTGTCTGCTCCAATTTCCTGACTGTTCCCTGTAAATGCTGACTCCTATCCAGTTCAAAAATCTTTCTGAACTCAACCTTGAGCATATTTAATTATAATTCTCCAGAGCTCTCTGAGGTGGAGAATTCCAGAGGTTCATGACTCTCTGAGAAAAGAAGTTTCTCCTCATCCTCCTCATAGGTGGATGACTTTTTATTCTTAAAGAATGCACACTAGCTGTAGAAGCCCCAGCGAGCAGATGCATCCTCTCAGTAGAAATGAATGGAACTCAATTCAAATAAAGGCTCTGATAGCAGAGGTTTAGATTGAGTGAAGTTTGTTGAGATTGGATTGTGGGACTTCACAATGGCTGCATTGGAAGTCAAATCTAGAGGAAACAAGGACTTTAATAAAGTTTTCAGCAGCAGATGAGCTGAGGTGGGGGTGAAGTCTAGTGATGTTGCTGAGGTGCAAATAGGAAACCTTGATAAATGTGATTGAAAATTCAGTTTAAGAGAATATATGACACTAAGGTTACAAACTGGCTAATTTAGATGCAGATAATTTCAAGGGAAATGGATAAAATCAGCAGTAAGCAAATGGTAATTATGGCCAGGAAAAGTCAATGGCTTCATTCTTCCCAGTAGTTTACTGGGGAAAAAAAAAAGTTCTGCTTATCCAGTACTAGATGTTAGATAAATGGTCTAATAATTTAGAGAGAGTGTTTGAGAAAGATAGAGTTGAGGTAGATCTGGGTGTGGTCAGCATGCACGTAGGACCTCAAAGCTGTGATTTTGGATGATATTAGTGGGAGGTAGCAAGTTGGTGAGAAATATGATGCTCTAAACAGCATAATGTGGAGGTGCTTGTGCTGGGGTGGACAAGGTCAGAAATCACATAACACCAGGTTATAGTCCAACAAGTTTATTTGAAAACACAAGCTTTTGGAGTCTTACTCCTTCTAATGACTAACACCTGAAAAAGTAGTAAGACTCTGAAAGCTTCTCTTTTCAAATAACCCTGTTGGGCTATAACCTGGCGTTGTGCGATTTTTGATCTTAAACAGCATAACACTGGAGTGAAGCAGTAATTGATGTGTTTCAGCTGCTTTAATTAATAACCAAAAAATTAAATAATAAATTCATAATGCTGACGTCAATTATAGTGTTCAGGTGATATGGCTATTGTTTGGTGGATATGCTATCTCATTAACTTCTTTCCAAATTTTTAAAGGACTAACAGAAGTCTGTTACAAATGTGATGCTGTCTAGATTTGATGGAATTCATCGTTATTTAGTGTAATGATCAATCTGTTTGCAATTTAACGGGTAGTTAGATTGGAAAGATTTTGTGCCATATGTCCCATATCATATGATACAATAGCTACCTTCCACACAGCCTGTTTGCTTTATTGAGAGGTAATGCTAGTGATTAAAAGGTGTGTTGCTCAGAGCAATCTTGTCTTTCTTCATCTGAATGAAGATCAGAAGGTTCTAGGAATATTAAAATTCCATGATGCTGCACATTGATCGATCCGAACAAAAGATATAATTATCATTCAAATAATGGAGAAATGTCATTTAAAAGTCTCATTGCATAACCTTCAATTTAAAAGTGAACTAAACATCCAGCTGAGGAGTCAGTGAAAGGCTTTATAAAGCCTTTCAATCTGCCTTTTGAAGTATATGGCTTGTAGGAATATTTAACATAATCATACTCCTTTGCTTCTTAATTTCACATGGGATGAAATACTGTTGATGTCTGATAAAGACAAATATGGTTCTGCTGTAGATTAAATGATTTTATGCTCCAAATTTCTTTGCCTAACATTAACAAGTTGTTTCATCCCTACTTCTATTTATGTTTCTTGAACCGTGCATAATTTCTTGATTGAAAGAGCAGTTAGCAGTCCTTGCCCAGAATCTTGTGAAACTTGGTATTTTTTTAAATAACATGTTATGGCCAAAATTCTGAAAGGTCACGTTAAAAACACAGAAAAAAATTGAGACATAAGTATAAGATTGTAGCTGCAAAATATTTTCATACTATATATGACGTTTAGAAGAAGAAACCTGACAATATATTGAACCATATTCATTGTCCTTTTGCCAAGCAACATCATTTTCCCATGCATCCTCAAGAACATTTTAATGGATATGACTCATGATTCATGGAAATGTTGTCCAACAGTTCCAGATCACTAATAATTAGCATCTCTTTTACTCAGGTTCTGTATCTAATAGTGCTGTGCGTTTTTTCACAAACTGTTCCATGTTGCCAATGCAAAGTACTAGTCACATTTTTGTGTGCAGAATCAAATGCTAAATGACAGACATAACCAAAACCTAAATGCTACAGCTACAAGTGTTAAGTGGTGATCAAGGCAACTTCACAAAAAGATCTGTAGAAACTACAATGTTAGTGCTGGTCTATTCCAAGATTTTAAGAAACAAAAGCATGACTAGAGAATCACAGAATTGCAGATATCTTATGATGCAGAAAGAGGGTCATTCAGCACATTGACTTAGTACTCGCTCATTAAATGAGCATCGTTACCTTGTGCCAATTTCCTGCTTTTTCCCCTTACCCCTGCACATTATTATTATTCATATTATAATCCAACACCTGCCTGAATGCCTTAGTTGAACCTGCCTCCATCACACTTCTGGGTAGTGCATTCAATACCAAAACTATTCGCTGAATGACAACGTTTTTCCTTATATCACTCCTCTTACAGATCGCTTTATATCTATGCCCTCTCATTCTTGTTTCTTTTACAAGCCTGAACATTTCCTCTCTACCCAGCCTGCTCATGACTTTGAAAATCTCAATCAGATCTCCACTTAACCTTCTTCTGTCCAAGGAGAGCAGTCCTAAGTCTTTACTCAGAGAGTAGTAAGGGCGTGGAATGCCCTGCCTGCAAAAATAGTAGACTCGCCCACTTTAAGGGCATTTAAATGGTCATTGGATAAACATATGGATGATAATGGAATAGTTTAGGTTAGATGGGCTTCAGATTGGTTTCACAGGTTGGCACAACATCGAGGGCCGAAGGGCCTGTACTGCACTGTAATGTTCTATCTTCTATGTTCTATGTTCTAAGTTCTTCAATCTATAATGAAGAAGAAAAAATGATAAATGGTTGGATGAAGGGAATACTCCACTACCTTTATTTAGAAAGGGAAGGAGACAAAAACAGGTAACTATAGGTCAGTTGGCTTACATTTGCTATTAGAAAAATGTTAGAGTCTTTTATAGAGGATGTAGTAGCAGAATATTTAGAAATACATAATGTATCATGCAGAGTCAGCTTGGCTTCATGAAGTGGAAATCATGCTTGATATATTTACTAGAATCATAGAACTATACAGGATGGAAACAGACCCTTTGATTCATCCCAGTCTGACCTAATCCCATGTGCCAGCATTTGGCTCATATCCCCCTAAACCCTTCCTATTCATGTACCCATCCAGCTGTCTCTTAAATGTTGTAATCGTACCCGCTTCCACCACTTCCTCTGGCACCTCGATTCATACACACACCGCCCTCTGTGTGAAAAATTTACCCCTCAGGTACTTTTTAAATCTTTCCCCTCTTACCTTAAACCTATGCCCTCTAGTTTTGGAGTCTCCCACCCTAGGATAAAGAACTTGGCTGTTCACCCTATCCATGACCCTTATTATTTGACCCTCTAAGGTCACCCCTCAGCCTTTGACGCTGCAGGGAAAGTAGCCCCAGCCTATTCAGCCTCTCCCTATAATTTAGACCCTCCAGTCCTTGTAAATCTTTTCTGAAGCCTCTCAAGTTTGACACCATCGTTCCTTTAGAAGGGCAACCAGACTTGTACACAGTATTCTAAAAGTGGCCTCATCAATGTCTGTACAGCTGCAACATGACATCCCAACTCATATACTCAATGTTCTGACCAATCAAAGCAAGTGTGCCAAACACCTTCTTCACCATCCTGTCTACCTGCCACTCCACTTTTAAGGAACAATACATCTGCACCCCAAGTCTCTTTGTTTGGCAACACTCCCAGGGCCCTACCATTAATTGTAAAGGTCCTGCCCTGGCTTGGCTTATCAAAATGAAACACCTCACATTTATCTAAATAAAACTCCAACTGCCATTCCTCAGCCCATTGGCCCATCTGACCAAGGTCCCATTGTACTATGAAATAATCTTCTTAACAGTCCACTACACCACCAATTTTGGTGTCATCTGCAAACTTACTAACCATACCTCCTATATTCACATCCAAATCATTTACATAAATGAGGAAAAGCAATGGACTCAGCACTGATCTTTGTGGCAGACTGCTGTTCACAGGCCTTCAATCCAAAAAGCAACTGTCTATCATCACCCTCTGTCTCCTACCTTTAAATCAATTTTATATCCAATTGGCTAGCACTCCCTGGATCCCATGTGATCTAACCTTACTAACCAGTCTACCATTGTCTGGAACATTGTCAAACACTTTGCTGAAATCCATAACGACAATGTCTACCACCCTGTCCTCAAAAATCTCAATCAAATTAGTGTGACACAATTTCCCATGCACAAAGCCATGTTGACTATCCCTAATCAGTCCTTGCCTTTCCAAATGCATGTAAATCCTGTCCCTCAGAATCCCCTCAACAACCTACCACCACTGACATAAGGCTCATCCATCTGTAGTTTACTGGCATTTCCTCATAGACTTTCTTAATTAATGACACCACATTAGCCAACCTTCACTCTTCTGGCACCTCACCCACAGCTGTCGATGATACAAATATTTCAGCAAGGGACTAAAAATTTTGTCCCTAGCTTCCCACAATGTTTGGGGAAACACCTGATCAGGTCTCGGGTATTTATCTACCTTTAGGCACTTTATGATCTCCAGCAAAGAATCACAGAATCCTTACAGTGTGGAAGCAAGCCATTCAGCCCATCAAGTCTACAGCGACCCTCTAAAGAGCATCCCACCCAGACCAACACACCCCCCCACCCTATCCCTGTAACTCTGTATTTCCCAAGGCTAACCCACCTAGCCTACACATCTCTAGACACTGTGAACAATTTAGCATGGCCAACCCACCTAGCCCACACATCTTTAGACTGTGGAAGAAAACGGGGCACCCGAAGGAAACCCACACAGACTCAGGGAGAATGTACAAGCTCCACACAGACTGTTGCCCGAGGGTGGAATCAAACCCAGGTCCCTGGCACTATGAGGCAATATGCCGCTCTCTTCTTTGATGTAATATAAATTCTTTTCAAGATATCACTATTTATTTCCCCAAGATTGCTAGTTTCCATGTCCTTCTCCAAAGTAAATACTAATGCAAAATATTTGTTTAATATCTCATCCATCTCCTGTGGTTCCAAACATAGACAGCCACATTGATCTTTAATTGACCCTATTCTCTCCCTAGTTACTCTTTTGCCCTTAATGTACTTATAGAATCTCTTTGGATTCTCCTTAATTTTATTTGCCAATGCTATCTCATGCCCCATTTTTGCCCTCCTGATTTCCCATTTAAGTATACTCTTACTGGCCTTAGGTTCCTCAAGGGATTCACTTGATCTCAGTGTCTATACCTGATACATGCTTCCTTCTTTTTCTTGACCAGAGCTTTGATTTCTCCAGTCATCCAGCATTCGCTACATCTACCAGTCTTGCCCTTCACACTAACAGGAACATGCTGTCCCTGAACTCTTGTTATCTCATTTCTAAAGACCTCCCACTTCCCATCTGTCCCTTTAGCTGTGAATTCTTTAAAAAGGTAACTAGCATGGTAGATAAAGGAGAAGCAATGAATGCAATATATTTTGATTTTCTGAAGTCTTTTAATATGGTACTGTTTGTTAGACTACTTAATAGGAGCCCATCGTGTTGGAGGTAGTACATTAGTATGGCTAGAGGATATGTTAACTAATGGAAGACAGAAAGTTGAGATTAGGGCACATTTTCAGGATGACCATTTGTAACTAGTGAAGTGCTACAGGGATCAGTGCTGGGGTCAAAATTATTTATAATAATGACTTGGATGAGGAAAGTGAATATACTATACCCAAGTTTGCAGATCACATAAAAATAGGTAGAAAGACAAGCGGTGAGGATTATACAAACAGTCTTCAGAGGGATACAGGTCGGTTAAGTGAGTGGGGAAATCTTGGCAGATGGAATATAATGTGGGAAAATGTGAGGTTATGCATTTTGGTAGAAGGAATAGAGGAGCTAAATATTATTTAAATGGAGAAAAATGCAGAAATGCTACAGAAAGATTTTGGAGTCCTTTTCAATGAATCACAAAAAGCTCGCATTCACATTCAGCAGGTCGTAGGAAAGGCAAATGGAATGTTGGCCATTTTTTTTCAAAGAGAATAGAGGTACGGAGGATTTGCTAACTCTGTACAAGACACTATTTGGACTACAGCTGAAATATCATGAACAGTTTGGGGTCGCTTACTGAAGGAAAGATATTCTAGCATTGGAGGCAGTCCTGAGAAGATTCACTAGGCTGATACCAGGTATGTAGGACCTGTCTTAAGAGGAGGGCTTCTGTCAGTTGGGCCTGTATTCATTGGAATTTAGGAGAATGAGAGGTGACCTCACAAGTATTTTAGAGGACTTGACATGGTAGACGCATAAAGGTTGATACAGCAAGATTCGAATTCCAGAGGGCATAATCTCAGAATAAGGGGTTATCCATTTAAGACAGAGATGAGGAGTAATCTCTTCTTTCAGAGAGTAATGTATCTGTGGAATTCTTTATCACAGAGTGATGTTGTAGGTAAATTGCAGGAAAGTGGGCTTGCGGATTATCAGATTAGCCATGATCTTATTGAATGACGGAGCAGGTGGCTTACTCCTGCTCCTAAGTCTTATGATCTTATGGATGTATCAGAATTGCAGCAATCACCATGATTCTGTGATCCATACTTTTTATCTAGTCACAAATGATGGGGGAAAGGTACAAGCTATGTTATAATCTTGTTGATGACACTGAGCGCTTTAGACGTTATTTTGTGAGTTAAGTAATTTGCATCATAAAAGTACCTGGAATGGTCTGTATTATGATGGAACAGTGGGAAATAAAAAAATGTTGATTCAAGCTAGAACACTGCATTACACTTGTACAATACAATTGCCATTACAAGTGCACAAAATTGAAGTAACATTCACAGTAGCAGAAGAAACCATAGGATGCAGAATCCTATAAATTCCTGATTGATTAAATTAATTAATTTTTACCATATAAATATTAGTTACTAATTATTTTCAGTAAGTAAATACTGTTAAGTACCACAATATTTTAAACAAATTTGAGTGACAGAACAAGACTGAGATGTTTTTGTGAAATTAGATTTCGGTGATCTTTACCTTATATTTATCATACATATAAGATAAAGCTATCTGAAGCACTCCGGTATGGATTATTTATCAAAACACCCTTTGCAGGGCTACCCCAATGTTGCAAGTTGGTGCCTCAATATTGGTTTGGATAATGTGGCAAACGATTGTTGCTCACCGTAAGTTACACTTGTACTTGCTCATAGATTTTAGTGGGTTTTCACGCTGTGATCTGAGGTAATTAGGATTATTTACCATCCAGTTTCTTCTGTAGAAACTGCATTCCCTGCAGGTGATCAGAAAGCCATGTGAACCGGGTAGAATTTGCTTTCTCAACTCATTAGATTAAGGAATCCTTATTGACACAAGCCTATCTAAGTCAGTCTGTTTCAGTCAGAATATTTTAATTCAATTTCAAATTATTTACAGAAAGCAAAATAAAAGCGGAAAGAAAGTTTCAATTAATAATGAGAAGAAAAGCAACTGAAAGAAAAAGATAACAAATCTGCAGTCATAATTGAGATGTGAGCGATTGTGACTCCACACCTGTTGACATCCAATGCCAGATAGATTGTTTGGCAGAAATTTTCAGATTCATCAAGCTGTTTAAAGTTCACTTTTAGTTGAAAAGACATGTTCCAATTTTTCTGGTATGTTTAGCATGTGATTAATTGCTATGTACCATCTTCATTCCATTGCATGAGCATGAATATGAGTTTCTTAGTGAGATTATGGTGTACAGAGGAGCACAGCAAATCAGATAGCAAATTCCTAGTTTCTGTATTTGATAACACGTGTGTAGAAGCTGAATGGTGTTGTCCAATTTACCCCTTAATAACAGTGATATTTTGGAATTTGGACCATATCTACAAGGAAAGCACTCTCTGTAGAGATCCAAAAGGAAAACCTATTGCTGCTATTGGGAGGATCATAGAATGAAATAGCATTGAAGAAGGACACTGAAAACAACAAATGCTGGGGATCACAGCGGTTCAGACAGCATTCATAGAGAGAGAGTAAGCTAATGTTTTGAGTCTAGATCACTTTTCATTAGAGCCATTTGGCCTATTATATTTCTTTAGTGGTGATTTTCAGTTGGTTCCACTCAACTATTCTTTCCCCATTGTCATGTAACTTTGTTCTGTTCCAATATTTATTGAAAAATCTTTAGTGAATTATTGTCAAATGTGCTTCCAACACAATTTTGGGCTGTACATTCTATATAAAACAACTCACTGCATATTTATTTCCTCCTGTACACTTGGAGCCTTTAAGGCAGTTGCGACAGAACTAGGGAGGTACTGGAAATGAACATTGTACACTCTTAGCCACATTGTCATTGCTGAAATGTTGTCTACTGAAGCACAGTACAAACTGTGAAGCTTTGCATAATGTGGTTTAAATACTGTCCTTTGTCACATTTCCTCAACTTCATGCTGAAAGATCACAGCGGCTCATTGTCTTTCTGATCCTGATGTCAGAGTTGAAGAGTCATGCAGGGAATGCACAAATTGTACTTATTCCCAGTTGTGTGTACAATGTATAAATGGGAGTATTATGTCAGGATAGAATTTTGGCAGGCAGCTTGAATAAAATATATTTGTGTTGATAATACTTAAACACAACTAATAAGAGGCCACAACATGCTATGAAAAATTGACTAAAGTCTAACTGTAATGTATAACTGTTGTGGTTATGTGCATTTTGAAAACTGTGAAGCATATTGTAAATTTTTGAGCATGCATTTTAGTTTAAATCTCTTCTTAGTCTTGCATATTTATTTCTCTTCCACGTGAGTACTACATATGATTTGCATCCATTATGCAAGATTGCTCACTTCAATGTGCCTTTGTCTTTACTAAGATGCAAGGCTCTCAGGTTTTGGAGCATTCTACAGAATAGGTGTACTTCCATCCCATGTGTCTCCCTCTGGGTCCTGTTTTCACAAATGTACTCATGGAGACCGTGATTTTAATTTTGCTACATCAAGAATATTGTTTTTTTTGATCTAAAGTATGTTTGTGAAAGTTTTGCATCAATGTTCAATGGGGGAAACACTATAGATATTTTCTAATCAACATGCTCAGAGATGGTATTACACACTACTAGGGCATATGGGACTTGAAACCAAGCCTACAAGAGCCCCAGTGGGACCACTATAAGTACAGACTGAAAATAGGTTTGTTATAATTTTTTTTTTAGAAATACTTATTTAACAGTTTTCCAGTCCTTATCCCTTACACCCCCTGAAACTGCACACACACACCTTTTGCCCACCTGCCAAATCATACCACTTAATGACTCCCACTTCCATGGTCAATGCAGCCCCTAGTTAACCTAAGCCTCTGTACCCACCCCCCACTGGCCCTTTATGACCGTATGCCAACACATGCCACTGTATTGCTAACACTGACATCCTACTGGGTTCTGGGGATAGAGGGCATCAATTCTTTATGGGCCTGTACAGTAGCTGGCCTTGTGCTGAGAAGACAGCTAATGTGATGCCTTTCTCCCATTACATGGCTATGCAAGGCTGTCGGCAGCCATTTCTTCAGTGGCTAATCCTTGTCTGCTAGCAGCCATCTATATAGGCAGGTCAGTCATGTTGAGGGAATCAGGCAATTGTGGAGCCCTCTCTTTGGAGCTGTAACTTCAGCAATGACCACTGCCAGTAGCAGGATCTCTGAGCGCTGTTTTCAATAGAATGACAGCTCCGCTGGCAGCCAGGTCCCTGCCTGGCAGTGATCTACTGCACAACATTATCCTTCAGTGAGGTAGGGGCCTTGAGCAGGATGTTGTGGAGGAGGGCCACTTATCTTGGGAGGAAGAGGAGGAGAAGACTGTGGCTACAGCAGTCTGATTTTGTGTCTCAAGGCTCTTCAGGTGTAGAGCTGAGGCAATAAAACCATTGATAGTAGGAACTGCAGATGCTGGAGAATCCGAGACAACAAGGTGCAGGGCTGGATGAACACAGCAGGCCAAGCAGCATCATAGGAGCAGAGAGGCTGACGTTTCGGGCCTAGACCCATTGGTCTGTCTGGCAGGGAAGGTCAGACCACATACACATGGTGGATGGGCATTTGGCCCAGTGCCTTAACCTACCTGTGCAGAACAGTCACATCTAAAATGCCTGCCATGTAGATACATCTGCTGTTTCAAGCCTGGAAGACATGTTGCCGCTACTTCAAAACATTTCAACTTAAATCAAAATTCGACTAATTGCTGCAGACACTATCCTGTCAAGGAAAGACATTTGGAATGACAGTGATAGGGCTGCTCGTTTTATGTTGCTTTTCTAACCATTTTGATGGCATCCCTGAATTTCATACATTTATCATTGAATGGCATTTTCTACTGTTATTGCCATAATACATCAATGACTAAAATATCCGTTTACTTAGAAGACAGCCCTGATTACGATAAGAAACACTGTCACGTTGTGTAATGTTTTGATGTGTGAAGCTTGCAATGCAATGAGAGCTTGACACTTCAAGTTCGGCTTGACAAGTGTTTAGCCGCCATTCTGCCATGTGTAATCTGTGAAATTGTGGTTCATTGTTATTCAAACATGAAGGGCTGTTTAACATTTGCGAGCAATTCCTGATCCTGCAAGCTATCTGCAGTGAATTCAATTTATTATATTAGTAATTCAACAGGGCAGCAACAAATCTGATGAAAAATAAATTGTGAGCTGTCCAACTGTTTACATAATTTCCCTGGCACAAGTCAAGTAAAATACTGCCAAAGAAGAAAAATAAAGAATCTGGACAAATTATGTGTAAGATCTGAGGAATAATAGATGGTCGTTGGACTCCAGTTTCAATTCTGTCTTTTATAACAGTGTTCACCATTAAGATTGTTAATGTGTGACCTCACTTGGCTCTAGCTGGTCTGAGTCTGACGCATTTTTCAGAAAATTAATGATAATATTACGAGACACGTAACGGGAAACATTGGCTGTGCAATGAATGATTTCCTTTCAATGGTTATGTTCAATGGAAAATTAGGGGCTGCACAAGATTTCCTGAACCATGTACCTTATGGGTCAAAGATAATGGGGAAAATTATCTCAAAATCATTTCTTTCTGCATGACTTTAAAACCAAAATGTATAAATTTATAACACACATGATGTTTTAACCTTGTGAAAATTACATCAATGACGTGTAATATTACTCCTATGCCAACCATCATCAGCAGACGTTATGAAAGTGTCAGTTATTGCTCAGTGGGTAGCTAGCTCCCTTATCTCTGAGTCAGACAATGGTGGATTCAAGTGCCACCTCAAAGGCCTGAACACATAGACTCAAAAACACTGTTGAAGTACGGAGATAGTATTTCACGGCTGAAATGTAAGACCAAAATCCTTTCTGCTGTCTCAGGTGGGTGTAACGGTTCCCACTGCATAATAGCCCAATGTCTAATCAGTCCATAATATCACTAAGATCATATTACTTTGTATTTGGAGTCTTTGCTGTGTGTTCCAAAGTCAGCTGTCAATATGTTAGGAATATCCTGATCTGGCGAAACATGCTGTATAAAGCAAGTTCTTCATGTGTGACTGTGGCCTCTGTAGCTTTTTATAGCACTTGTAAGTTTCTGCAGTCCATTAGCAAATACTCAGGGGCTCTTGTGATACAATACTATTGCCTCTATCTTTGAACCAGGTAGACCTGGGTTCAAGTCCCACTTGCACCAGAGCTGTATAATGACATCCCTGAACTCTGATAGCAAAGTTCTGTACCCATGATGATGGCCTCAACTGTGATCTTGGGTTCATGTTGTGCTACAGGGGGTGATCCTGCCATATCTGTAAAATCTTCCTAACTGTCCTGTTTTGACAGCATCACTTTGATAAATTGTTATGACCTCTCTACCTTAATTAGTTTGTACAGTTTTGACTTTGGCATGTGATTCCAGTCAATAAGTTTGTCTCCAGCACTACCTTATTTTTAATTTTTTGGTAATTATCCCTCTGCCCCACTTAATCGGATTATTGGTCATCCCTTTGCTGGTTATTCAGCTGTCGACACTGTACTCACTGAGTAACAATCTTGGTGTCCTCCAGAGACTCATCATCTGACACTCCACTCACACCAGTTGTATGATCTTTTGATCTCTCTGCCCTTGACCTCTCTGCCTATAAACTCTGGGTCTGTATGCTCACTGCACCTGATGAAGGGGCTGTGCTTCGAAAGCTTGTGTGACTTCAAATAAACCTGTTGGACTATAACCTGGTGTCGTGTGACTTCTGACTTTCTTCGGAGGTGCGTGTAGGAGATACCTCTTTGCTTGCAATGTTTCAATTTGTTCTAACAATTTTCCTAATATTCCTAGTGGAAATTCCTCAAATAATGCCTGGTGCCTTTTTTCCCTTATAACCATCTCTTAACTTCTTATTGAGTCCTTAACGGAAGCGAGTGACAATATAGAACAGAATGAAATGCAGTATTAATTTAACAGATTACTTCTGACCTGAAAAGCCTACCTCCTGAATTTTTTCATGAATAGATTTTCTGTTTTATTATGCATACATTATGTTGTACTCCCCTTTACTGCTTTGAGTTTTCTTCTTATACTAATTATCTTGCTAATGTTTATCAGCATTAGGTTCATCAGCACACTGTAAATTGTGATGTTTTATTACAAAATTTCTGATTTTTACTGGCAACATTATGTACTCAATTAAAGACTTATTTTTCCTGTCTTGTGCACATTTGCAAATTGAACAGAATATATCTTTGTTTACATAAAATTTCAAAGCTTTCAAGCCTTGATTAGACTAAATTCTTTCCCAGCTTTGTCAAATATTCATTCACAGAAGCCATTGCTTGGATTTTCCTTTCAACAGTTTTGTTCACTGGTATAAGATGTGCTTGATTCTAGTGACTAATTAATTTTGTTACTGGAACTATGCCTGCAAGCCTTGTATGATCTCTTACAGGTGAACTAACCCCTTTTTGTAACATTGAGATGACTTCTTGCATTAACTTTCTGCAATATTGGATGAGGGATGTTCCTTGGGCTAAACAGACACCCAGACTTGATTTCCAGATATAAGGCGATATGATAAACTGTTTTCTGCATTCCAAGCCCTGAGAATAATTTTAGAAATTCAACCCCAATATTTTTTGGCTTCTCTTGGTTTTCTAATTCCTCCACTTTGTAAGTTAACCGTAAATCTTTTTAAGCTCTTCTACTTGAAAGTGAAAATCCTGATTCTGGATTACATACCAGGTTTCTGTGATGTTGTTGTCTTTATATTTAAATGTAGCAGTTCTCTGTCCATGGTTTTAAGTTGTATGTCTCCTCATCCATGGACTTTTATAATGGATGTTTGGAAAAGTTTTTGCTTTAAGATGGTTCTTTGCTGGAAAGAAATGGAAACTCCAGTTCCAGCATTCAGTTTGAAACTTGTTTCATATCCATTAACTAAAATTTATTCATTCCAAAATCTTCCCATTGATATTTTGATCACATTTAGGAGTGGTACTCTCTGTCAATAACATCCTCAATCTCTTGTTTCCATTTGTGGTTCTTCAGTTTTAGTCTCTAAAGTCAGGTTTCTTGTTGTGCGTAATGCTTTAAAAAAATCAATTTCTTACAGAAATTGCACTCTGTATTTTTGCGGGACAATCTTTGCGCAGATGCAGTCTTTTCCACTATACTGAGAATACAGGGTTATGTCAGATGTTTCTTGTTGCCACACCAACACCTTTGTATTTCCATGTTTCTGTGCAGCCATGCTTTTACTTCAGAACCCCATAAATTGCACAGGCAGTCATTTTCTTCACAAATGCTATCACCTTAAGTTACTGAAGTCTTTTGTTTTCTAACCTCTGCTTGCCTGGCTAACTGTTCAACAATATCAGCTCTCAACTCCAAATTCTGATAATGCCTGATCTAATACCCTGGTAATACTTTGGTCTGGGATCATTTCATTTTTTTAAAGTTACTGTAGTCTCAAATTTCTGCCAGCCAGTATAACATAGCAAACATTAACATGTACAAGACTTTACATGAGGCTTCCTGAGAGAACCATCTCCCAGTAGTTGTGTGATTTTATATCATGCTTCCTGCTAATGTAAAGTATCTAATTTAACATATTCGCATTAACCCATTACGCCACAGAACTAAGTTACCATTCCTTCAATACTGTTGAAATTCACTCCCTAATGGCACTACGGACATGGACGTTTGCCTGTTCTGTGCTCCTTCACTACTAAAGTGCCAGCCTAGACGATGTCTTTCTTTGGGCTTGAGCCAGTGTTCCTCTGTCTCAGAGGTGAGTACATCATAACTGAATCAAGGTTGGAATTTGCATACATTGCATACAAGGCAGAAAAGAATTAAATAAATTGTGGAAGTACAATTGAATGATAGAAATGTGATTCACTTCATTAACTTTCCATTAATATGCCTGTATAATTCTTCTGGTGAGTGAGTCTTCATGCCTGACTAAAATAAAGCATTGCAGCTTTCCACCACAACACAATTTCTGTAAGTGATTCTGTATGTTTTGATTTTTAATTTTTTGATTTTTAAAACTACCCTGTTCTGTATAATATGCAGCTGCAAGGTTTAAGGTTTTTTCAATTTCTAGAGTACGAGGGATGTTATTATGCGCCAATGAACATCCTTTACCATCCTACATCGTAGTTAGGTTTTCTCACTGGAATTTGCCGTTGCTTAGCACTTGTGCTACTTGAAACTTATCAACTTAGTTCTATAGATTCTCCAGATCTTGAAAAACCGTCTGTGGAATTAAGAATGTAGCTGGGTGCTGTGCAAGCAATAGTGATCAGCAACATCTTTGACCTATGATAGGGAGATTGTCATTGTCATTGAGGAAACAGCAGAAGGTTGTTGGACCTTAGAAGCTGACCTAAGAAACTCCTACAGTGATATCCTGTGGCTAAGTAGATCAAATCCCTGCCATAATTAGCAGCTTTGTATCAGCCACTGCAGACATTTTTATTTCCCCGATTGCCTCCTTCTGTTTTGCTGGGAGTTGTACTCAGGAGCTGTTTCCCTGATGTCAATGATTCACATAATCACCTCAGCTATGGAATTAAGCTCATGTCCAGGATCACGTCCTCTAATGAGGTCTGGAGTCAAAGGGTTCCAGCAGAAACGAAAAACAGCATCAGAGAGCTTTTTGTAGTACATTCTAATGGTTACATTGGAATTTCAAAGTAACCAAGAAATTTGAAGAGACGCATTGCAAACTCTGGAAAGTGCAGCCCTGTTATTCTATTTCTAGGAGAGTTTCTGAAGAAAACTCTTAATATTTAAGCAGAACCTTCAAAAATACGTTAAAAGATTCCTGTTGAAAACAATATCTTCTGCACAAGACTATTCTCTTCGAACATTTCTTTGTTTTGGTTAGAAAGGTCATAACTTAGCAAAACTCACAGCAATTAGCTGAAACCCAATATTGCATGTGATTACTCTAGTAAGGGCGAAACAAAATGATCAATATGTAACCAGGTTCAGTAAATGTTATTTTGTTTAGCAGAATTACAACATTTTTATTTCCAAAATTACATATGTTTTTACTGATGTTGGACAGGTCCTTTACAGACTTTAATCCAAAACAGATGTACATCCAATCATGATTATCTCAGTATATCGTTAACTTAAAAATGAAAAAAAAGATCATTAATGATTCAGGCCTGAGAATGGAGCACATTTTGTCTGTCAACAAGGTTTGTGAGAAAAAGAGAAATCTGCCAAGGGTAATTACTTTAAGATAAATCAATTCCACAATAAAATTAAAACATTATACTGACGCTGAATGTTTAGTCTGAACCCTTCCTCAAATACGCAGTTTGAGATCATGACAGTCATTGTTAATTTATGGTTTTTGAATCTGACTAAGTCAGGTATAATTACTATAGTTTCACGTTGCCCCTAGGAAAATTCTATCAGCTCTTTGGAGGGGAAAATGGCTTTGAATCAAACCTTTCAAATAAAATAGAAATTAGTTGTGATGTGCACACGTAGTAGTATATTGTTTAAAAGAATGAAAGGCACAAAAGGTCTGCTATTCACATGCAACATCTATGATTACATGGACGGCCAGCAATTCATTTCACATTAGCAGCAAGAGTTGGATAGCACAGTTGAATTGTTAAATTATACATTGGAATACATTGATCTGGTGCCTAAACTCAACAATAGGTGCTAATTCGAAGGGATTTTATTTTCAGAAGAACTCCTTTGAACAATCCATGAACAGACCACAACATACTCACATACTTAAAACCTTAGTTGTTTCTTGAGCAGGACCTTCTGACCAACTCTGGGCTTTGACATCTCATCTATTTTGATTCATCTTCACTTAGTCTTGCTTTTCCATTACTTTGCAAATAAACTCAAACTAAACGAAACTAAACCTCCGAGGAGCATGCTCAGTTGCTAAAATGTATAGTGAGCAACCCGTTGCAGTGTTTATTCTGTAGGAGAATGCACAATTTCGAGACTGTGCCAAAAAGAAACATAGAAATTGTTACCTAGCTTGGTTGTTCTGTAAATACATCTCCTCTTCATAATCTGTACACTTCTTTCTGCAGCACCATTTGACATTAGGTGACGTGATGATCTTAGAATGCGTTTGAATCCATTCTTACTCAGAAATATTCCAAACTCTTCTAACATAAACTGTGAAATGAATCTGACACCAACGTCTCTGGCAATCCATAAATTGCAAGCTAACTTCTCAAAAGCTCAATCATTCTGGCACTTCTTGTATTAGATGTAGACTCAACATTTATCCACTCACTGCCTTTATCAACCACAACAAAATAGTCTTCCCTTTCTGCTTTAAATAAATTAATGCATACTCATTCTCATAGTTTTCTTGTTTTTGACCATGGAATAAAAAGAGTCAGGGTTGGATTATTTCTCAATCTTCTCAACTCTTCAATATCTCTTTCTGATTTTAGCTATCAAAAAAAAATGGCTTCATGGCTTCCATGTTGATTTTCCTTGTGCGCTGCCGATGAAGCTCCTCTGAGAATCTTTCTTTCTTGCTAAACCTTGATGGAATAACAAACCTGAAATCCCACACATTACAGTTTTGATCTGCATTCTGTTCATTTCTATTTGAAACATGCCTAAAATTTCTCATCATTACTGTCTTTAGGTGAGCAATTCATGACATTTTTGACCTCCATACTCAGCGTGATTCCCTCACAGGTTTTGTCACTACTTTCTCTGACAGACACGAGTGTGTTAGTTGTGTATGTAATGTAAGTCACAGATTACTCAATAGCGAGAAATGTATTCATTGGAAATTTTGGAAGAACATTTGATGTGCACGATCTGTTGACTGGTATTTAATCCCATATGATGGGCCATCAAAATTAATAGACATCTCTAAACCCATGCTGCTGCTTAGATTCGTCCTTCATTCTTTACCTATTATTTATTGGAAGGACTTGGTGTTTGGTTAACCGTGCGAATTTGATACCATACAAATATTTGTGGAATGATCATAATGCCTCTTTCTAAATTTGTGAACAACTTTCCTTTGACTTTGTGAAAGAATATGAAGCATATGCTGTACGCCTCTCCACTAGGTAACATAACACCACACCGAGATCTTGTGATAAAGCATCAACACTAAAGCCAAATATTTCCTGACATCATAGTGGGGCAAAACAGCATCACTAGTCAGTACTTTATCCAATGCTTATTGACACTCCACACAAAGATCCCAATTTATTCCGCCTTTGTACAGTTGACATGGTGGAGCAAATGTAGCACAGCAAACCAAGGGTGAATTTAGAACAGTACATGGCAAACCCAGTGAATGTTTGGGGTGCTTCTATATTCTCTGGTCTCTTTGCTTTATCTTGCAATAATTACATGTCTTTACCATCTGTTTTGTGACCCAGGTATGTTATGCTTCACACCATGAAGCAACACTTGAGACTTTTGCCTTTGGAATCAGACTTTTGAAGTTGATCTAGGATTTTATTCAACTTTACAATGTGCTCTTTCTCTGTTTTACTGCTCATTAAGTTGGAATTAAAGAGGCAACACTCTTTTTACCTTATATAGTACATAATCCGTGACTCTCTGGAAAACTGCAGGAACAGAAGATGTTGGACAAGGTTGGTTAGACACAGCTCAATAGGCTCTGGCCCCATCATTATAAGGCAAGCATTTATGGTACCTTCAGTTCCTATTGTATTCACTTCTAGCCAAAAGTGCAAATATACTGAAGTTCTTTGTTAGGATTGAATTCTCCTATTGTCCCAAAAATATCGCCAGTGCCTTTTTTTTTAATAGTTTGTGTGCTGACCAAACGTATACATTGTGCATACATGAAGTGATCTTTCAAATATCCCTAAAGTCAACTTTAGAAGTTTCAAGAAATATGTTAGAATGTTCTTTGCTTCTTAATTTGTTGAGTGAAATGACAAAAAGAGTCCAATCTCATTCTCACTCACTTTCTGTTTTGTGTTGCATTCGAGCAAACACATTCTTATATGTAAGCAACCATCAGTGAAAAGATTTTATTGACGCCTTCCCGATAGAGACGGCAGCGCAGAGAGCAATGTTTAAAAAAAGGCCAGTTATTATAATGTATTACAGTCCTTAATGTCGGCTAATTCTTGTACTCTGATCTCTTAACATACAGAACATCTGTCACCTACCAAATATTTTAATCGCTTACAATATGCTACAGGTTTATTTCTGCTCCTTGAAATAACTCAGAGGAAAAGATGTTCAATCTCACTGCTACTTCCATGGCTACTTGCAGTGTGTACGCATGTGATTAATAATACCTGAGGTTCTCCTTCATCAGGTTGCACAAGTTGTCTCGCTAGGCTCAGATTGTGGTGGTACTGCTGCTTAGAAATGTCCATGAAGCTGCTTCTTTGGTGGCTGCACTCTACGGTGAGCATTGTGTATTCATGCCCTTCTTGCCCCATGGGCTCCTCCTCCATGTTGTGCCGTATCAAGGATTTATTGTTGGAGTGGCAGCTCCTCATCACTGCGCGTCACCTCAAAGTATAGCAGAACCACATGTCCAAGCATGGCCTCAGTTGTCACCAGCCTCACAGGAGCAGCAGCTTGAATCCCTTCTACACTGCACCCCACTTCACCCTCCCCTGCTCCACTCACACCCGTGTCACACCCACAATTGCCCTATCAGCTCCACTTGAGATATTCTGTGATTTCTAATCAAGCAATAACCAATACATGATCGCCTCTCTTCTCCTTCTATCACTGATATAAGGAGTTGACCCTGTTTCTCTGGCTGTCTTCCCCACTGAAAACATTTAATCTTCACCGAGGCAATTTGAAAAATTGTTGGTCTGAAATGTCAATTAACACTCATTACCTGTGTGGAAATGCTGTCTAATTTTCTGTGTAGTTACAGAAACATCTTTTTTAAACATTTCTCTCAGGTATGCTGCTAGTCCTGCATGTTTCGCATGTGTTAATCACCTTGAAAAGCAGACCCAAAATGAGCTCCCATGTCGTCTGCTAACTCCCTCAATTGCTTGTCCACTATTGCTGGGCAACTGGAATTGGTGCAGTACCCTGTAACTCAAATTTGTTGGAACGCTCACTCCACTGTGGGATTTGAATTCAGTCTAGTATTTCAAATCGATAACCTTTTATCAGAACCAGAAAATGTTAGAGATAAACTAACTTTCAATGTCAGTGTACAGCCAAGGAAGGTAGGTGCATTTTTGGAGTGTAGGGAGAGGAAAGGAACAAAATGGAGAGGCTTGGGGAAGGGCAGGGAGTTACAAAATAATTGAACTAATGACAGGGCAAAGTAAAAAAAAAAATTGACAATGTAAAAGCAAAAAAAAGGACATTTTTGTAAATGTTCAGAAAATCAGACAGCATCTATAAACAGGTAAAGGGGGTGAATTGACATTGCAGATTAATGATCTTTCAGATTGTTTTGATGAAGATTTAAAAGATTCCAGAAGAATTGACTAAGGCGTGGTAAGCATGTAATAATTCATGACAAAGAGGTAAAAGACTCTGTGGCCCAGCGATGTGGAAGAATATCAAGAGAATGGATCACTAATACAGCTATAGCGAATCTCCACTCTCCACACCAGCACACACATCCTCCACTCTCAAGTGCTCTGTTACAGCCAACAGAGGGCATGAGAGAGTGGTTAATATTAAAATTTCTTGACCTCAACTTCAAGACAGAAGTCAGTGAATTGCTTAGTTGTCAGACAAGGTACTGTTCCTCAAACTTCTATAGGGAGCCAAGGATGAAGAGGCCCGAGGAGGAGTGGGATGAAGACTTGCTCAAATTAAACT
Source organism: Rhincodon typus (assembly GCF_021869965.1). NCBI lineage: Eukaryota > Metazoa > Chordata > Chondrichthyes > Orectolobiformes > Rhincodontidae > Rhincodon > Rhincodon typus. The sequence continues at coordinate 62,648,503 of NC_063342.1, read as the reverse complement.
ACATGCATCATACTTTGCCCACTCATTGAGCTATCTGTGACTGTTTGCAATATCCTATATTTATAAAATAAAAATTTCAGCTCCTAATTCTTGATTGATCATGACTGCATTGTCCAGCTGTGTAAATAATGTTTTACTATTTCTTAATCACCTTTATAATTCATTCTCCAGTTTGTGAGCTGCCATTGCTTTTCATTTCTGGACTTGATTTGATTTATTGTAGTCACGTGTACATAAGTACAATGAAAAGCTTTGTTTGCGAGCAGTACAGGCAAATCATAGTAAGCAAAGACATACAGATCATAAGGTGATTAGACAGAGTGAGGCATACAGGTTACACTGCGCAGGAGGTGAGTGAGGCAAGATCAGCATTAACAAGATCAATATTATTTCAAGTTAGAGAGTCCATTCAACTTAGATGATTAACCTGAATGCACCTACATTGATGCAAGTTACTAGAATATATTATAGTCCATCATGTTTAGATGTTTTATGTAAGTGGCTGGGTGAAATGTGGGAAGGTCTTGGGACTTCTGTTCTTATGTAGAACATATCTCAAATAACATGAAGACATGCATTGTTTAAAAAGATTATTTTTAATGTTCATTCCCTCTTCCATTTCGGAAAAAGATTGAGTACACGAATCCGTGTTAACTTGCCATCATAGCTACGTTTCATTAAATTTGTTAATATGTCAGTCTAATTTCACTTCCGCTATTGGGCATTTGATTCCTGCCGTTTAGCAAATCACAATTATTTGCTTTTATTGACCTCGCTCCTACATATATCTGTTTGGCTTGTGATATGACAGGTGCGAAAAATAACTTCAGCAGTGTTAGAAGCTGCAGTGGTTAGCATTGAGACTACAAGCTGTCTGCAATGCTAAAGTTCCCGAACCCTGCACTGGATAAATGTAGCTGGTCTCAGGGTGCGGCAGGTAGGCGAGGTGTGATCCAGGGAAGGGGTGGATTGTGGGTTTAGGTGCCAATGTTGCTGGAGATCCAGGACTGAGGGATGGGTGGTAGTGTAACAACTATAGCTTCCAGACCCTGTGGGAGAAAGGATCTGGTACCCAATGTCAAAAAGAGACCATTAATGGAGAAGTTCTTCCCTTTCTGTCCAATAGTTAAGCACCCATCTGGCCTTCATCCCTACACCTGCACTCCTCCCGCTTTCCTGAAACATAGCTCTACAATATCAATATTAGCTGTCGCTAGTTACTAATATGCAATAAACTATACTTGGTTAACCAGAATCTTCTGGTTAGGAAATGATTTTCATTGATGACACTTAAAGAGGGTTGTGGCAGCAACTTTCAGTATAAGCAGTAGCTTGAAGGAGGTGGTAGTGTAATGGTATTGTAGCTGGGCTAGTAATCCAGAGACCTAACTCATGCTCTAGGGATAACAAGGTGTAGAGCTGGATGAACACAGCAGGCCAAGCAGCATCAGAGGAGCAGGAAGGCTGATGTTTCGGCCCTAAACCCTTCTTCAGAAATGGCTGTAGGGATTCAGGTTTGAATCTCACCATTACAGAAGGTGGAATTTGATTTTTTTTAAAATCTGGAGTTCAAAGTCTAAAATTGGTTGTCATAAAATGTGTTTCACTGGTGTCCTTTATTAGAAGAAATCTGTTGAATTTACCTGGTCTTGGATTGTCTATGACTCCAAATGCACATGAATATGGTTGATTCTTAACCGCTCTCTGAAATGGCCCAGCAAGTCACTCGGTTGTATCTAACTGCTAAAATGACACAAGGAAGGATTGAAAGTGGACTAACCACATGGCATTGACCTAAGCACCAGAAACAAGAACGATAAACTCAATCTCGAACAGCAGGGCAGAACCACAGAGGTGATGTTATAGTTTTCTACAGTCGGAAGATGGTGTTGCCTTGGAGTCCACAACATTGACACCAGATCTTATGAACTATCATTAAATATGGTCAAATGTGGGCAAGAAAACCTCCTGCTCATAATCACATATGAATTCCAGCTCCCTGTTGATGAATTATTACTCTTCCATGTTGAACACCACTAGGAGGAAGGACAGAGGACGATAACAGGATAGAAATGTACGCTGGGTGGGGGATTTCAGTGTCTACCACCAACACTGGCTCAGCAGCAGCACTACTCATTGAGCTGATCAGGTCCTAAAGGATATAATTACTAGACTGGATCTGCAGTAACTGGGGAGGAAACCAACATGAGGGAAAAATATGCCTGACCTCATCTTCAGCAATCTGCTGGCTGCAAATGTATCTGGCCATGACAGCGCTGGCAAGAATGAAGACCACACAGTGCTTGTAGAGACAAAGTCTCGTCTTCACAATGAGAATGCCCTCCATCGTGTTAGAACATAGAACAGTACAGCACAGTACAGGTTCTTCGGCCCACGATGTTGTGTTGTATGGCACTATTACCATAACAGACTCTGAACAGATCTAGCAACTCAAGACTGAGCATTCACAAAGTGCTGTGGGCTATCAACAGGAACACTGTACTCAAACACAATCTGCAGCCTGATGGCCCAGCATATCTCCCACTCCACCATTACCACCAAGCCAATGGATCAAACCTGGCTCAATGGAGATTGCAGGAGGGTATGCCATGAGCAACACCAGGCATATCTACAAAGGAGGTGTCAAACTCATGAAGCTACCAAACAGGACTACTTGTGTGCCAAACAGCATAAGCAAGTGATCAGAGTTTAGTGATTCCATGGCCAGCAGATTAAAACCAGGTTCAACTGTTCTGCCACAGCCCTGGGAGAATGAGTTGCACAAACATCCTGATCCTCAATGATGGGAGGCTTTCACACATCAGTGCAAAAGATAAGAGATAACAAGGTGTAGAGCTGGATGAACACAGCAGGCCAAGCAGCATCATAGGAGCAGGAAGGCTGACGTTTCAGGCCTAGACCCTTCATCAGAAAAAGATAAAGCAAAGTTTTAAAAGATAAGCCTGAAGCATTCACTGCAATCTTCAACCAGAAGTGCCGAGTCTGTGATCCACCCCAGCCTTCTCTAATGGTCCCCAGCATCACAGATGCCATAACGGCTTGCCTAGCTTAGTTGGTAGAAGAAGAGACTGTTAATTCTCCAAGTGTTGCAATAGAGCCCTGCACCTTAAAAATGGGTGGCATGGTGACTCAGTAGTTAGCACTGCTGCCTGACAGCGCGAGGGGCCTGGGTTCAATTCCACCCTCAGGCAACTGCCTGTGTGGAGTTTGCACATTCTCCCTGTGTCTGCGTGGGTTTCCTCCGGGTGCTCCAGTTTCCTCCCACAGTCCAACGACGTGCAGGTTAGGTGGATTGGCCATGCTAAATTGCCCCATAGTGTTCAGGGATGTGCAGGCTAAGTGGATTATCCATGGGAAATGTAGGGATACAGGGATGGGGTAGGTCTGATTGGGATATTCTTTGGAGGGTCGGTGTGGATGTGATGAGTGAATGGCCTGCTGCCACACCATAGGAATTCTATGATTTTATGATTTCACTCCATATGATATCAAGAAATGGCTGAACACTTTGGATCCTGGCAACATTCCAGCAATGGTACTGAAGATTTGTGCTCCAGAACATGCTGCACACCTAGATAAGCTGTTCCAATGCAGCTCCAGTACTGGCATTTATCTGCCAGTATGGAAAATTGCCCAGGTATACCCTGCACACAAAAAGCAAGACAAATCGAGACCAGCCAATTACTTCCCCATCAGTCTACACTTCATCATCAGTAAAGTGATGGAAGGTGCCATCGACAGTGCTATCTGCTCAGCAATAACCTGCTCAGCGACACCCAGTTTGGGTTCCATCACGGCTGCTCAGCTCATTACAGCCTTGGTTCAAACATGGTCAAAAAAGTTGAATTCCAGAGCTGAGGTGAAAGTGCTTGTCTTCTGCAATAAGCCAACATTTGACAAGTGTGGCATCAAGGAACCCTAGAAAATTTGTGTCAATGAGAATCAGGGGCAAACTCTCCGCTGGTTGGAGTCATACCTGGCACATAGGAAGATGGTTGTGTTTGTTGGATGTCAGTCATCTCAGCTCCAGGACATGTCTACTGGAGTTCCTCAGGGTAGTGTCCTAGGCCCAACCTGCTTCAGCTGCTTCATCAACAACCTTCCCTCCATCATAAGGTCAGAAAATCTGGATGTTTGCTGGCATCAAAAAGGCTTGTTCAATTCTCAGTACAAAAGAATGCTCCACTGAGTGGTAAAAGCATTTCCAACCTGTTAATAGGTTCACTACGACAGGAGAATTAGCAGCTCCCTGGAGAAGGAAGATTACTAAACTCCAAACGAGATTCAGGCTGCATTGCGAGGTGATAGTTTATGGGACCACTGCCAGATCAGAGTTCAGCAATAAGCAAACTGACATCAGAAACTCCATGAACAAAGTTAAAAATGCCTCTTTGGCCAGGGACAACTCTTCTATGGCACTGTAATTCAGTCTGGAAATTTGGAAAGTTAGAAAAAGACCTTTACCTGCACGGGCAGTTGGCATCATAAGGAACAACTACAGAAATGAAAGTAAAATAGTTCATTACAATGCCAGCAATTAAAGTAATCCTGTCACACAAGTTAAAAATGTAAGTAGATCTGATCTCACAGAAGAGGAAAATTGTGATACACTATTCAGTCCATGGAAAAGGCAGGAGATCCTTCATAAGTCCCATGATAAGTGTGGGAATAACACATTCAAATTATAAGGAGCAGGAATCTTTAAATGAATGGTGATTAAAGCAGGAATCATTTATTAAAGCCATAGTCAGCATGCTTCATAGAGTGAAGCTGCAAAAAGGTTGAAAATTCTTCATTTTATGAGCAGAATTTTCATTTTAGCTATGAAAATCAGGAATCCTCCATTTTAGCTGTACAAAAATAGCAATTTTATGATGTAGGTGCAACATGCAGTGAAACCTTGCAAAATACAGCAGAAAAGAGGAGCTACTGTTGTAGCAAAATAAAAGTATTTTAAGCAAGCAAAATATATAATGGCCTTAGACAGACATGGCACCAGAAGTAATATTGCACGGAAAACTTCATTTCAGAGATGGGCCAAATGGGGAGGCAATGGCCTAGTGGTATTATTGCTGGACTGTTAATCCAGAGACCCAGATAACATTCTGGGGACTTGGGTTCGAATCCTGCCATGGCAGATGGTGGAATTTGAATTCAATTAAATATCTGGAATTCAGACTCTAATGATAACCACAAATCCATTGTTGATTGTTGGGAATAAACCATCTGGTTCACTAATGTCCTTTAGGGAAGGAAACTACCATCCTTACCTGGTCTGACCTACATGTGACTCCAGACCCACAGGAATGTAGTTGACTCTGAACTGCCGTCTGGGCAATTAGGGATGGGCAATAAATGCTGCCTAGTCAGTGATGTCCTCATCCTGTTAATGAATAAAAATAAATAAATTTGGACAACTTGGAGAAAACAATTTCTACAATCCATTAAAGCTACCAAATTAGATACTATATCATAAGTTGAACAAGTAAATGCACTTTTATAAATAATTAGAAATATGGCTGATGATCTTAATAGCTTTCCAGAAGGTTAAAAGGAAGTAACAGAGACTTTTGAAGAGGTACTAAAAACCTTTGACAGTTAATTAATCCTTAGAAGTAATAATGAAAGAACATAATTTGAGAAAACAGCTTAACATCCAGAGTAATCTATTAATAATTTCAATACTATTCTCTTCAGGCTAGTCAAGAAATGTGACTATAGTGAAGTCTGAATTTAAAAGAGACGGCATTGTGTGGGAATTGCAGATGAGTCTTTGTCCAAAGAAGACTCGACTCACGTAGAGAAAGCCACTCAGACAGTGAATGAAACACAAGACTGGAGACCACACAGATCAGTCCTAAGGGGAGAAGATCAACCTCGGCACAGAGATCAGCAGAGTCCGTTCAATTCTTAACATGCAAAACCAATTGACACAAGTGAGAAACCAATACTGTGAGTAGCACAGGCACCAGATATTAAAAGACTTTATCAATGTTGCATGACAAAGAAATCTCACAGGCATAGACAGCGCCTAGCTATTCAACCTAGAACAGTAGTCAAAGTCAATGGCCTTCCACCCAGCAAGCTCCCAGTCTTCCAAGTGCAAAGAGAACATATTCTGGGAGAACAGTGATGCCTCTAGATTACCTGAATTTGAAAGCCAGGAGATCAGAGTGGCATGATGGGATATTAATAAATTTAAATGTAGAGACAATTGTATAATAATGGTGAGGAAAAAGAACCTCTTGGAAGAAATATTGTATACGAGATTGAATGGGTTAATACTGAGGTTACTGAGAATGAGTTAATGTTACTGGGTAATATTACCATTGGCATCAATGGCTTTAACAATGTCATATGGACTTACAAGCCAAACAGCCTAGGATCTTGAAAAGGTGAGTTTCAACATCTGACCCTTCTCAAGGTCTTTGTAACAGTGTCCAGCATGTCACTGTAACGTGTAACAAATGCTAACGTGAAATAAATGACATGGTACAAAAACAGAAATTGCTACAGAAACCCAGTGAGTCTGGCAGCATCTGTGGAGAGGTAGCAGAGTTAACGTTTCAAATCCAGTGACCCTTCTTCAGTAACCCATAGCCTTATCTATGATTGCTGTCCACAATGCTGTCTGACCTGCTGATTTTCTCCAGCAATTTCTGTTTTTCCAGAATCCACGGTTTTGTTTTTTGATAAGTTATATTGGGTTAACTACAAGATGCTCTTCTAGTTAGATCAGGAAGTGGTTTTCCTCTGCCACTCTCAATTGAGCTGACCGTGTAGTTTATTCTACTTAAAGAGGATTGTGGCAGTAATCTTTATTATGAACAGCATAAGTACGGTGTAATAAGCTGACATGGCCATACAACAGAAGCTGAGTGCAAAATGGCCAGCATTTTGCTGATTGGCCAGCAACGTGGTCACTGTTGCTGGCCAATCAGCCTAGGCCTCATCTGACTCGTTGTGATGTTACCAAGAGATCAGAGTGGGTGAGCGTCTGGTGGGGAATGCATTCAAGGAATTTTATGGCACTTCTCCCACCTGATCTAAAACCCGCTGGTAGGAAGTTAAGATTCTGCTTTTGAGTACAAAATCTCATCTGACATTCCAATGTAATACTAAGGGGGAGATGCACTGTCATGAATGCTGTCTCACACTAAACACCATAGGTGGATGTAAAGAGAAAATATGACTTGGAAGAAGAACTGGGGCATTTTCTGTGGTGTCCTCATCATTATTTACAGCTCCCTGGAACAGATTAATTGGTCATAATTTCAACTACTTGGAATCCTCAGGATCCTGGCACTCTCTCAATAACTGCATTCTGGGTCTAGCTACGTCAAAGGAGCTGCAGTGGTTCAAAAAGGCAGCCCACCACAAACTTCTCCAGGGAAACTACGGATGGGCAAATTGTCCCAGTCAGTGGTGCCAACATCCCCTGAATGAATGAGTAAAAAAAAGACGGGTTTTTTTTAATTAAGCCTATTTTTCAAATTAAACTGCTCAGAAATGTTCTCACACACCTCTAGAGAAGTTGGGACTTGAACCCATACCTCCTGGTCCACGTATAGGTCACAAGAGGGCCCTTTATCAATTCCCTGTATTTGCTGGCTTCCACATTATCCACTCGTACATAGGCATGTAAGTGCATCAACATGATTTATTGAATAATTTTAATATTAATGTTCACATTAAATAATTTCCAGCAGATTTATTATGAAAACATAAACTCTGAGACATATTTGTTTCTTTCTGAAAGGTTCAAACAGCAAACTCAAACAAACTGCGTCAGTTGGTTATATCACTCGAGCCATGATATCTGAAAATACTAATACGGATTTTTAAAATTAATGTTACATGGTTTTATCATTACATGATGAGAGGAATGAGGTTTTCGATAACTTTCAATACTGATAGCGTTCTGCCAGTAGACGTATTAAGTAAAATTGATGGCTCTCTCGCTGTGAGATCAATGAGACAACTTACACACATCAATGAATTTCAGTGACGCTTTTCAGCTGATAACAAAATGCCTTTGTAAGAATATCGGCAGATCATTATTATCAGTGCTGATTGAAGATTACCACAGTAGCACAGAGCTGTCCTGAATTGTTGCTCCTGTAACTTGGGTGAAATGGTGGCTCAGTGGTTAGCACTGCTACCTCACAGAGGTAGGGACCTGGGTTCAATTCCACCCTCGGGGTGACTGTCTGTGTGGAATTTGCACGTTCTCCCTGTGTCTGCGTGGGTTTCCTCCGGGTGCTCTGGTTTCCTCCCACAGTCCAAAGATGTGCAGGCTAGGTGGATTGGCCAGACTAAACTGCCCATAGTGCCCAGGGATGTGTAGATTAGGGGGATGGGTTTGGGTGGGATGCTCTGAGGGTCACTGTGAACTCCTTGGTCTGAAAGGCCTGTTTTCACACTGTAGGGATTCTATGAACTTCTAATTCTGTTTGGAGGCATGGGATGGATACAAGGTTCTGGAGGACAGGAGGGGATTTATGCCAAATCCATGTTGCCACTGTTTGTGCCAGCTTACACAAGGTCAGGCTGGCTATTGTGCATGGGGGTTGGGGTATTGTCAGGGATGAAAATATTCCAGCTGGAACAGATGCCTCCTACCTCCTGGAATGTTGGTGTCAAGGGCCTGTCCCCTCAAGCCACGCGGTATTACAGAATCACATGAAATGCATGCTGGTCTGAGACTTGGCCATGTGCAAGACTAAGCCCTGGGAGGGCATAAACTGGAGCTTCACGTGGAGGGATGACAGTGGTAACTTACAGTTCTCATCAACCAACCCGGGCATTCTTCTTTGGTTTCTCTAGCTCTGGACAAAGTGCCGTTGATGACTCCTACGAGAACAGCAACAACAGCAGCTTGCGAGAGGGAGAAGGTGCAGGACAAGGGCTATTCTGTCAAACGGGAGCCCTTGCATGAAACGTCACTCACAGGTTTTGAAGCAACTTTGAGGCGACATCTCTGCATAAGTGTCAGACAGTATGGAAGACATTTCAGGATGTCAGAAACAGGTTGGGCCACACCTCTGGCTGTGTAAGGGGCTGCAGTGACAAGGACGGGGTGCCAATCCCATCCTGGTGGCCCCAAACGTAATAACTGCCCTTAATTTATGGCCAGTGGATCATTTTAGAGAGTTGCTGGGGGCCTTCTCGCCATGCTCTTCAACTGATAGGTGCATCTGGGATCTTGCTGTTGCCCTATCTACCAACACAACTCCTCCCCCCCTTGACTGGGGCAGGCAGACGCTAGGATTTTAGGATTCGCAGCTATGAATGGTGTCGCACAGATTCAGGACGCAATTGATTGCACTCACAGAGCAGTCAGAGAGCCCTGCCATTAACCAGTGAACTTGGTGAACAGAACAGCGTCCCACTCCTCAATATACCGATCATTTGAAATCATAACAGCCAGATATTGCGAGTTTGTGCTCAGTATCGATATAGATGCCATGATCGCCCACAGGTGCCAGCCCCTTTCAAAATTCCTTGCAGCATGATGGCGCCAAGTGGTGACTTGTAATCTTTTCACTGTATTCATTTTAGTGCATGGGACAATAAAGCTACTTCAATTAATTTTTTTGTCACCCTCTGTGCGCCCGAGTCTTTGGGCATTATTGCCCTCGCTGGTTGTGACCATGTGTTGGTGATGTGCCTAATCTAATCCAGCGACATTACCCAGTGAGGTGACTGTCTCTATACTGGTGGACAGTGCAGGTGGATGACTTACCGGTGGGCCCTGTAGGGTGTCTGAGCCTTCATCTTTAGAGATGGTGCTGCTGATGGGAATGAGGCTGTAACCTCTTGTGCTAGGCGGGCTCTTTGTCTGGTACCAGTGCCTGTAGAACGGAAGAGAATGGGTGAAGATATACAAAACGTTATGTCAACTCAATATATTTGCCTTGCTGCACTTCTGAAAAGTGTAGAACGCAATGTTGCTTGATGGCTTCCTGGCACATTCCTGTCTTCCCATCACCCCTGTAATGGTCTCAGGCTTCCCCAGACAACGCAGCTGGTGGGGGAGAGGTTTGATACCCGGCACTCCTCAGGTGACCTCAGCCCTCTCAGTGAGCTTGATCTACAAAGTGATATAAATAAAGACTGAGAGCAGTGGCAATAGGTACAGGAAGACTATGTAAGCATGTGTAATCATGTGAGGTGTTGAGCCATCCTCAGCAAGTAATTAGAGCCCCGGCAGGGTTAATAGATTGAGAACATGAGAGAGTGTGTGAACCCTTGAGTGCACGTCATGCATGTGAGGGGCAGTCGCCCTTGATGAGATGCCCATGCAGTGGCACAATCGGGCTGAGTGATACCTGCTGTGAGCGTGATCTGGCAGAGAGAAGAAATTTGTGGAAGGCACCAAATCATACTTTTTCAAACGTGTACTGTCCCCAGGTTTGCTGGTGAGATGCTTTTGCAATCATCCTCACTGCTACCTGTAACCAGGCTGGATGGGCTCACTGAGAGGGCCTGGTGGTGCCACATGCTGTGAACGGGTTCTCTCTTCTTTCCTGCACGGCATCCAGCAGAACCTGTGTGGAGGCATCACTGAATGTGAACTTCAGCTTCTTTTGTGACATCTTCAAGAGTGTTATGCCTGATCAACACAGGCTCCTGAAATACTCCTGGCTCGAAGTGAGTAAAGGATGGTCCAAGAGACCTTTGAAAATGGAATCAGAACCAATAATGAGGTGAGATGCATTTAAATGCATGAGATAACTCAGCCTACGCCATGGTGGAAGTGATGATGCTTAATACGCTGATAACGTTCTTTAACTTCAGACTGCAAAATTCCGGTTGCAGCCTTTAAGTGTGTACAAACAATTCTGTACATTAATATGACAGTCAATGATAAATATGAAACAGCATTTAAACTAACTCACATATGTTAGTTTGAAAGCAAAGGGATGATACGAGTCTGGCCCTTTGAACTGAGCTCTGGCCGTGACAACAGTGCTGTTGCTGCTTTTCGCTTCTTCTCTGAAGAGATGTACTGTCGTGGTACTTTACCCTCTAGAAGAGATCTCTGTAGCTTTTCAGATCTCATCAAGTGGCTGAAATAATGACATTTTCTTTTTGTGGTTTGCAAATGGAAATGTTAACATACATCTTGGCATTCACATTTCAAAGGCCTCTATTTTCTTCCGTCGATATTTAATTATTATCCAGACTTCTAAGGCATGAAGTGGGTAGAATGTAGCATGTTCTGAGTTTTTATCCTCGTTACTAGCTTGAGTCTTCTTGTTGTTAACACATTCTTCATCCTCACAAAAGAACTTCTGGCTACCTCCATTCCTCTTCTAACTTTTGCATCACATCCGTCATCTTATGTTATTATTTACCCTAAACAAACCAAGCTGTTCCAGTATGAAATGATCCACATTAATCTTTACTTTCTTCTGATTATTTCTTCTAACAGTCATTGCTTTATCTTTCTGGCGTTTATACTCCATTCATATTCTGGAAAGCACAAATCTAAGAGTGGATAATTAGATAAGGCTCGAAATTACAAAATTAATAAAAGGAAAAAGTTAAACGTTCTGTATCTGAATGCACATAGCTTTTGAAACAAAATAAATGAACTTACAGAGAGATGAGTGCAAATGAATGGGGCGGGTCCTGAATATTGAAGGGTTTGTGATATTTAGGAGATACTGGGAGCTAGGAGAAAAATGGAGGGATGATTCTCTTAATTAAAGATTGCATTAGCCCAATAGAGAGGGATGAAGTAAGTTCGGGAAACCAGGTTGCAGAAGTTGTTTGGTTAAAGATGAGAAATGATAAAAGCAAGACATCACTTGTGAGAGTGCTGTACTGGCCCCCAGTAATATTGTAGGATAGAGCATAAACAAAGAAATATTGAGAGCTTGTCAGAAAGATATGCAGATAATCATGGGAGATTATGATCTACATATAGACTGTAAAAATCAGGTGGGAAAGGGCAGAAAGATGAGGACTTCATAGAAAGCTTTCGTGGTGGGTTTTTAGAACAGCATATTTTGGAGGCAACTGGCAAGTTATGTGAGAGCTGGCATTGTGCAACAAAATGGGATTAATTAATAAACTCATGATAAAGACCGCCCGAGGTCGAGCAATGATAATATGATTGAATTTTGCATTTAATTTGAGGAACAGAACAATGGGTCCAAGGCAAGTATTTTATACTTAAATACAGGTGATGATGAGGGCATGAAAGCAGAGTTAACTAAAATAAATTGGCAGACAAGGTTAAGGGGTAGATCAATAAAGATACAGTGACAGACATTTAAACACTATTTCAGAATACATACAATCAATACATTACAACCAGAACAAAAAAAATCAAAGGGAAGGACGCAACATCTGTGATTAGGCAAAAAAGGTTAAAGATAATGTCAGTCTTAAGGAGACGGCATATCATTATGCAAAGACTGGTGGGTAAGTCAGAAGATTGGATAGAAGTTTAAAATGATTAAAAGATTAATAAGGAGAGAAAATTAGAGTATAAGAAAAAGCTTTCTGGGAAAATAAAAACAAAAAACAAATCAGCTTTGATAGTTAATTAAATAAGGAAAAGAGTTAGCAAAATGAGCATTGGTCCAAAAGAAAGTGAGTCTAGCAAACTTATAATGGAAAATAAGTACACGGTAGATGAATTGAAGAGGTATTTTCCATTGGTCTTCACTATCGAAGATGCAAGTAATCTCCCAAAAGTAGCTGTGAATCAGTAAATTGAAGAGGGAGGAACTTTAAGAACATTACAATCAAAAGGGAAGTGGTACTCAGCAAATTGTTGGAACTGTGGGCTGATAAATCCCCAGGTCCTGATGGATTAAATCATTGTGTCTTCAAAGAAGTGGCTATTGAGATAGTTGATGCATTGGTTTTAATTTTCCAATATTAATTAATTATCAACCAGCTCAGACATACTCTGACAATCTCCGGGACAGATGGGTCTTGACCAACTGGCATAGAGACAGTAACACTACCTCTGCAGCACAAAATCCCTAGCTTTTAATTTCATATTTACAACATCCACTTGACTTATAAAACCATAGTGATTCAATGTTCCAAGTGACTCATAATGTGCACATCCTAAGGAATTGGATGACATTTCCAATGCTTCCAATGGAAGATATTTTTGATTGAAAGACACAATTATAATGGTCTTCAAGGTGTAAAAACTTTTAAAACTGATCAGTTCAATTCTGGAGAGATTTCTATACTTGATGACAAAACTCTTGATTGTAACAAAGGCCATTCACCAATCTTCGTCCATTTATTTAGAGTAACCATGTACTCTCCACTTTGCTGCTTCTGTCTTCTTTAGCAAATCTTTCCAGTGTATTTAGTTCCATCACTCGGCCTTTGTAAAGGCTCATTCACGGCTGGATAATTTTCCCTTTCTGCGCCACACCATCTTGAAACAGCAGAGCAACATGCACAATTTTGGTAAATGTCAAATTGGAAAAAAAGTTCAGAGATTATAGTTACAGCATCAGCAATGATCTCAACTCTGGGATGAAAACCATCTGCTGGTTGGTTACGCTTTAGTACCATTATTTTCTTCATTACTGTTGTTGTCTTGCTTGCATTAATTTTGGTGAGCCTTACCCCTGATTCAATATCAGTTTCCTTGAGGTTTCTAGCAAGCTGTCTCCTCCTTCAACTGTAAAAAAAATTATTCAACATGCTGCAACTTTCCTAATTACATTGATGATGTGAGGATACAGGTGAAAAGAGAGTAAGCAAATTGTTTGAAACATTGTTTAAGAAAATGATCAAAATGATACCAGGAGGTATTTTAATACTGAGATAACAAGGTGTAGAGCTGGATGAACAGCAGGCCAAGCAGCAACAGAGGAGCAGGAAAGCTGACGTTTCGGGTCGAGACCCTTCTTCAGAAAAAAAGTGTTTTAATACTGTTTATTTAGCTACCGAAATGTGTACCTGAAAGTTATATGACCCTATGCATATTTTAATATCTTTTCCAATGTACTCAGGATGAGGTGAAGGATATGTTTAAAAAGAATATCATTAGTTTCCTTTGTATTTGACAGGAGCACATTATTTTTAATGTCATGCCTTTTAAATCGAACTTTTTACAATTGAATAGAGCCCATCCCTAATAGGTGACCACTCTGTTTCTCCTTGGGTGTTTGAAAGAATAGTATTCCTGCAGAATGCTTTGCTGTGTTTGAGTCTGATAAATAATTGCCTGCAGTAAAATATCTTAATGCTGTGTAAGCGGCTTTTGCAGGAAGTCTGGTTATTGTCCCTGAACGGTCAGCAGAGTGTGCTGGAAGCTGATGAACTAAGCTGACTGTTAAACAGAAGATGACCAAAAGAACACACAGGACATGGCTTTTATTCATAATGCCAATCAACGATGCTTTAATAGAGCCAGACGAACTACAGGGGACTCTTCTATGACGTCTGACACATCTATCATGCTACAGATCAGTATCCTTAGGGCTGACTGAAGTACAAACTGTTGTATAAGGTGCTGGTTCTGAGGGGCTCTTGTTCATGTACATTGGAGCCACTTATTCTGATGATGTCACGCACAGACAATGGCTGAGGACAAGGAGTTCCACTTTAGCTCTCAAAGGGAGCAGCTCCCTAAGGTCCTAGTAATGATGTAGTTACATTTGTAGCTATCTTACAAAAAACTTTTTTTCTAAGAACAGAGCATCAATTCTAAATACTCTCCAGTGGTGTACCCTCCTCCACTAGATATGCTCAAAATAAAGCAGAGATAAAGGCAGATTGGTGCCTGATAACGAACTTAAAATACCCTTATCCAGTACTATATACTGATAGAGGTGGCAAATACTACACTACGGGCCAGGAATGGTCACCTGGGTAAATGCCATAACATCAAGGCCCTGTGTCTGGTCTTGTTTCAGATTTTCAACATTTGGATTTATTGCTTTTTTTTTCTTTCCACTTGTTTCAAATTTGAATGAAACAGTACAGATTCTGAATGCATCATCTTAGAAATTCCTAAGTTAGGCGTACGGTCCTGAATCATCTTCCTCAAGGCAGAGTTTCAGCAGGTGACATTTTCACCTGCACTTTCAAATGCACCCAGGAGCTGTAACCAGGCTTGTACTGTGAGCTGTTAGCAGATCCCCACCTTGAGATGGAGCTCATCAGTGCAGAGCAAGAACACCTCTCAGAACTGTTGTTGTGTATCAAATACAACAAGGGATCACGAGCCTGAAAGCAGGAACAAAACCTCTGAAGGCCTCAGTTGTGACTAAGGTCCTCAATACTAACTCTCGAAGACCATTTGGATTGGGGGTGTAGATGTAAATAAGAGAGGGCAGGAATGTCATCCAGGACATCACGTATCTCACTTCTCTACAGATATTCAATGGGTGCTGAAGGAAGAGATAGTGGCAATCTTTATTGGGATGTTGCAAGAGAGGGTGCAGTCTTGCTTAAGAGATAAGCTCTCGACGCAGACGTTCTGAACTTACGCCTATAATCCCACTTGATTTTGAGCAGAATTGCAGAGAAAAAAAATCTCTCAAATGTGTGTTTTTGTCATGTCCACGTCTTCCACTTATATCTTGTGTTTATTTGGAAGTATTTTTACTTTGTTAAGTTCTTTAAAAGTTTCTCATCCTCTGCTGAATAAATTAAAGACAACATGTTGTGATCTCACACTCTATCCTAGCACTATCCTGTTCCATATCTTTATTGAACTTGGCAAAAGGGAATGATCCTGGACCCATGCTGCAACTTTCAGAATGGGCAGAGGGCATCTGTCAGGAATAGGAACATCATTAAAACTATTGGACTGGAAAGAACACTATGCAATATTGGGGTAGGTACAGATCCTGGCAACTATGACATGCCATCAAGCTCCTTAGATATTTTCAAATCCACTTGTTCAGAGACATTATGACATACCTCTGGAGCAGGTGGGATCAGGTCCCTTGGGTCTAGGAGCTGGGACACTACCACTGCACCACAAGAGGGCCCTTAACCCAGATTTCTTATCTCCATCTATAAATTGTCACTAGTTACTTAGTCAACTCCCTCCAATTGTTTGATCCAATCACACTGCAGCAGTTCCTTTGGCAGTCCATTCCCTGCATTCTGAACCTCTACTTTAAGTAGTTAAATGGACTGGAATGTGTTGGAGAATTTAAGGGCCTTAAGACACACACTTTACTGCAGTGTTTGGTGCTG
Source organism: Rhincodon typus (assembly GCF_021869965.1). Lineage (NCBI taxonomy): Eukaryota > Metazoa > Chordata > Chondrichthyes > Orectolobiformes > Rhincodontidae > Rhincodon > Rhincodon typus. Next base: position 62,632,282 of record NC_063342.1, on the reverse strand, counting down.
GTATGTCTGCATATGCGATTTTGCTCTGGCATATGGTGATGAATTTTGAGTGCAGAGGAAGATAACAATAAACATATCTAGACTTAGGTCACTCGGATGTGATGTTGGAATTGAAGAACTATTCACAGAATCCCCACAGTGCAGAAAGGGGCATGTACATCATAGAATTCCTACAGTGTGGAACCAGGCCATTCAGCCCTTCAAGTCTACACCAACCCTTCAAAGAGCATCCCACCTAGACCCAGCCCTATCCTCACAACTCCACATTTACCAAGGCCAACTCACCAAGCCCGTACACCTGTGGACTGTGAGAAGCCCATACAGACACAGGGAGAATGTGCAAACTCCACACAGACAGTCACCCAAGGATGGCATTGAACCCTGGTCCCTGGCACTTTGATGCAGCAGTGCTAACTACTGAGCCACTGTGCCACTCCTTTTTAGAGGAAAAAGAAATTGAGAGACAAGAGAATTAAGGTTTTTAACATAATAAAAAAATTGGATATGATAAAATTGCGCAAGTCATTCAAAAAGACGTATAATTAGGACTCAAGGGCATATCTGTGACAAATAAAGGAGTTTTATTGCAATCCAAATCAGGCACAAGTTGACACATTTTTAATGTTCACTTACTGTATCAAATATAGTTGACCAATTTAAATGTGTCCTGCTATGTGTCAGTGTGATTGAATATACATAATCACAATCTGGCTTTTTTTCTATGACTGTATTGAGGACAACCTTAATAAAGGTGGACATAACTCAACTTAAGTGGCACTTAACACAAATGTGGTGCAGTCAGCTTAAATCTGCTGATGCATCTGTATTTTCAGCACTTTAAATTCTGTTGTAATTGCACAACTGAAGTATATATGCTTGATGCCCTTAGTTATGGGAATTGATGGAACGCTTGAATTCAGCTAAAATAAAAGAAATAAAGATCTCGCATTTAAATAGCACCTTCTGCACAGCAAACCTCTTTACAACCAATGAAGGACTTTTGAATTGTGAAATCAATATCGTGATAGGAATTGCCGTAGCCAAATTGAACATAACAAGTTGGCAAAGACAGCCTGAAATAATGATAAAATAATGTTCCTTTAGTCATGTTGGTTGATCAGTAAACATTATCCAGCACTTCCTGTGCTGTTTAGTGCCACAAGATATTTTACATTTACCTGAAAAGGAAGCTGGAGCCTTGGTTTAATTGTCTGGCTATTATCAAGGGTATTTAGAGGATAAGAAAGGTACGTGTTATGCTATGACAAGGGCCTGTAACACTCCCCATGCTAATGTAGCACCACATGAAATCTAACAGTCTTTGCAGTTCTGTGCACATGGAAATATATAGAGACGCACAGCACAGAAACAGACCCTTCAGTGCAACCAGTCCATGCCGATCATAATTCAAAACTAAACTAGTCCCACCTGCCTGCTCCTGGCACATATCCCTCCAAACCTTTCCTATTCATGCACTTATTCAGAAGTCTTTTAAACGTAATTATGCCCACACCCTCTGTGTAAAAAATGTGCACCTCATGTCTTTTTTAAATCACTCTCCTGTCACCTTAAAAATATGTGCCCTAGTTTTGAAATCCCCCATCCTAGGGAAAAGACAATCACCATTAACTCTATCTATACCCCTGATGATTTTATAACTTCTATAAGGCCATCTTTTAATGTCCTACACTTCACCCTAGCTGACTAGTTCTTCATGTTTCAGTATATTATGATTCATATAAAGCTGGTCTTCCTCCCAGTCAATACGAAAACTACTTCGAATAACATTATTATCCATGAGTGCACGTTTTCTATGGAACAACCACTAGTTTACTGCTTCCAGTGCAAACTCCCAACATACAGTTTTTTGTTTGTATTTATATCATAGATTCCAAATAGAGCAAAGATAGTGATTAGCATCATTTGGCCTAACTGGTACAAAGGTATTATTTAGTAGTTTCATTTTTCACATCCTTTGGAGTATATATTAAACATGAAAACGTTTCACGAGACTATTCAAAGAAATCCAGAGGCGTTCTCTCAGATGTTCTAGTCACAATTTATTCATCAACCATATCAACACACAATAGATTTTCTGGTTATTTATCACATTAAGGATTGTTGGATCTTGCTGAGTGCAAATTGGCTGATGAAAGTCCCCATGTTACAGCAGTAACCACACTTCAAATATATTTAACAATGTCATGATCTCTTGGGAGATATGTGAAGCAAAATGACCAAATTTACCAAAGGAACACCAAATAAAGAAATCGCCAAAAATTACCTTTTTGTGACTTTTCCTTTAATACAAAGTAGAACCAGTACAAACCAACATGAATTAACAGGAATATGATACTTCAAACAGAAAAATCACTTTAAATAGTCAGGATAACAAAAGTACATGTTATGCTATGACAAGCGCCTTTAACATTTCCCGTACTAATGTAGCACCATGTAAAATTTCACAGCCTTTTCAACTTAATTCTTTGGCTCTTCAGTTGCATTCATTGGCATGTGTATCCTACCTGAGGTCCCCAGATATGGACCACAGTGACATTGTGCACACTTCTCACTCATATCATGTTGGTTTTGATGGTATGACTTTTCAGAGTTCCTTTTCGATTAACTGTGTTCTGTCCTAGCTGACGAAATTACTGGAAAAGTCAATTCCCAGAATAAAATCTGGTTTGTTAGATAATATGTTGTTTCTTATTTTGATTTTAACAATGTGGTCATTCACTAAAACATAAGTACGCAAAGCTGCAGATTTAGTTTCAGCAATAAAGCAGAAGACTATTGCTCAAAAACATGAAGGTAAATAGAATAAACCAAATTATTCCCTGATAACACATACTTAATGACTTTGAAGCACATGGTAAAAATACAATCCCTTTAATCTCAATAGCAGCCCATTACAGTACTCACAAAAGAGAGAATTCCCTTCTGTATCCCCTGTGGGTTTTGACTTCGCTGTGACTACAATATTTGGTCATGAGAATCTGATTGATTTGCCCCTGATTTGTCATTTATCCGAGCTTATACTCTCAGTTTCACATAACCCCTTCAGGCTTTTACGTAACCCCTTCAGAGTTTTAATCAAACACTTCTGGTCTGGAATTTTGAAAGAAAACCTTTTGTCAGTCCACTTCATTTTCTCAGGTGCACCATTTTTACACATCCACCTTCAGTCAAGTCTTCTGCAAATGCCCAAACTAAAACTAAAAAAGGTGTTCCTTCCAAAGCTATTGGTAATTTCCCTAAACCCAAAAGAAAACAATTCTAGATTTTTCTATCTGAACACTTAATACAATTACTGTCTACTTTGTTTACTTTTAAATTCTTCCAAGGTTAGCAAAATATTTTTCTCTCGGAATAAACCATTTTTCTCTCGGAATTCTTTCTCTAATACAGTGTTTGAAAAAAATCATACTTATCAATTACTTATGAGTAAATCATTAAACTGCCTCATAGATGCAGAGACCAAACCACATACAACTAATTTAGTATCCAAATTCTAAAATAATATGACAATAAAATATTTATAAATCCCACTCCATACATCACAACTGACCAACAACAATTGGTTAATGATCTGGTTCTCTGCAACAAACTCTCAGTTTGTCTCAATTGCAGCAGATTTAGGATTCAGACTCTTTATCATAGAATTCCTACAGGGTGGAAAGAGACCCTTCGGCCCAACAAATCCACACCAACCCTCAGAGCATTCCATCCAGAACCATGCCCGTATAACCCACCTAATCTACACGTCCCTAACACTATGGGCAATTTAGCACGGCCAATCCAACTAGCCTGCACATCTTTGGACTGTGGGAGGAAATCAGACCAAACTCACACAGAACAGGGAGAATGTGCAAACACCACACAGACTGTCATGCGAGGGTGGAATCGAACCAGGGTCTCTGGTGCTGTGAGGCAGCAGCGCTAACCACTGAGCCGTTGTGTTTGGTTCACTTAAAGATTACTTTCTCAGAAGCTTTTGGAATTCTGTTTTCCACTTACTGCTAAACTGAACATCAACATTTTTGTCGAGAGTTTTGTTGACGTATTCCCATACAAATTCTGTGTTCCTCTTATTTCTGTCTCTTGTTTACTTTCTCTTTGTTTCTGCATCTACATGCTTATTATCTTTAGTCTACAGCTCTCCTTTGACTTGCACATCACTTCTTATGTTGGCAATTATACTTCATTTGTATCTTAATTTCTTTCCTGCTGGTACCGCTGCCAGCTCAAGGCTTGCTGGTGAACAAACCTGTCATATTTTTCAAGAAATTCAAATTGAAACCTTTGCAAATGATACAATTTTTTAAAAGTTCTTTTCAAATATTTTTAACTCAATACAAATTCCTCAGACACTACAAAGAAGTTACAAATTTTCCTTCAGTGTTGTTGCTTCTGGCAGAAAGTAATCACAATTGTCTTTAAATATTTTAGTTTAATTCAGTATTTAATCAGTACAACGCATAGGGTAAGTGACAACTAATTTCCTATTTATTCCTTCAATAGTTGTTCAACACAAACAAAAAGAAAACTGTCTCTGCAGCCGGCTTCACCTGAAGAGATCCTATTAATAATTTAACACTTTTCCCATTGTGCATTTGGGAGGGGGGAATCATCTAAACTTGCTGTGAAAGTTGAAAGTTTGCAGTAAAGATTTACAAGAATGTTGACAGGGTTGCAGGGTTTGAGCTACTGGGGGCAGATTGAATCGGCTCAGGCTATTTTCTCTGGAGTGTCAGAGTCTGAGGGGTGACCTTATAGAGGTTTTTAAAATCATGAAAGGCATGGCTAGGGTAAATAGTCAAAGTCTTTTCCACAGGGTAGAAGAATCCAAAACTAGAGAGCATACGTTTAAGGTGGGAGGGGAAAGATTTAAAAGGGACCTAAGGAACAACTTTTTTCATGCAGTGTCTGGTGCGTGTATGGAACGAGCTGCCAGAGGAAGTGGTGGAGGCTGGTACAATTACAACATTTAAAAGGCATCTGGATGGATACATGAATAGAGAGGGTTTAGAGGCATATTGGCCAAATGCTGGCAAATGGGACTAGACTAATTTAGGATATCTGGTTGGCATGGACAAATTGAATTGAAGGGTCTGTCTCTGTGCTGTACAGTTCTTTGGCTCTATAACCATGGAATGGTGGTTGCTGTGTGGCAGTGCTGATGTCCCTATTTTCCTGTATCTAATCTAATTAAGGTATGTATGTCGATGATTTTCTCGGACTACCATCAATTGATGCCCTTAACGTCCATCCATGACACCTCCTGTTACTGATGCTAACTCACTGACAGGCAGTACGGTCACCAAGTGGGCACCATAACAAGAAAACCTCTGACACTTGCAGGATCCCAAGGAAGTTTGTAATTCAGAGGGACTCGGCACCTGATCAAGGAAGCTGGCATCAGGAATAGAATAGAATAGAATAGAATAGAATTGGCTTTATTGTCACGTGCACTCAAATGAGTGCAGTGAAACGTTTGTAATGTCCCGCTTTAGCACTTTCTTAGGTACAAAACACCCAGGTACAGATACTTAAGCATTTGTTACAGAATTGCAAGAGTAAAGAAAAGAAGTCTAGCATAGCAAAACAAAGTTTTTTAAAAGTTTTTTTTTAAAGTACTCGAAGTCCAGTATAAGAATAAAAAAGTTTCTTTAAAAAAGTTCTCAAATTACAGTCCTTTTCACTAAACCCATGCCAGCACCAAGTTTCCAGACCATGCCTAGCTTCAGAATGCAAGGCCTCGCTGCCTCCTTGCGCTGGCTTTCGGCCCAGGACCCGCCTCCAGGACCTGCTTCCTGGCGCGACCTGGTCTCAGACTCGTCTCCTCTGTTCTCCGTTCCCTCCAGATAAGTTTAAAAAGTTAAAAAAGTTAAAAGGTAGGGGGTGGCGGCAAGAAAATCTACAGAAATGAGAAGGAAAAAAGAGAGAGAAAGGAAAAGGAACTAGCGAAGTAGAGGGGCTCTGAATAGAGTGTCCTACTCTGCTGCCATCAGGAGAGTTACTAACACACACTGCCATACCCTTGCTGCCAATCCCTCCAGCCATGACCACCGTGTGTGACTCCCATTCCAACCATCACTCACCTGTGGATTGGGGTTTATTGATGATGTTTGGCCTCAGGTGAGTGTAGTATCAACCGAAGCCACTTGTCACCCCAGTGTTAGCGATAAAGGTAAAGGTAAATGTGCCATAGTCCTAGAGGACTATTGGGCTGCTTTTTCAATAGACAGAGAGAGAGAGAGAATGTGTGTGAGAGAGAAGAGATAGAGAGATGGCTGGTGGTGGTTTAAGCTGAGGGTCATCACATCTCAGCTGAGGGAAGTGCTTATGAGGGAGAATCTTTCACAGTAGCCTCAGGAATTGAACGAACTGCATTGTAAACCTTCTGTCCAGCCAACTGAGCTAACCAACCCCACTCACCCCAGTGCTACTACTGTTCAATAGAGGTGCCAATCTCCAATTTGTGCATGATACAGCGTTCACCCTTTCAGGACAGAGTAGAGGAGAAATACTTTCTCATTGAGTCTTGTGTGACTCCCTGCCTCAGAAGAAGATGGAGGCAAAGTAATTGAACATTTTTAAGACAGAGGTGGTTTAGGCTGGGGAGTCACTGGGCTGCTGGGAGTAGATGGCAATTTGGAATTCAAAACAGAAACAGATCAGCCATAATCTTATTGAGTGACAGAATAGTTCAATAAGCTGAATGCTCTACTTTTGCTCCTACTTTTAATGTGATGCAGGGCTATCATTGGCTCTGCAGCCAGGGGGCCAGATCCAGCAAATAGTTTTGCCTTCACATTTGCTGTTCAGTGATCTAATTGAGTAGACCAAGATTAAAAGAATCAGAGAGAAAGCGAAGAAAGCGTGAAAAGGGTTTAAAAGCTTCTAAACTTTAGAAGAATAAGACCTTCATGAATCTGAGATGATGGTGAAGAGCAAAAGGCTTTTTTGTGTTGATTTTTACAGCTCTGTATTTGAAGGAAGGAGGAAGAAAATATTAAGAGAATATTTGAATTTTCAGGAGTGAAATGAAGCAATGTAAGGAATGTTTCCTGAGGGCAGATTTGACATTGAATGAGCTATGAGAGGTGTATTTTGAAATGCTGAGCTATTGGTTTGGGTTTTTTTGCCAGATATTAAAAAAAAAATAATTTCATTGCACTGCAGGAAGAGTGAAGTCTGTGTGCTTTGAGGGCATGCTCCTTAAAGGAAGTTGGAAAATGCAGAGCAATTACTGCAGACAGGAATCATCAGTCTGTTTCAACAAAACACATTCATGTCTCTACGAAGGGAATGAGCAGAGAAGCTAATTTCAAAGGCTTCAGAGGAATAGAGATGACACGTGATAACACAGAAAAATAACATGCAGAAGTGAGACAAAATACAGCAAGCCTTACCGTCACATCAGAGCCACATTCAGTGAACCTTTCTCTTATCATTATACAACATATTTGAAAATGGTGGCGCTCTCCACCTCTGGGCTTCTGTTAGAATTTCTTAATGGTGAAAATGTCAAATTTATGTCACACATTGTGTTGGTATGTTTACATTTCTGCATATCAGATTGCGAAAATGGGCAAAAGTGTGAAATGAAAGTACCTGATGGAAGAACACAGAGAAACTTGACGAATTCAGGGGAGATTTACATTTTCTCATCTGAAAGCTCAGGTGTACATCTATAGCAGATTTTAAAGTCAGCTCTCTCTCACAAGTGGCAAGGGAATTATCTGAGGACAATGTTGACATTTCTATGATCTTTATTTTGCTTCAGCTTTTCTATCTCTCTCTCTATGTTGCCCTGTAGCTGGCAGCATTTGTCAGCTGACAACTTCTTTCAGCTGAGAGGGTAGTACAGACATCATTATGGTGTTAGTGTTGAGAGCAACAACACCCACCAGGCATTTGTTTTTTTTCAAAAAACAATAGGGCTGAAATAGATTTGGGGCCATAGGGAATCAGCAGCCCATTTGCCACTCAGTGCAATTTCATTTCTCATAAAAGTCCCTGCAGAAAATGATTTATTGGAATAAAAGAACTCCTAATTCACAGCTGACTTCCTAAAACCAATTTCACTCCAATAAAGCATTAAGCCATTCTAGTTTGCATATTTGCTTTTGTTTCATTGGTTCAGACTGGATGTCCTTTTCTTAAAAGTCACTTACACCCAAGCATTAATGACAAATACTGCACTAATTATTATTTATTATTGCACTTTGAATGGAAAACATGTCGGAAATTCTAACCCTCAAGAAGTAGTTTGGTTCCTCACAACTGATGCTGTTATCAATGACTGCACATGCCAAATCATAAGTTATGAGTCACCAAGTGAGATCACTAAATTGCACAAAATGCAAGTTGCCTGACAGGCAGGAGAAAGAATGTAACTCATGCAAGCTCCTATAATTAATGGCAAATTATTGGCCTTATTAGGAAATAGAGTTGATAGCACAGGGCAGAGAATAGGGATAATGGGCAAGCACTCTAATTAACAGAATCTCATAAGTGGGCCTAGGTTTTCAAATGTAATAAGAATTGTTTCTTAGCTGAGTGCAGCATCAAAGAGCTTCTACATCTCCAGGGCTGGCTGATGAACAAATGCCCCAGATCACTGGCACATGGAAGACTGCTGGAGACCAGGCACCTACTCAGCCCCAGGTAAGAGAGACCCCATGGAGTCAGCCTGTCATAACCTTGTGCAAATGTACAAACAAGCACAAGCGCAGCAGGCAGTAATACAGACAGGGCCCCTTACAATTCTCCCCTTAAGACTCTCCAGAGGTGACTGGGCCCTCCGATTCTACCCTGCCTCTGACTCCTAACATTGTGGAAGTTGAAGCTGAGGAAGGTGAGCTGCATTTATCGGCAGGACAGTCTCCACATGTCTCCAGCCTCCAGCCAAGACTGTCCACACAAACCTTCAAGGTCAACAGGACAGGTTCCTTCTACTGCAGCTCCAGTCCCAGGATGGCATCTCGACATAATGCAAGGGCACGGAAAATGAAAACCTTCTGAAGCTACATAGGTGGAAGGCCATTGTAAATAGAATATCACATTTATAAATACACTGGCACTTTAAATCATTGACTACCTAATTGACTGCCATTTTGGCAGGGATAAGAATGAAGCCATGGAAACAACCCATCTTTAGAGCAGATCATGTTACAGCCCTCTTTGAAGGAGTGTTCCACTCTCTCTCTAACACCCATTTGTTTGGCCCTAGCGATAGCAAATGTTCTGTGTAGCAATGCTTGAAGTGACACCATGGTAATCATTTTGTTCCTCAGGATATAGTTGAAACAACGAATAAGCCTGCGCTGCATATTTCATTAAACTGTTTCCTCCATTGTATCCATGACCTGGGTACAAAGCTACTGCTGTTGCTCATTTCCTCAGCTACTTGCAAACACATTTACATGTTGATAGCATCAGTATCTTCCCCTTAGTGCTGGGGTAAAATATCATAACTTCTGGCTGATGCATTTGCTCTACATCCACCATTGATTCCTGAAACATTGAATTTTCCTTATTTCCATTGTTCCTTTAAACACAGCCAGGATATCACATCATATGGGTATGCATCGCAACCTCTGCATAACTTGAAAATGTGAAAACTGGAAGGCCAAGTGGATTGCTGAGTTCAATGCAATTATTTAGCACTCTGATTTTTTTTTCCATGCAACTCGAGCCACTCTCTCCCACCAGCAGCTGCACTGTAGCCTTTATATCAGGTCACTGAAAATAACTCCCTGTTTTGAGTTCGCATAAAGGCGTAATTCGTTAAGGAATACTCTGCTCTTCATCCGGATGGCTGAACAGACAGCTTTAGTGTCAATGATTGAACCTGATAAAATGAGGATGTGCGAGAATGAATGACTCACACATGATCTTATCTCATTGCAATGTTAAAAAGAGATGACTTCTTTCAAAAATTCAACTGTCTCCTCTGACATGATTTGATGATGGAGACAACGTTTAAACATTAACATCAATGTGAGAAATCACACCTTGGAAAGGGTATTCAGGAAAGCAAAGTTCGGCCAATGTTCCTTAACACTAACAAACTGAACCTGAAAATAATGTCTTTAAGTAGCAGACTTTCAACCCAAACAATGAGTCAACAATCTATAAACTGGGAGCAGATGGGGTATTCGCAAACGTATTTGATAAAGCCACTCATTGATGTAATTTTATAAATAAATTAATAACCAGAAAATAAAAAATTGTGGGAGTTGTTGTATAAGGTAGTTAGCACCTGAAAACATAAGTGACATCATAAGATAATCTTTCCCCTTCAGGAGATGAAGAACTGCTCCTAGGAGGAGCTAACCACAGTTCCGAGAGGTTTTGCAAAAAAAGGCCTTCAGTGCTAAATCTATGCAGCTAATGTTAATGAGTAGCCTGAGGTCTCACAAAGGGCTATCATGTAAGCCAGATTTGCTGTAACCAGCTACTAAGCACAGAATAAACCTATTCTGTTCATCAAGATTGAGCCTCACTTCAGCCACAGACCTTGTTGTACTTTTTCTGTAAGTATCAGCAATTTAGAATAATACCAATAAAAAAGATCAGTGATAGTAACTCTACCCAAAGCACTGCGGATGGTTCTAATGGACAAAACCACAACAGATACCATGGTAGCAGAATTGCTACATGAAAATATACAAGGTGTATTAATTGGCAGTGATGTACTTAGACCGCACAGATAGTCCTGAACTGAAATATATATGATTCTGTGAGCTTGATGCTAAAAAATAAGGACTTTCAATCCTAAATTCATTAAAACAATTTTATCCCGAAAAGAAATTTTAGGAAAGTTTGATTCATTCATCTGAGTTTCTTGCAAGTTTTAAAATTGAATTTCTTCGTCCTTCACTTGAGATTTGATAGAACTTAATAAATTTGTCTCTGTTCGTTGGCAGTGGCCCTGGTAGAATTAATCCTTTGAGTGCTGGAAACAGCTTAACTCATACAAACACTTGTGTAATGAGTTAATTTGTTGTTGGGACAGTCCTCCTATTTAGACACATGGAAGCTAGTCCAGTTTTGAAATCTTGGCCTTTAACCACCTGAGAGCAAGGACCTTTCAAACAGGGTCAATTAAGTTTGATTGCTGGGATTTTCTGATGACTTTCCATTATGTTTAGTGCTTATCATGCTTTATCAAGTGTAATGATAATAGCCCCTCACAGAATTTCAACCGTAATGATTTGCAGCAGTGGAATAAGAATTGAAGCTGGGATTGCTCTTTATAGAGCAGAGAGGTTAAGGGGAAAGTTAATAGAAGCGTTTAACACCATGAGTAATTTTGCTAGATTAGGTAGGAAATAATTGTCTTCACTGGCAGAACAGTAGATAGTCAGAAGAATGGAAAAAACTTCCAAGTGACTCACATTTGCATTGCACCTTTTATGACCTGTCTAAAATGCTTTGCAACCAATTAGATAATTTATTCATGAAGGCAATGTTGTAACATTGCAAATATAGCAACTAATTGGCTCACAGTAAGCTTTCATAAACAGAAATGTAATAATCTCCAGAAAACCAATTTTGGTGTTGTTAATTTAATAAAGAGACAAATATTGGCTTGAATGCTGGAGATAACATCCTGCTCTTCTTCAAAATATCCACACAAGGGTGTAGACAGGACCTTGGTAATGCCATCTTATCTGTGAGATGTCACCTCCATAGTGCGGTGCACACTTAGTGCTTCTTGAGCCTATCGAGCTAGGTTTCATTTGAGCTCAGTTGTCAGGAGTGGGCTTTGAGCACACAATCTTCCAACTGAGTGATAAGAGTGCAAACAATAGAACCACAATTTATGCACAAAACAGATTTAAGTAATTAGCAAATGTGTCCTTTTTCTCGCATATAGCAAATTGTTATGATCTGAAATACATAACCTGAAAAGATATTGGAAACAGATTCTGGAAAAATTTGCAACATGGAATACATAAATACTTGAAAGCACAATATTTTCAGGATTACATGGAAGGACCAGGGAATGAGACTAATTAGTCTGGTTTTCCAACATACAGCACGGACTTGGTCGGTCAAAGGGTCACCTTCAGTGCTGAATGATTCTCTGAATAGGAAGAACAAAATCAAAGTCTTTGAAAAATGGACAACAATAAAGGGATAAAAACTGATTAACAAAGAATGTAACACTGAAAAGTCAACGATGAATTAAGTGCTGGTATTTTGCTCAAGGTTACTTCCACCCCATTGTTTGACACCAGGTCTGTTTAAACAAGGAACTGGATGTTCTCAAGAGTCCTGGAACCACGATGACTCAATCAAATGGGGATCCTGAGCTTCCAATTGTCTGCAGTAGGATGGGTTCAGTGATCATCTAGAGGCATCTTCCTAACTGGCCACCACCATACTTGCCATTCTGGTTAGGATGGCAAGCAGGTTCTTGATGCCACAGACCAATGAAGCAGGCTGGCAGTCTTGCCAATGTCACATGTAGAGGTGCTCACTGCTGAGGCAGCATAGGGATTACAAGGGCACCTAAACATGGAGGCGCCACCTGAAGAACTGGTCATTTAATAGGAGATAGCCACAGATGCCAGGCCACCAATACAGAGGAGGAGCACCTCCACAAGGTGACCTCTAACTGAGGCTGTGACCCTCACGGCCCAGCAAATCTGCACTTAGTTCCTTCATAGGCTGGAGCTTTGACATTTTTGATTCATTCATAGGATATGGGTGCCCAGTATTTATTACCCATCCCTAGTTTCTTTTGATAAGGGGGGTGAGCTGCCTTCTTGGACCCCTGCAATCCATGAGCTGTGAGTAGGCCCATAATGCCATTAGGGAGAGAGTTTCAGGATTTTGACCCAGATCAATGATTTATTTCCAAGTCAGGATGATGATTAGCTTGGAGAGGAACTTGCAGGTGGTGGTGTTCCCATGTATCTGCGGTCCTTGTCCTTATAGATGGCAGTGGTTATGAATTTGAAAATTGTTGCCCAAGAAACCTTTGTAAGTTTCCACAGCGCGTCTTGCAAATTGTACACACTGCTGTTACTGAGCATTGGTGGTGGAGAGTGTGGATGTTTATGAATGTGGTGCCAGTTAGTTGGGCTGTTTTTTTCCTGGATGGTGTTGAGTTTCTGTGTGTTGTTGATGCTACACCCATCCAGGCAAGTGGGGCGTATTCCATCACACTCCTTGGCAATGGTTGCTGCAAGGCTATCTGTCTTCCAAAGTCAGCATTGGTGTGTGAAGGGGAAATTGTGTTTAAAACAATTTATTAGAGCTTTTTAAGCAAGTAACAAGCAGAGTGGATAAAGGAGAACCTGTAGACTTTGTGTGCTTGGATTTCAAAATACATTTCTTGATGACTAAGGGGTTCAAGTGTTACGTGTACAAGAAAGTAGAATGGGACTGAGAAAGATACCTGCCATGATCAAATGGTGGAGCTGACTTGATGGGCCAAATGACCTAATTTGGCTCCTATATCTTACATGTTAGGTGCCACATCAAAATAAGAGCTCAATGCAAAAAAGGGTTAACATATTAGCATGGATAAAGGATTGGTTAACTGACAGGAAGCAGAGAGTAAGGGATAAATAAATGTTTTTCAGATCTGTGAGCTGCAACTAATGTAGTGCCACAGGGATCAGTGCTGAATCCTCAATGACTTGCAAGTTATATCCGTGGCTTGGATGTGAGGATTGAAGGTATGATATCTGAATATGCTGATGGCACTGAGATAGATAAGAAAGTAATGAAACGGCGAAGTAGGTTCAGATGACCGAAAAGCCTACTCCAGCTTCTAATTACTGCGTATGATCTGTGGCCATGTTGGGTGGGAGAGGGAATGAACCATCCGAAAGGAGGAATCCATGCACATTAGAAACTCCAGACAGCACATGAAGACAACTGTCAACAGACAGTGAAAATTCCCTAACTGTGTACTGGTTACATTCCCCTCCCCTCTCTGCAGAAACTAGATCCTTGGAACTATCCAGAGAGAATGGTGTTAGACTGTTACACCAGAGTGAAAAATTCTCACTACACCTGCCTTCAAACCCACCTCCGTCTCCATGACAAAATCCAACTTTATGTTTCCACCAAAAAGCCAGTCATGTAGTGTGGGAACAACAAGAAATTTCTAGGTGCAAGTGTTTTCCCCTTTAATTTTATTAAATTGTCTTTTATTGCAGGTTACCCCTGCTGCTTGAGTGGTGCTACCACTGTGATATCAAATACTTGTTTCAGTGACGATACTGAAAACTCACAAAGCTGTCTTTGCTTAGGGAATCAGTTATTTCTGTGGATTTTTCTAAGATTTGACAGGTTCAAACTGAATTGCAGTGCCAGAGTGAATGAAAATGCATCACCTAGCATAAAGTATATAACAAGCCCATTAGGGACTCTGTATCCCTGGATGGGACCGAGTGAAAACATGTTTAATAACAAGTTGGCAATACAGGGTCTTCTGGAATAGAGGAAAAATAAGAATGAAGAGAAACTAGAAAATCACACACAAATACCACTTCACGTGATGTTATCTCCTTTATTGGGGGAGAAAAAACAAAGCGCAGGCACAATTTAAACAAGAAAACATCAAAACATTCGGTATCACTTCAGTGCAAACAGTTTTAGGATAATAAGCACACATCAGATGCAATGCTACTGATTCACTATTGTATGACAATAACCACTTTGCCTACGACATGTACACAACTGTTCATAGCAATAAATATTTTTTGTCGTAGTTTTTTTTAAACAATAAAAGTACTTGCTGGTAACTGTATATATATATATAATTATAATTTTAGCTCTGATTACAGTGAAAAATATAAGTGTCTTTAGCAACTAGTAATCTTTGGGAAGGGAAATAATTGCAGACTGGGAGGGACACTTTTATCGGTATCTTCTCCTATTCTATGCATGGCTGTCAAGAGATCAGGTCCAAGCTACCACGAAAATTGTACAACTATAACCATCTTAAGCATTAATCTCTGTTAAAACACAAAGAACAGGATGAGGAGAAGCATACAGGCAGGAAGTTATGAATTGCAGATGATAGATTCATTTGAGTGACATGCATCCATATAAATCGTAAATAATACATCACAATGGACTTATTTTCCAAATTCTACTATTATCCCATCATATTTTTGTTTATATACCATTCCTTGAGCCCTTGTTATAAAATATAACACAATTCTTTGCTGTCTTTTAAATCTTCATGCATTATCCAATGTTCAACATTGCTATTACAGTAAAATGCTGGTTAGTTTTGCTGTGCGTTCAGCAAATAACTACAATCTCGTCTGTTTACACTGGAGATCTCTATATAATGGAACTAGAATCAAAAGAGGTCATTTCAGTGAACACAGTACAGGAAGATGAGAATGAGAAACGATTACTGGAATTCAGAAGGGGGTCTGTCAGACATTGGGGAAGCCTAGTGGTATTATCACTTGATTATTAATCTAGAAACTCAGCTCATGTTCTGGGGACCTGGGTTCGATCTCACCATGGCAGATAGTGGAATTTGAACTCACTAATGGTGATAAAATTTAATGATGATCATGAAGCCACTGTCGATTGTTGGAAAAATCTACCTGGTTCACTAATATCCTTTAGGGAAGGAAATCTGCCATCCTTACCTGGTCTGGCTACATGCAACTCCAGACCCAAAGCAATGTGATTCACTCTTAACTGCCTTCTGGGCAATTAGGGATGGGCAATAAATACTGGCTTAGCTAGAGATGCCCACATCCCATGAGTGAATAAATAAATAAAAGACTATTAGCCATCAACAGATAGGGTAAAATGATTTCAGTGTCCCCCATAATGTTTGAACATTGGCTACTTTGATAGGCCTGTCTTTGTTTAAACACAGGCGTGACATTCTTTGAATTCCAAAGCAATATAATATTATTTCATTTCTTAAAACAAAATGAATTTTCTGTCTGCTCATCAAAACCTTGCTGCAGAATAAAACAGTTTACAGAGAATACAATCACATTGCATTTGTCACATTTGCCACTTTCTGGTAAAAGATCAGTGAAGCAAATAATGAGAATAAACAGTTGGAGGTATTATGAACAAGGTCTTGCCTTCCTGTGACCATGACTAATGGTTAACTTTTTCTGGATCATTTTAGTATGGGAGCCTACCTGGCACAAAATACAAAACTGGGATATAAACCCATTCATTTTATAAAGCTGTCTATCTTGTATAGATAAAGATATGGGAGGATGACATTTCTGGCTGGAATTGAAAAATGGCCCTTTGTCGCTGCAATTTCTCAGAAAATGTTCCAAAGCTACACATTTTTACAAGAGTGCAAATAGGTTTCCTTTATAATCACAGAGAAAAACTGGCCACTATCACTGCTATGACTGAAATTACATCCAGAGTCTAATACTGATATTTCCAAAAGATAGTGCATAAACAAGACTGCTTGTGGACTGTTCCACCTATAATGAAGATTTGGGCATTTTCAAAGTAACTTGATGGAAGTTATTGTAAACTAACTTATTTCTACAAAGTAGATTTGGAAGTGGATTCTCTGTTAATGAACTTACTTGTGTTGGGAAAGAAAGAACAGTTCTGAAGAATGGGACCATTTATCAGCTACAGGGACTTCCCATCAACACCAATACACTGCAAGTGAGGTATAGACATTCCAAAAGACCTAAAAACCGTGGATGCTGGAAATCTGAAACAAAAACAAAAATTGCTGGAGAAGCACGAGAAGGACTGGCAGCGTGAAAGTCCAGTGACCCTTCTTCAGGCATTCAAAGCTTTCTCCACTGCAGTGAAAAGGTCTACCTTAGTCACATGGAAGGAACAACAATCCTTACTGTCGAAGTGGACATATTTATTTCCTGCATTAAACATTATAATGTATTTCTTTTGTGAAGGTGACAATTTTAATGCCAGTGTTAAATAGTAACAGTATTTTTTTTTAAGAAAATGACCACAACAATTTGCAAGTATCCAGTGCCATTAACCAGAGAAAATACCCCAAGAAGCTTTACAGAAGCATAATCAAAAAATTTAAAACCAGTCCAAAGAAACGGGTATTAATTAGAGTGACCAAAAGCTTGGCTAAGTGGCTCACTTTAAGCAAGATTTTAC
Organism: Rhincodon typus; assembly: GCF_021869965.1. NCBI lineage: Eukaryota > Metazoa > Chordata > Chondrichthyes > Orectolobiformes > Rhincodontidae > Rhincodon > Rhincodon typus. Next base: position 62,615,155 of record NC_063342.1, on the reverse strand, counting down.
AAAGGCAATGGAAAGGTTTAGAGAGACAATTTTAGAGTGTACAGTTGAGATAGTTCAAGGCACTGCTGTCTTTGGTAGATGAAGTCAGGAGGTGGGGGTGATGGTGAGGAGAATGCAGAAAATTTGGAGGCCTACAGGAAAAAATATAATCTAAGGAAAGGACTGTGAAATCTGATGTGCTATCCAAAATGTCCCATTTGACTTCTCAAAGAAAAGGGTTTCTTTTACAACCTTGACTTGTATTTTCTATTTTAGAACACAACCAATACATGAAACTTTCATGCTTACAAAGAACTGTGGAATTCATAATTATTGGTACAATGTCATATAACCGTGACACTTAGAAATTGAGATAGAACATGTTAGAATTATAATTTGGTTATCAGTGATTGTTAGGTCCAGCAAAACCAACAGTGCAAACTTTGATTATCACAATTTACAAGAACACATCTTCACCTGAACTCAGAGATAGTAGGAACTGCAGATGCTGGAGAATCCGAGACAACAAGGTGCAGGGCTGGATGAACACCCTCTGATGAAGGGTCTAGGCCCGAAACGTCAGCCTCTCTGCTCCTATGATGCTGCTTGGCCTGCTGTGTTCATCCAGCCCTTCACCTGAACTCACTTCAGTCAAATATATACAACTTATTTACAGATTATTACAATAGTCATATGCATCAGGCACATAGATTGTCATTATTTACTGGCTGGCAAATTTAACATTTAAAAAGCGTAACTGAGCATGCGTTTATTTGTACAAATGAGATTAACAATAAACAATGATCAGACTTAGAATCGTACTTTAAGACTGAAATAAAAAATGACAACACATAGTATTCCATAGACAAAAGACAGTACCCCATCATTAGCACATAGTATTTCACCAAAGTATCAGGTTCATTGAAGGAAAAAAAATGCCAATTTACAAAACATAGAATCAATTGTTTCTTTGCATTGAAGAAGAATATCAAGATACTTTTTTATCCCCTTTCAGGTATGAAGTTTTCAAAATGTTTTAGAGCAGCACAAGCTGCAGTTTATGCAACATGCAATTTATTCCCCAAATGACAGAGAAACTGCAGAACTCACAAAGTACAAAAGCATGCATGAAAGCTGTGAAGTTGTTTGTCACAAAGGGATTAAACAAGGCACTATAATTCTTCCTGTTGTACATTCTCCTGTGTGACATATGGGAATTGTTACAAAGTAAAGCTATTTTGATATTTTTCATCTTGAATGAGCACTGTGGGGTACTTTAATAATCATTGTTTTGATGTGAGCTACCTCACACCTCTATGACTGAAAATTCCCAAGCATACACTCATTCATAGTGTAGCTCAGCTGCTCCAATTTGACAATTTAGCTCCATCACTTGAACATGAGAAAGCAGTGAAATATTAAGTCTTCAACATTATTTTTTGCATTTTATAGGATTATAAGCATTTTTTGGCCTTTATAACACTAGAGCACTAACATTTCAGAAAGATAACCTGAAAATGCTAGTTTCTTGGTGATATGATCTGGACGATACGTTTGCTTGTGAAGGTATCACTTAGGCATGGCATATCTGAGTCATACATTTATAACGTCCAACATATCGAAATACACATAGGATATATTGGGGACGTGCTTGTGTGTATGTTCAATGCTGATGTAAAGTTTCCATGGAGTTACAGACATCTTCCTAATTTTCCATCTGTAAACCCTTGAGGAAAATGACTAGCATTGATTACCTTTAACTATTTCTGAATGTTCTTTGCTGATTCCCATAACTGCCTTCTCTCATATTGAACCTGCTTCAGGTTATCTATCTTATTAATCTCAACGTTATTTACAACAAGCTGTATATGTTCTTTGATATCCATGTCCATCAGTATTTAATGGGTGCTTTTGTTTCCCACGTACAGGTAATTTCTTATCTGCTTCTCATAAAGAAATGTACAGCCATATTCAGCATTGCTGAAAGTGCTTTGAGTAGCAGGAAATGGAATGACCAAACATCTCTCCCAGCAACCATCTACATTTTAAAACAATCTTGATTTTCTGTGTAATTTGATGTTCTGCCTAACCGAAGGGAAAAATATTGTCAAATTAAACGCAAATGTAGGGCCATTGTCAACAGTCTGTGTAACTTATTTCAAAAGTTACTTCATTCAAAATATCAGTCTTATGTAAATTGAAAAGACTGAGAAATGATTCCATACTCTTCAAGCAAAAAAGCAGGCAGCCTATTTATTCGGATACCACTGTATGTGCTAGAAGCCCTCATAATCCCTGAATGACTGCCATGGGAAAGTAGCAGATGTTTCTTCTTCTTTGTCGAAGTTCTGTGAAGATATTAATCTGCCTAAAGTAAATGAGGATGATCTCTAGATTCAAACATGACAGCTCAACCTGCGCTGTAACTTGAGGGTTATAGTGTTGCGTAGACAGGACTGAAGTCAATATTTGGTCAAAACAGGGCGTCCCAAAACTTGGTGACAATCTATTGTTGGATTTTCCACTGGGCTGTGAGGATGTCACCACATTCTAGATTTCACCGCCATGGTTGGCACGCACGGCACCACGTCGGAACATTCTGCCATTGGTGCCCAGATCAACTATTCTGGAATTACAGGTCTGGTCTGGTTTAGTCTGGTGCTGGAATTATTAGCCACTGGGTGGTAAGTTGGATACATCAGTATTTGTTTGCTGAACCGAGATACTTTATTGAAGGTCTCAGTTCCAAACATGCCTAACCTGAAATTTTATCCCTGTGGTATTTTTTGCACAAATTTATTTTAAGGTTTAATCACCAGACCGATTTTCTATCCTTGCTTTGGAAAATCTTCATAACAGATATTAAAAAATAGCACATTACCATTGGCAGAATATTTAAATATTCTAGCGTGGTTTCACATTGGAAGGGAAAAATACCTGCAGTGTGGCAGCAACTAGAAAATCCAGCAGTTTCATATAACAGCCTTTTTTCTTCGCCATCCATGATGCTGAGTCTTACCAACTCAACATCACTCTGAAAGGCTTATCCCAATAAATCCTATCCTAATATTAAGAAGCTTAACTTACTTTTTTTTTTCTGAATGCAAAATCACAGCTGAAACCGAATTCACTTAAAAATGGTCTTTGTTACGAAAATGGCACTTTTGGAAACATAGGAACTCCTGATTATGGTACTGCATAATAAGTCACAACTCCTGTTTGAACACATCTCTCAGATATAGTGCAACCTTGAAAGAAAAACAAACTGTTTCTGAAAGACCACAACCCTATTTCTTTTTAACTTTCCTCCCAGTATTCTCTCCGTGAAACCAGAAAGACTCGTTAGGCTGAGATAACAAGGTGTAGAGCTGGATGAACACAGCAGGCCAAGCAGCATCACAGGAGCAGGAAGGCTGATGTTTTGGGCCTAGACCCTTCATCAGAAATGGGGGAGGGGAAGGGGATTCTGAAATAAATAGGGAGAGAGGGGGAAGCCGATAGAAGATGGATAGAGGAGAAGATAAGTGGAGAGGAAACAGACAGGTCAAAGAGGCGGGGATGGAGCCAGTAAAGGTGAGTGTAGGTGGGGAGGTAGGGAGGAAATAGGTCAGTCCAGGGAGGACGGACAGGTCAAGAGGGCGGGATGAGGTTAGTAGGTAGGAAATGGGGGTGCGGCTTGAGGTGGGAGGAGGGGATAGGTGGGAGGAAGAACAGGTTAGGGAGGCGGGGACGAGCTGGGCTGGTTTTGGGATGCGGTAGGGGGAGGGGAGATTTTGAAGCTTGTGAAATCCACATTGATACCATTGGGCTGCAGGGTTCCCAAGCGGAACATGAGTTGCTGTTCCTGCAACCTTTGGATGGCATCGTTGTGGCACTGCAGGAGGCCCAGGATGGACTTGTCGTCTGAGGAATGGGAGGGAGGGTTGAAATGGTTCGCGACTGGGAGGTGCAGTTGTTTATTGCGAACCGAGTGTAGGTGTTCTGCAAAGCAGTCCCCAAGCCTCCGCTTGGTTTCCCTGATGTAGAGGAGGCCACAACGGGTACAGCAGATGCAGTATACCACATCAGCAGATGTGCAGGTGAACATCTGCTTGATGTGGAAAGTCTTCTTGGGACCTGGGATGGGGGTGAGGGAGGAGGTGTGGGGGCAGGTGTAGCACTTCCTGCGGTTGCAGGGAAAAGTGCCGGGTGTGGTGGGGCTGGAGGGGAGTGTGGAACGGACAAAGGGGTCACGGAGAGAGTGGTCCCTCCGGAAAGCAGATAAGGGTGGGGAGGGAAAAATGTCTTTGGTACTGGGGTCGGATTGCAGATGGCGGAAGTGTCGGAGGATGATGCATTGGATCCGAAGGTTGGTGGGGTGGTACGTGAGGACGAGGGGGATTCTGTTTTGGTTGTTATTGCGGGGACGGGGTGTGAGGGATGAGTTGCGGGAATTGCGGGAGACACGGTCGAGGGCGTTCTCGACCACTGAGGGGGGGAAGTTGCGGTCCTTGAAAAACGAGGACATCTGAGATGTACGGGAGTGGAATGCCTCATCCTGGGAGCAGATGCGGCAGAGGCAAAGGAATTGGGAATAGGGGATGGCATTTTTGCAGGAAGGTGGGTGGGAGGAGATGTATTCTAGGTAGCTGTGGGAGTCGGTGGGCTTGAAATGGATATCGGTTTCTAGTTGGTTGCCCAAGATGGAGACAGAGAGGTCCAGGAAGGTGAGAAAGGTGTTAGAGATGGTCCAGGTGAACTTAAGGTTGGGGTGGAAGGTGTTGGTGAAGTGGATGAACTGTTCGAGCTCCTCGTGGGAGCACGAGGTGGTGCCGATACTGTCATCAATGTAACGGAGGAAGAGGTGGGGTTTAGGGCTAGTGTAGGTACGGAAGAGGGATTGTTCCACATAACCTACAAAGAGGTAGGCATAGCTTGGGCCCATGCAGATACCCATGGCCACTCCCTTTGTCTGTAGGAAGTGGGAGGAATTGAAAGAGAAGTTGTTGAGGGTGAGGACGAGTTTGGCTAAGCAGATGAGGGTGTCAGTGGAGGGGGACTGGTCGGGCCTGTGGGACAGGAAGAAGTGGAGGGCCTTTAGGCCATCTGTATGGGGAATGCAGATGTATAGGGGACTGGACGTCCATGGTAAAGATGAGGTGTTGGGAACAGGGAATTGGACGTTCTGGAGGAGGTGGAGGGCGTGGGTGGTGTCATGGACGTAGGTAGAGAGTTCCTGCACTAAGGGGGAGAAAATGGAGTTGAAATAGTTGGAGATAAGTTCGGTGGGGCAGGAGCAGGCGGAGACAATGGGTCGACCAGGGCAGTCAGGTTTGTGGATTTTGGGAAGGAGATAGAAGCGGGCGGTGTGGGATTGGGGAATGATGAGGTTGGAGGCCGTGGGTGGGAGGTCACCTGAGGTGATGAGGTTGTGGATGGTTTGGGAGATGATGGTTTGGTGCTCGGGGGTGGGGTCATGATCAAGGGGGCGGTAGGAGGAGGTGTCGGAGAGTTGGCGTCTGGCCTCGGCGATGTAGAGGTCAGTGCGCCATACTACAACTGCGCCTCCCTTGTCCGCGGGTTTTATGGTGAAGTTGGGATTGGAGCGGAGGGCTGCACGTTCATTATACGACCAATTGTTACCTCAACAATTGCCATTTTTGATACATCTGCCTGAACACTTAGCTTCAGAGAGCTATATGACGGTGCCCATCCCAGTTGACTCCAAGCCTTTCCTTACTAAGGGTCCATTCAAGGTCACTTTCAAGGAATAGTTAGATTTTGATCAAGATCTGGAAATATTACAGTCACATGGGTAATAAAATTGATTTTTTGATGAAAATAAAAGCCTCTCCTGTTTAATTTATTTTCACTTTTCTTCCCCTTTGTCTTGGGAAAATATCAACTCACAGTTCATCATGATCATTGATGTCCTCCTTGTTTGGGGCAACATTTGACTTCTACCAATTTGGTTCAGAAACTTGGTGTAGGCCTATGAGTGCTAATCTACATCCCATTACACAGTTGTATTAGCAGTTAGTGATCTCACAAAGTACTGTGCTATCACATCCTCCAGTTTAATTCCACGTATCTTATATTCCACAGTATTAGATATAATGCACCTCTCTAACCTACTATTTAATCTTCGATATAACATGCATTATTTATAGCCTACTGTCTGGTAGAATAACAAAATTCTCCATCTGTAAGCAGACCTCTCATCATACTGCTTTGTTTATTGCCTGCCACAAGCTGCCCTGAGAGCTTGTCTGACAAACCACAGCATTTTGTGGCATATCTTTGGTACACCATTAACATCCCTGATGTCTGCCCTGCTAAACAAAGAGGGCCTGCTGCATATCAAGATTGTTTCCCACATCTTAAAAGACACTTTTTAATCTGAACCTCGTATTTATTTGACAAAAGCACAACATACACCCTTGATCCCTGAACTGTGAATTTCTCTCACCAACCCGCGGATGCATCATTCTCATTTACATTCTTTACTCTGAGACTGAGACCCCCTGGGCATGATTGTGATTGTTGAAAAAAGTGCTGAATGTACATTGTCTAATGGCGCCAAGCGGTGCCCCTATACGTAACCTTCCCGCTGAACAAAGTTCCCATTGATGAGGCTGAAGCTTGCCACGGAATGGTTCGTGCTTTTGAGTGATGTCATCCGCGAAGCTGTGGTACTCCTGCCCATGCTGGTCGAACGTATGAGGAGGTGGCTCCTGCAGCAGAACAGATTGTTGTTGAATTGCTTTCGGAAGGTCTTGCTCAGCAGGTAGAGAGCGAAGGGGTTAACACACGAGTTGCTGAAGGCAAGAATCCTGGCACAGATGCTGCCAACCAAATGTGCTAAGGAGGTGTCCACCTGCCTGTAATGGTAGGAACGGTATAGATAAATGATGTGGCTGGGGAGCCAGCTCACGGCGAAGAAACCCACAAACACCAGCACTGTCTTTGCAAGTCTTTTCCTGGATTCCATCTGTCAATGAAACAAAATGGAAAGGTTGAAACTTGCTACAGCAATAGCAATGTTGGAAAAGTTTTATGTGAAACTTAAAGCTTATAGTAAGCTCTAAAAATGGATCAAATCATATTGGTTCATTCTGGATAAAAAAGACTGAATAAAGCACAAAAATGCATAAAAGAACGATAGTCAGTTCATCAGACACATTTCTTCAACTGACCTTGTTTTTACATGAGACACTTAATTCTCTTAGAGAATGGACCTTTGTTGGTAAACTGGCAGAAGTGGATTTGCTGAGCATGAACTGCCTGATTTTTCCTTTATGTGAGGTGAGCAGCCAACCCCTCGTCCTCTACCATCAATATTTCATCTTACTCTGTAACATGGCCACCATTTTTGTCCAATAGATAATTGTAGAGACTTGGCCTGAATTTTTCTAATCTTACCTGTTTCTTTAGGTGTATGCAAATCAAGTTCCACCTTTCTAAATCTAATAGACATTCTGTGTTGATCTCTTTTTAAAACGTAGCCCTGTAAGAAATGAGTTAACAGCTTAGCAGAGGAAGGAACACAAAAAACAGAAGTGGAGTTTTTTCCATCTGCAGGTAAAGTGTCTTGGTGAATGAACATCATTGGGTCCAGTCCAGTGTGGCTCAGAACAATTTTATCAAGTAGTCTCTACTCTTTGCACTATAAATGGCTCGGTGGTGTCTGTCCCACAGTACCGCGCAGTGGGAGAGGTGGATGTACTCATTGCTGTCAGTCCCTCCCAGCATTCACACTGCTGCTGTTACAGTGAAAAACCAGCTGCAGACCACTTGAGACTGTGGAACTGCTCCCCCACATACAATGGTGCCTGACTATAGTCACTGAGGAGATGGCCAAAAAGGCAGGTTAGCTCCTTGCTCTGTGGACAGTGACTCTGGATGGGCTGGTGTACAGGGGAGCTGGAGGGGAGGTTATCCCTTTTTCTGCTGACTGTTAAAGGAGGCCACAGCACCAGACACAGTCAGGTTGGATCCAGATACAGGCCCAGGTCAGAGCTGTGTCCCAGCTTAAACAGAACATACAACAGTGCTGGAAGACGTACAATGACTGACTGTGTTCAGCAAGGTTGGGTGGAACCATCTTCTCTCTCCTACCTGACACTCATAGGGTAACCACTCACTCTAACTCTCCTTCTGCACACTCCTCTCACCAAAGCTCACTGTCCACAACTCTTGCCATTACATGTTTTGACACATGCAATAGTGACAGTTGATGGGTCAATGGCTCTGACCCATCTTCTTCCTTGACCTATCAACTCTTCCTGTCTGTTGTGTTTCCTGCTTATTCACTGAGGACACCGCTCCTGCTTTCCTGCTCCTCCTACATCACTACTGACTGCTCTTCGATCATACTCCACCCCTTCCTTTGTCTCATTTCAGGAAAAAACTGAACCACTATGAGGCTGCGGTGTCAGAGAGAGAGAGAAGGGGTGGTGATTGAATTTGGACAAAAGGATCCTCACTTCTTTTGAGGAGAAAATGTTCAATTTTCACTGGAGAAGTGCATGACTACTCATGTGGGAATGGGGGCATCTCAATGTCCAACCAACCCAGTAAGCTTCATTGCACTATGCTGTGTTGATCTCCCATTCATACAAGAGCTAGCTCATGCTTAATTGTCAAAAGCATTGATCCTTCTTAGATGAATAATTGCCTCTCTTTTCTTATGCAGTCACCACGAACACCCAGTGAGCCTCTCGAAAAGAGGCCAGTACTGTTGACCCTCAGCTCCACTTGCTACTTAGAGAAAACAGCCACTGACTCCTCAGAAGATACATTAGCAAATCTTACTCCTGCACCCTCCACTTGCTTAGAGAGTTTCACCTCAGCAAGTTCTCTGTCTGGATGTTATGTGAATAGACTGGAGAAGCTTTGGATGTTCTCCTGAGAGTAGAGAAGGCTAAGGAGATTTGATTGACGCTTAATGACATGAAACATTTAAATAGACTGAATAAAGAGAAATTGTTTCCAATGGCTGAAAAATGATGAACCAGAGGTCAGAAGTATAAAGTGTTTGGCAAAAAAGAAATCATGGGCTATAGGGAAAAAAGGCTTTTACCCAGTGAGTGGTTTGAATGTGGATTGTACTGCCTAAGGTAGAAACAGATAATTAGTAGCTTTCAAAAGGGAACCTGAAAGAAAAATATTTGCAGAGAATTTCTGTAAAGCATTTGAGAAGTGGGACTAGATGCTCTTCAAAAGAGCTGGCGCAGATTCAATGGGGGCCAACTGGCCTCCTTCTATAATGCACAATTCTTGATTTGAAGATTTAGTGAAATGTAAAAGAGAACACTATGTTGTTTTCAGCTAAAGGTGTTTGAATTCCATCAGGTCTTTTGCTACAATCGAGGCTTATAGTTAAAACCACAGTAATCCATTCAAGGGTCCGGTTTGTACCTGACAATTCAATTAGACACAGTATGAATTATCAAAGTGACCAGTTTTAATTCATACTGAATAGATTCATGACATCTAGAGGACAATCTTAAACACTGCATTAATTCCCGTTCCCACATTCCACCCGAGCACCATAATTGCATTCCCACGTCTTCCCTACTGAAACAGAACATACAATAGGATGTCTTTGTATGACCAGGATATGGCCATGATTAAATAATGAATAAAATAGCTTTAAGTTTTGAATGAATGAGCCAATTACTTTATCACTCCATTTAAAAACATCTGTAAACTTGTTCAGCCTTTTGACTGGCCTTTGGGTTTCACTCATGACATTTATTAATTAAGAGTCGGGTTTAAAAAGTCGAGAATGAGCTCTTGTTTCTGGTACAACACCTCACAGGGTATAGCTTGCCCTATCTGGATTATGAAGTTCTTTAAGTCTTCTTTGAACACAGAGGAAAGATATCAGATGCCAAAATAAACACTGTGCCCGAACGGATGATGCTTCAGTACAACTTTATGATCAGTATTTGCAGTTAATGTAGAATAAGCGGTTGATATGAACTAGTCTTTTCTTGTTTAAGTGTGTGAGGCTCTGACAGGGTTAATGCTGAGGATTGCCCTAGAAACCCCTAACTATGATGATGTCATATGGACTTGTGGGGGAGAACTGTATAGAATCTCAAAGGAGCTTTAAGATCTGAATCTTCCTCAGTCTTTGTAACAATGTCTATTAGATCAGTGTAACATATATAGTTGCTATTGTGCAGTTACACAACATGTTGTTTCAGACATGAGCCTCATCTCATTAGATTGCAAAGTGATATTCCTTTATCATGATAGACCAAACAGGCCTAACAGATTCCTACGCTGATAGGGGATGCTGGGAGCAAATCTGCCCCATGGTGAGCATAGAATAGAGAGCTAATACAAAATGGTGAATGGCAATGAGGATTGCTCATATAACCTACTGGCAAATGGAGGATATCATTTAGCTGTCTCTCACAGCACTGGCAACAGTGGAGGGCTTGAAATTTCTTCAGTGACAGCATAGTAGATGTCTTTACCCAAGGATGGGGGGATTTCAGGACAAGGGGGTACATATTTAAGGTGAGAGGAGAGAGGTTAAAACAAGACATGAGGGCAAATTTTTTACACAGAAGGTAGTTTGCATGTGGAAGGCAGTGGTGGATGAGGGTACAATTACAACGTTTAAAAGACATTTGGATAAGTACATGAACAGGAAAGATTTGGAGGGATATGGGCCAGGAGCGGGTAGGTGGGACTATGTTCAGCGTGGACTGGTTGGACTGAAGGGTCTGTTTCCGTGCTATATGACTATGTCTGCTCATGCAGATGATCGGGATTTGGAAGAGCTGGCAGAACCTGACAGAAGAGAGCCTCATGGCAAAATTCAACACGACAGAACCTACCCTCAATGGTAAAGGCTGCAACAGCAGGAGAGTGTTTGGTATTCCCTGGACCTGGAGTATTAGTCACTTACGGACTCCAAATAAAAACAAAATCCTGCATATGCCGCTAATCTGAAATAAAAACACAAAATGCTGGAGAAACTCAGCAGGACTGGCAGCATCTGTGGAGAGAGACAGAGAAACAAAAAGTAACGATAAGTAGCCTTAGTTCCTATCAAGTATTGCCATCATAGTGAGCAGGTATGACAAGGCATGGTTACAGTAAGGGAAATCTAGGGCCATAAAAGCAATTCAAAACTAGATCACAGACTCAGGAATGTCACACAGCTAGAATTAGCGTGATAAAGGGGCATCTTAGAAGGCTAACAAGACAAAGTGCAATGAAAGGAGTAAGGCAGCAAACTATTGAAGCTACAGAAAAGGGAAGGTCACATTATGAAAATGCAATAAAGGCATTAAAAGGCATTATTCAAATCACAGACAATGGGAGTCCCTCAGAAAAGCAATTAAGGAAATCGGGTTCATCTTATAAAGTTGCAAATCACAGGAAGTCAGTTACTGAAAATATATTTAGAATGGCGATAATTTATTAAAGGCACAGGAAACAAAACTCATCAAGTGAAGCTTTAAGGAAAAGCATATCAGTCATTAAGTCTAAGGTTGCCAAGATTCATCCAGAGAAGCCATGAAAAAGGTATGAATCCTCTATTTTATTCACAAAAGGCAAGAATCCTCAATTTTATTTGCAGAAGGCAGGAATCATCAGTTTTGACTGCAGAAACATGGGAAAACCCAAAGCAACACACAGCATTGTGATGATTACACTGCAAAATGAAAAGCCTCTAAAGCAAGGAAAATAAATGATCACATTAGGGGGTATGATATCAGAAATAATATTGTCAGGAAGATTTACTTTCAAAGATAGACCAAATATAACATAGAATTGTATTAATCTTTGAGAAAACATTTCTTACGATACAAAATAGCTTCCCTTTAGAAACTAAATCAGAAGCAAAACAAGTAAATACACTTTTGTACACAACTGGGAGTACAGCAGATGAAGTCATATCTCACCATGGGATAAAAGAAGCAACCGGTATCTCTGAGGGCTTGGAAGAGGGAACATCTTCAGAACTTGAAGGAGTAAGATTTAGCATCTGGGTCCTTCTCATACACTGCGTGACACTATCTGTTACATCAGTGTAACTTGTCCATAGTTGCTATCATGCAATAAAGCACATCTTCTTGAGGACAATATCATCTTCTCATGAGACTAGGTTAGTTAGCCTTACCACACTGGACCAAACAGGCCTTCACACTTGCCCATTCATCTCCTCTCCTCACTGTCCAAGATTCCAAACACATTTTCCAGGTGAAGCAGCATTTTACTTATACTTCTTTCGATCTAGCCTGCTGTGTTTGCTGCTCACAATGTGGTCTCCTTTATACTGCTGAGACCAAATGCAAACTGGGTGGCTACTTCGCAGAACATCTCTGCTGATATGACCATAAGAATTGCCCCAGCCTTCGCGTTACTTGCCATTTCAATAAACCATTGATCCCATGCTAACATTTCAATCATAGGCCTGTTACAAAGCTGCATGAACAGATCTCATGTTCTGCTTAGGCACTTTACAGCCTTCAGTATTCAACATTGAGTTCAACAACTGTAGAGCATAACCTCTGTTCACCACCTTGATTGCAACACTATCTCTACTTCTCCTTTCACATCGTTATCACTCCCTTTGTCTTTTACTCCAGGCACCGTCACCATCTGTTCCACTCACAATTCCTCTCCCTCTGTTAACAGCGTAAAAAAAAAGACTCTCCAATTCCTTTCGGCTCTGGAGGACAGTTATATCAGGAACAAAAGCAAAAGTTGCTGGAAAAGCTCAGCAGCAGCATCTGTGAAGAAAAAAATCAGAGTTAATGTTTCGGGTCCAGTGACCCTTCCTCAGAACAGTTATATCAGACTTGAAACATTAACTCTGTTGCTCTCACTACAGTTGCTGCCAGGTATGTTGTGTTTCTCCATCACCTTCCTTTGTTTTACTTACGATTGTAGATCCCTACACTGAACGAGGACGGGAGTAGAAAATCTACCATACAGTGAGCAATAGCATGTACAACCTGATAAACAGTGGTATGGATTGTACAGACCACAGTAATTGATTATGTAAGCAGAACTCTCCCTTCACAAAGTAGATTTGGGCTTGTTATAAATACAGCACTTGATCAAGCATCAAGATTGTTAATTGCATTCAGCAATCCCTTTAGCTAACATTGTTTTATCAATTTCCACTTGACACTTCTTCAACACCAGAAATTTTCCAACACACAATATCCAACACTCTTGAAGACGGAGGAGGAGTAATTTGCATTAGGATGTCATCATCCATGGTGCTACTAAAGAAGAGCATGGTGGCCAATGGGTCTGTGAAAGTTAAAGGCGAGACAGAAAGCAGGACTTATTGTGAATGAGAAACGGAAATTTGACAAGAACACTATACCACTTCTTGGGGTACATTATTCAGCAACAAGGTGATCCCTAGCAAATCAAAGTAATTTGAGAATGTCCACAGCCCAGAAATATTGGGACACACTGAGATTCCTTGATAGACTCGTAGAATCATAGAGTTGTACAGCATGGAAACAAACCCTTTATTCCAACTCGTGCATGCCAACCAGATATCCTAAATTAATCTAATCCTATTTGCTAGCATTTGACCCATATCCCTTTAAACCTATTGTATTCACATACCCATCCAGACGCCTTTTAATTGTTGTAATTGTACCAGCCTCCACCACTTCCTCTGGTAGCTCATTCCATACATGCACCACCGTCTGGATGATGAAATTGCCCCTTAGGTCCCTTTTAAATCTTTCCCCTCTCACCTTAAACCTATTCCCTCCAGTTTTGGACTCCCCTACCCTGTGGAAAAGGCCTTATCTATTCACCCTATCCATGTCCCTCATGATTTTATAAACCTCTATAAGCTCACCACTCAGCATCTGACACTCCAGGGAAGATAGCCCCAGCCTATTCAGCCTCTCCATATAACTCAAACCCTCCAATCCTGGCAACATGCTTGTCAATCTTTTCTGAACGCTTTCAAGTTTCACAACATCCTTCCTATATCAGGGAGACCAGAATTGCACGCAGTATGTCAAAGTGGCCTAATCAATGTCCTGCACAGTCACAACATGACCTCCAACTCAATGCATTGATCAATGAAGGCAAGCATACCAAACACCTTCTTCACTAACCTGTCTACCTGTGATTTGAATTTCAAGGAATTATGAACCTATACTCCAAGGTCTCTTTGTTCTGCATCACCCTCCAGGACCTTACCATTAATTGATTTGCCTTTCCAAAATGCAACACTTCACATTTATCTAAATTAAACTCCATCTGCCATTCTTTGGCCCATTGGCCCATCTGATCAAGGTCCCCTTGTACTTCTTCACTGTCCACTACACCTCCAATTTTAGTGTCATCTGCAAACTTACTAACCATACCTTCTATGTTCACATCATTATATAAATGACGAAATGCAGTGGACCCAACAGTGATCCTTGTGGCACACTACTGGTCGCAAGCCTTCAGTCTGAAAAGCAACCCTCCACCACCACCCTCTGTCTTCTACTTCCATGCCAGTCTGTATCCAAGCGGTTAGTTCTCCCTGTATTCCGTGTGGTATGGGCAATCAAGTGCCAAAATTCAGATCAAACAAATTAACTATTAATGAGTCACTACAAGATCTCTTAAATAAATTGGGAAATAGAACAATAGAATCTATTAAAGAAATTGGGGAATAGGACAAGAAAGAGGTATTCAAGAAGATTAAACTAATGGATGTTTCCTTAGATGTACTAGCACACTGCGATCTAAAACATCTAACAAACACAGGAGCAGACATATGTTCTATACGACTAGGAGACATCTTCGAGCAAATCCAAGATGATAGCAAGGAGAAGCCAATTTAATTTGTCTCCATATCTTTGACAGTGATAGACTGAGGTGATGTAACCATTGAAAAGGAAGATTTGCTGCGACATGGGCCTGTGAAAAATATTCTCATTACCTTATTGATTACAATTTCGGATCCAATTTAGGATAGGTGATTCTCCTAAATTTTAAAGAAATTGTGAAGATTCTGCTTTGAATGCCATAGCATTTTTGCCTAATGTTAATGTGATATTACTTCACAACTGATGATTATACAAGGAAGACACAACCTATGGCAGGCACTCTGTCACCTGTGTTGAGGTTACACAGCGACATATATTTAATTCCATAGATTCTAAATTTCTATAGACTCTGGAAAGGTTCCTGCAGACTGATGGTTTACATCTGATAGTCCTAAAAGAGGTAGCTACACAGATAGTGGATGCATTGGTTGTAATCTTTCAAAACTACTTGAATCCTGGAGAAGTGCTGGAGGATTGGAAAACTGCAATGTGACACCCTTATTCAACAAAGGGCGGAGACAAAAAGCAGTTAACTGAAGGCCGGTTAACCTAATATCTATGGTTGGGAAAGTATTAGAATCAATTATTAAGGAAGTAATAGCAGAACATTTGGAAAATCGTAATCGAATCAAGCAGAGTCAGCATGGCTTCATGAAAGGGAAGTCACTGTCTGACAAATTTATTAAAGCTTTTTGAAGTAGTCTTAGCCAGAGTAGATCGGGGAACTGAGCAAATGTGTTGTATTTGGACTTCCAGAAGGCGTTAGACAAGGTACTTCACGAAAGGTTAAGTTATAAGATAAGGGTTCACGATGTTGGAGATAATATATTGGAATGGATAGAGAATTGGCTCATGGGCAGGAAACAGCAAGTAGGGGGTAAGGGGTTCTTTTTCAGGTTGGCAACCTGTTATCAGTGGCATTCCTCAGGTGACAGATTTGGGACCCCAACTATTTACAACACATCTTAATGACTTGGAGGAAGGAAGCAAATGTACTGAAGCAAATTTGCAGAAGACACAAAAAAAGATGGAAAGGCAGGCTGTGGGAAGGATACAAACAGTTTACAGAGTTATTGGTACATTCAGTAAGTGGGCACAAAGTTGGCAAGTGGAGTATAATGTGGGAAAATGTGATGTTTTTCATTGTGAAAGGGAGAACAAAAGAACAGTATTATATAAAATGAAGAAAAACTGCAGGAAGCTGAAACAAAAAGGACATAGGAGTATTTGTACATGAAACACAGAAAGCTACCACACAGGTACAGCAGATAATCAGGAAGACTAATGGAATGTTGGCCTTTATTTCAATGGGTTTGGAGTATAAGAGCAGAGAAATCCTACTGCAAATATACAAGCTACTGGTAAGATTGCAACCGAAAAAGTTTTCGTCTCCTTATTTAAGAAAAGATAATATTTCATTGGACGCAGTTCAGAGAAACTTCACTAGGGTGATCCCTGGGATGGAAGGACTGTCTTATGAGCAAAGACTAAACAGGTTGGGACTCTACTCACTGGAGTTTAGAAGAATGAGAGGCAATCTCATTGAAACATATAGGATTCTTAAGGGGTTTGACAGGGTAAATGCTGAAAGGATGTTACCCTTCATGGCAAAGTCTAGGGCCAGAGGGCATAGTCTCAGAATAAAGGGGCAACCATTTAAGACTGAGATGAGGAGGAATTTCTTCTCTGAGAACGTTGAGAGTTTTTGGCATTCCTTGCCACAGAGAACTGTGTGGCGGGTTGTGCACGGAGTCATCATAAATATTTAAAGCTAGGATAGATAGATTCCTGATCAGTATGGAAGTCAAGAGTTATACGGAAAGGGCAGGAAAGTGGATGTGAGGAATGTCAGATCAGCCACAATCCTATCGGATTGTGGGGCTGGCTTGAGAGGCCAAACAGCCTAGTTCTGTTCCTATTTTTTCTGGTCTTATGGACTAGAAAGTAGCAAATGTAACACCACTATTTAGAAAGGAGGAAGATTGAGAATAGAGAATCTGTTTAGTTTGACATTAGCAGTTGGGAAAATGTTCGGATCTATAATAAAGGATGTGATAACCTGATATTTAGAAACGAGTGGTAAAATTTCTTAAAGGGAAATCACATGTGACAACTTTGCTGCAGTTTATTGAGAATATTACTTGTAGCATTCATAAAGGTGAACCAGCTGATGTGTTTTATTTGGACTTTCAGAACGCCTTTGATAAGGTCCAGACAGGAGGTTGGCAAATAAAATTTGAGTGCGTGGAATTGGGGGTGGGGGGGTGTGGAATATACTACTGTAGATTGAAAATTAGCCATCAGACAGGATACAGAGGTTAGGAATAATAGCAGGCTATTACTAGTGTGGTACCACAAGGATCAGCACTAGATCCACAGCTGTTCACAGGCAAAATCAAAGATTTGAATGTGGAGACCAATCAAGATATTTCCAAATTTGCTGGTGACACCAAACTTGGTGGAAACAAAGAGGAGGATGCAAGGAGGCTCAAAAGGACTTAAATAGGCAAAATGAATGGGCTAGAATGTGTCAGATTGGATATAATGTGAGTATGTGTGAAACTGTTCACTTTGTAAAACAATACAAAAAGACAATATTTCTTAAATGGTGTGAAGTAGGGAGGTGCAAGTGTTAGCCAAGTCTGGGCATCTTTGGTCATAAGTCACTGAAACTTTGTAGGTGGATGCAGCAAGCAATCAGAAGGCAGGTAGTATGTTAAAATAATCCCAGGTGTGGTGGGATTGTTTTAGGAAATGAGATTGAGGAGACTGTGGCTACTTCCTTCAATTTCAAAGAATGAGGGGTGAAATTTACAAAATTCTTACAAAGTGCAACTGTTTGGATGGGGATAAGCTGTTTGCCTTGGCCGATGAATCTAGAACCAGGAGACACGATCTTAGAATAAGGACAGACCATTTAAGACTGAGGTGAGAAGGAATTTCTTCACTCAGGCTGTGGTGAATCTGTGGAATTCTCAGCTGTAGAATTGTAATCACTGAGCAGGTTCCAGACAGAAATCAATAGATTTCAGGAGGTTAATGTCATCAAGAGATATGGAGATAGTGCAGGAAAAGTGGATTTGAGGTGGATGATTAGTAATGATGTAATAGGATGACACAGCAGGCTCAATCACCTGAAGGGTTACCGGGCCGAAGCATTAACTCTGATTTTTCTTCCCAGATGCTGCCAAACCTGCTTTTTCAGCAACGTCTGTTTTTGTTCCTGATTTACAGTATCCACAGTTCTTTTGGTTTTCAATCACCTGAATAGTCTGCTCCTATTTCTATATCCCATTGTCTGGAATAGAAGTATATTCCTCCATAATAACAAACACTTAATTAACCCCCACATTTACACTTAACCATCCCTACAATAACAAACACTTAACCATCCCCTACAATAACACTTAACCATTCCGCTACAATAACAAACACTCAAATATCCCCCTCCAATAATAAACACTTAACCATCCCCCACGATAACAAACACTTAACCATTTCCCTGCAATAACAAAGAATTAACTATCCTCCACAATAATAAATACTCAACCATTCCCCCATAATAACAAATACTTAACCATTCCACTACAATAACAAGCACTCAAATATCCTCCTGCAATAACAAACACTTCACGATTCCCTACAATAACAAACACTCTACCATTCCCCTACAATAACACTTAACCATCCCCTACAAAAACAAACACTTAACCATCCACCACAATAACAAACACTTAACCATTCCCCCTCAGTAACAAACACTTAACCAAACCAGCAACAGAGAAAACAGCTGAAATCTAAGCAGCTAGTGTAAGGATGGAGTTGCATGTAAATCACAGCATTGGGAAATTGAGGAAAGTGGAGAGATTGGATGTTGGATAGATTGACGGACAACCACAATGTTCTGTCTTGAGACAGTATTATGAGCAGCAAAAACACTTAACAATAGTGGACAACTTATTCCTGTTCAATGAAACACTGGTGATTTTGAAATCAATGGGAGATGAGATTCTGCAAAGACTCCAACACAGACATCCAGGTATCACAAGGTAACAGCACAACAATCAGTATGGTGGCCTGAAAGAATATTCTGCAGAATGCTATCCTTGTGCCATAAAGAGTCAGGTACAGAACCTCCAATATCATCAACCTTTTCAGTTAGCCCTCGGAAAATGCTAGAGCTGCTCTCTCTAGCCACATTTAAGACGACACTCTGCTGAATTTGATTGTATCAAAATATCTGCAAGGAGCCAGAGAACCTTTAAAGGACGACATCAGTTGCTACAGCAACATTTCCAGAAGAAGGACAAGATATCAGCTACAATTTGAAATGGCTAGCAAAGAACCAAAGTCTTCAATAGTCACAGCTAGTGAACTCTACTTTTCCTTTTTTTATTGAGCCAAATTTTACCTCCTCTTCTCTGCAGTTTGTGTTTTTGCATGGTTAGTTCAAGTGTGTGTCTGTACAAAGTTGTTAAAGTAATTTTATATTTCAATCTTGTTAATGTTTTGACCTGGGTGGGTTTAAGCACAATAAAAGTGGAGTTGAGGATTATCAGATCAGCCATTATCTCATTGAATGGCAAAGCAGGCTCCATGGGCTGAATGGACTGCTTCTGCTTTTAGATCTTGTGGTCTTTTGGTTTTAACTTCATAGAGCCATATCTTGGTCAAATAGAAACAGAGCCAGGCATTCTATTTTTATCTAAGCAGTCTTATGGAAATGTTAAGTGATGAAGCATGGATGCTCAAAGTTACAGGAACAAGACGAAGAGTGATGAAGAGTTGAAGGAGTTTCACAGAATGGGGGAAACACAAAACAGGCTTTAAACACATGACTTACTGGCTTAAGACTATTTTAAAGACCCTTATTGACTGGCAAGTTAATTACCATAAAGATCTGAGAAATCCAAAGCAGGAAGAGCAGATTTGGATTTACCTTTTGCAGGATACTCCCTTTTTTCTATTGCACTTGCCAGAAAATTCTCCATTCATGTTTGACCGTAGGCAGTGAATTTTGGCAGTGTTTTCAATCATGGCAATCTTAATCACATTTATCATTCTGCCTTTCTCCCATGCATGTGTTTGACAAACCTGCCTAGAAACCGTTGCATGATTTATTGCTTTCCCTTTGTCTGAGAGAGTAAAGACAAAACTGAAATTCTACTGCCCTCGTAGCTGCAGTTGTGTAACTTAGCAGAGATCAGGGGCTGATCTTAGGACTTTTCAGGTCTCAGTTGTCCACCATACACTGAAGCAACAGGATAACAGGGGAACTGTGAGACAGAATTTCAGTTGTGAAACTTGACACTTGTTACAATTCCACATTCTCCCCATGTCTGTGGGGGTTTCCTCCGGGTGCTCCGGATTCCTCCCACAGTCCAAAGATCTGCAGGCTAGGTGGATTGGCCATGCTAAATTGTCCAGGGATGCATATATTAGGTGTGTGAGCCATTGGAAATGCAGGGTTACAGGTAAAGGGTAGGGGGATGGGTCTGGATGGGATGCTCTTCAGAGGGTCGGTGTGAACTTGTTGGGCTGCAGGACCTGTTTCCACACTGTAGGGATTCTATGATTCTATGAAAATCGTATAAGATGATAGTACTTATAGGTTATAGTACTTTAAATTTGACATAAAACAAATGACATTCTTCAGTTCAGTAGGTTTTAGGGGATGTTTTATGATTTACCATTGACAAAAGAACAAAACTTTACAAGACCCAGTAAACAAACCATGAAAAGCCCTTGGTCAGACATAAAATGTAATCAAAAAGGCTGGTGGAATGTTAACCTTTATTTCAAGTGAGCTGCAAAACAAAGGAGAAAATATTATTTTCTGATGAAGGGTCTAGGCCCGAAACCTCAGCCTTTCTGCTCCTATGATGCTGCTTGGCCTGCTGTGTTCATCCAGCTCTACACCTTGTTATCTCAGATTCTCCAGCATCTGCAGTTCCTACTATCTCTGAGAAAATATTATGCTTCAATTGTGTGAATTCTTTGTCAGGTAGTGTTCAGCTTTGGACCCTGTCACTGAGGGGGTTCAGCACAAATTTAGCTAAATGACAACCAGGGCTGGGTTGTCAGGTTACATTTGCTTGACTTTTGTTCTTCCCTAAGTATAAGCATTTAAAAAGTTAAAATAATTTCACAGTGTGGATGATTTTCAATCAACCAAGAATGAGGGGGTGCAATCCTAAATCAGAGCCAGGCCATTCAGGAGTCGAATCAGGAAGCAGTTCACTGCTCAAACAGCAATAAAAATTTATAACTGTCTCACCTCAAAAACTGAGAGCTTTGTATTAACTTGGCTCTTCCAAAGCCTAGAGTGGGTGTAGGAGGGACAGCTTCAGGTATGTGGATCATTGGGATGTCTTCCGGGGCAAGTGGGACCTGTTAAAGGGCAGGGTGCACCTAAACTGGATAGGCACCAATATCCTGGTTTGCTAGTGCCACTCAGGAGGATTTAAACTAGTGTGGCAGGGGGGCAGGAACCACGGCAGTATGTCAGCAAGTTAAATGATGAAGAAGGATTTAGAGTCCAAGGCTAGTAAGACAAAGAGGAAGAACAGACAGGGGGAGGTTGCTGAGCATGGCAGGACTGGTGGTCTGAGGTGTATTTGTTTTAATGTGAGGACTGTGATAAGTAGGCAGATGAACCCAGAACTTGGATTAATACATATAACTACGATGTTGTAGCAATGTTGTTGAGAGAGGGACAAGACCGTCAGCTTAACTTTCCGGGATTTGAATGTTTCAGGCGAGGCAGAATGGGATGTAAAGGAGATGTGGGCGTTACGTTTTGATAAGGGAGAATATAACAGCTGTAGTGAGGGAGGATACCTTGGAGGGATCATCCAGCGAGACCATATGGGCAAAACTAAGGAATAGGAAAGGTGAAATCACTCTGATAGCGTTGAACTACAGGCTTCCCAACATCTAGTGAGTGATAGAGGAACAGATATGTGGACATTATGAAAAAGACTAAAAACAACAGGGTTGTTGTGCTGGGTGATTTTAAACTTCCCCTTTATTGACTGGGACTTGTTTAGTTAAAATGTTAAAATAATTTCACAGTGTGGATCATTTTCAATCAACCAAGAATGAGGGGGTGCAATCCTAAATCAGAGCCAGGCCATTCAGGAGTCGAATCAGGAAGCAGTTCACTGCTCAAACAGCAATAAAAATTTATAACTGTCTCACCTCAAAAACTCTGAGCTTTGTATTAACTTGGCTCTTCCAAAGCCTAGACTTAGTGTAGGAGGGACAGCTTCAGGTATGTGGATCATTGGGATGTCTTCCGGGGCAGGCGGGACCTTGGAAGGGTGGGTGTGGGGAGTGGGTTCTTGTCCATAATTCCCTTAAAGTGGCAACACAAGTGGATAAGGCAGTCAAGAAGGCATATGGTATGCTTGCTTTTATCAGTCAGGGCACAGAGTACAAATATTGGCATGTCATTTTGCAGCTTTATAGAACTTAAGTTGGGCCACATTTGGAAAATTGCATACAGTTCTGGTCTACCAGAGGATGTGGAGGCTATGTAGAGGATACAGAAGCAGCACGGTGGCTCAGTGGTTAACATTGCTTCCTCACAGCGCCAGGGACGCAGGTTCAATTAAAGACTCGGATGACTGTCTGTGTGGAGTTTGCATATTCTCCCCATGCCTGCATAGGTTTCCTCCTACTGTCCAAAGATGTGTAGGTTAGGTGGATTGGCCATGCTAAATTGTCCAGGGATGTGTACATCAGGTGGATTTGCTGTGGTAGGTGCAGCGTTGCAAGGTCGGGTGCTAGGTCTGGGTGAGATGCTGTTCAGAGAGTTTGTGTAGACTTTATGGGCTGAATAGCCTGCTTCCATGCTGTAGGGGATTCTAATCTAAGCAGTTTCTAGGATGTTGCCTGGTTTGGACGATATTAGTTATCATAAGAGATTGGGAAAATTCAGAGATCGTAGGAACTGCATTTGCTGGAGAATCTGAGATAACAATGTCTAGAGCTGGATGAACACAGCAGGCCAAGCAGCGTCAGAGGAGCAGGAAGGCTGACGTTTCGGGCCTAGACCCTTCTTCAGAAATGTAACGGAGGAAGAGGTGGGGTTTAGGGCCAGTGTAGGTATGGAAGAGGGATTGTTCCACGTAACCTACAAAGAGGCAGGCATAGCTTGGGCCCATGCGGGTACCCATGGCCACCCCCTTTGTCTGTAGGGAGTGGGAGGAAGTGAAAGAGAAGTTGTTGAGGGTGAGGACGAGTTCGGCTAAGCGGTTGAGGGTGTCAGTGGAGAGGGACTGGTTGGGCCTGCGGGACGGGAAGAAGCGGAGGCCCTTTAGGCCATCCGTATGGGGAATGCAGGTGTATAGGGACTGGACATCCATGGTAAAGATGAGGTGTTGGGGACCGGGGAATTGGAAGTTCTGGAGGAGGTGGAGGGTGTGGGTGGTGTCATGGACATAGGTAGGGAGTTCCTGGACCAAGGGGGAGAAAATGGAGTCGAGATAGGTGGAGATAAGTTTGGTGGGGCAGGAGCAGGCGGAGACAATGGGTTGACCAGGGCATTCAGGTTTGTGGATTTTGGGAAGGAGATAGAAGCGGGCGGTGCGGGGTTGGGGAATGATGAGGTTGGAGGCCGTGGGTGGGAGGTCACCTGAGGTGATGAGGTTGTGGATGGTTTGGGAGATGATGGTTTGGTGCTCGGGGGTGGGGTCATGATCAACGGGGCGGTAGGAGGAGGTGTCAGAGAGTTGGCGTCTGGACTCGGTGATGTAGAGGTCAGTGCGCCATACTACAACTGCGCCTCCCTTGTCCGCGGGTTTTATGGTGAGGTTGGGATTGGAGCGGAGGGCTGCACGTTCCGTTGGGGAGAGGTTGGAGTGGGTGAGAGGGGTGGAGAGGTTGAGGCGGTTGATGCCTCGACGGCAGTTTAAGATGAAGAGGTTGAGGGAGCGTAGGAGGCCTTGGGGTGGTGTCCAGGTGGAGGGGGTGTGTTGGAGGCGGGAGAAGGGGTCAGTAGAGGGAGGGTTAGGCTCACGGTTGAAGAAGTAAGCGTGGAGGCGGAGGCGGCGGAAAAACTGCTTGATGTCCAAACGTGAGCGGTATTCGTTGATGTGTGGGTGGAGGGGGACAAAGGTGAGCCCTTTACTGAGGACTGACCATTTGTCCTCAGTAAGGGGGAGGTCTGGGGGGATGGTGAAGACTCGGCAGGGCTGGGTGTTGCTGTCTCCTCTGGAGCTGCTGGCTGTGGAGGCTGTGGGCGGAGCGACGTCGGCGGTGGGCGGGGTTGTGTCGGCAGTGGGCGGGGTTGCGTCGGCGGTGGTGGGCGAAGTTGCATCGGCGTTGGCGATGGGCAGAGTTGCATCGGCGTCGGTGGTGGGTGGAGCGGGGTTGGAGGTGGCAGCAGCGGTGACGGTAGGTGCGTCTTCAGTGTTTATGGTGTTGGCCTCGGAAATGGAGGTGATGGCATCAGCAGTGGTGTCGATGGCGTTCGCTGTCCCGGAAGTGGGGTACCCGGCGGCGGAGGATGTGACGTCATCCGTGGTTGCTCCGACAGTGGCCACGTGGCCAATGGCGGCGGGCACATTGTGCGGAAGGTCCTGGGTAGGGTTGGGGATTTGGGAGGTGGAGGAAGCCCGTTTTGGGTGGTAGGCACCAGTAAGTTTACTGTACTTACGGTTTTTTGTGTCCAATAAAGCTGAGTAGAATTGTGAGTTCAGGCTGTGTATCCTACGAAGAATAAAAAACAGGAGAGGTCCTTTGCAGGTCTGGGAGAGGGAGGCTCTCAGCTGGGGTAGGCTTGATTGTAGTGCCCGGAGATGCCGGCGCATTGCTGCGAGTGTGTGTTTCAGGAGTCGCAGGGATAAACGCTTCTGAAGGATCTCAATGTTCTGATTGTCAACATTGTCACGGTTGGGGCCAAATTGGGAAGGCCTGAATGTCGACTGTAGACCATTGGGGATGATCTGCTTTCGTAGGCAGGTACTAAGAAAGGTGATGTGGCTGTAGTACCTGGTTTGCTTCAGGACGTGGTCGAGCAGTTTCAAGGCCAAAGAGATTATGAGAGAGTTGCAGTGGGAGAGAGATCCACAGGGTAACTTCTTCAAGGTAGGCATCCTTAGAAGAGGCTTTGCAGTGGGGTTAAAATTGTTTCAGAGATAGTAGGAACTGCAGATGCTGGAGAATCTGAGATAACAAGGTCTAGAGTTGGATGAACACAAGCAGCATCAGAGGAGCAGGAAGGCTGACGTTTCGGGCCTAGACCCTTCTTCAGAAAACTTCTGA
>NC_063342.1:62567136-62585100 GCF_021869965.1 Rhincodon typus | reverse complement strand
ACACAGCAGGCCAGGCAGCATCAGAGGAGCAGGGAAGTTGACGTTTCGGGTCAGGACCCTTCTGCAGAATCTGAAGAAGGGTCCCCACCCGAAACGTCAACTTTTCTGCTCCTCTGATGCTGCCTGGCCTGCTGTGTTCCTCCAGCTCCACACTGTGTTACCACAGGTTAAGCAAACCTTCTTTTAAGAAAATTACTGAGTACAACCTCTTATCATTCATTGTCAGAAATTTATTGGGGTAGAGAGCAGTTAAATGATATTAATGTTTTATAATACAGAATCATGCAATAAAGTAAGAACAGCCTGCATTTATATAACACTTTCCATAACTTAAGGTGGAGAAGACTTCAGTTTACCATGTTATCTAAAAGGTGAGCCCATCCAAAAGTGGAACACTACCTCGATACTGCAGATTTGTTGTTAAACTTCTGACACAGAGGTGGGAGAGCTACCAAGTCACAGTTGACACCTCCAAAGAAGCAAAATTCAGCTAACAAAATCTGGAAAATAAAACGAGTCCCAGTGATGGCGACTATGGAGCTATCATTAATTGCTGTAAACACTCTGGTTCGTTAATGCCCCTTAGGGAAAGAAATCTGCCCTCCTTACCTGGTCTGCCGTACATGTGACTCCAGACCCACAGCAATGTTGTTGACTCTTAATCACTGCTTAAAATGGCCTAGAGAGCCACTTAGTTCATGAGCAATTATGGATGGGCAACAAATGCTGGCCTTTCCCATGACACCCACATCCCATGAAAGAATTAAACATTTCTGTCTTGGAAATGCATCACTCAGCTGGTATATGTTTACGATCCCAAGATCCCAACTGTCCGGAAGTTTAATACTCCTTTAAAAATAGCTTCCTCTCATGATGTTCAGTTTGGAAAATCAATCCCAGTAGGTTTTACCTTGTAAATTTGCCCGTCTGCTGGACCAATAACTAATTCACAGAATCCACAGGAAGAGGCCATTTGGCCTATTGAGTCTGTACCAACGCTCCAAAGAGCATGTCACTCAGACCCACACACTATCCCGTAACCCCGCACTTACCATGGCTAATTTACCCAACATCTTTGGACTGTGGGAGAAAACTGGACACCTGGTGGAAACCCATGCAGATATGAGAACATACAAACTCCACACAGCCACCCAAGGCTGGAATCAAACCCTGGCCCCTGGTGCTGTAAGGTAGCAGTGCTAACCACTGATCCATTGTGTCACCCTTAAAATGACTCAGCATGTTAAACCCGCTTTGGGATCCAAATAACAGCAATCAAACGGCATCTCAATATATTAATCAGGCAGAGATAACAAAGTGTGGAGCTTTGGTCTCTTGGTCCTGACCCAAAGCATCAGTTTTCCTGCTCCTCTGACGCTGCCTGGCCTGTTGTGTTCTTCCGTCTCCACACTGTGTAATCTCAGACTCCAGCATCAGCAGTTCTTGCTATCTCTATATTAATCAGGTAACCACTTATCTCCTGTGGAAGAGTTGCCAGTTAACATGTTGTCTGTAATTACAGCTCCACAGAGATTTCCAGTAGGAATAACATTCTTAGAATCCCTATTGTGTGGGAAAAGGCCCTTTGGCCCAACAAGTCCACATTGACCCTCATAGCATACCACCCAGACCCATTCCCCTATAACCCACCTAATCTACATATTCCTGAACATAATGGGCAATTTAGCATGGTCAATCCACCTAGCCTGCATGTCTTTGGACTGAGGGAGGAAACCCACACATACACAGGGAGAATGTGCAAACTCCACACAGACTGAGGGTGGAATTGAACCTGGGACCTTGGCACTGTGAGGCAACAGTGCTAACCACTGAGTCACTGCGCTGCTCTGTCCTTTGTGGGTCAACTTTCACAAGTTATACTACTAATCTGCCTCATTCTCAACAGGCTAGCTGGGTTAAAATCAGGATCAGACACAAAGTATTGTTCAGTTAGAGCTCCCTACTGATGGGTTTGAAGGGAGCTGCACATCAAATCCAGCAGGACCAGGCCCACCACCTATGTATCCAACCCTACCTTGACCTATTTGTGATTTTACCACTGGTATGGGTCGATTTTTGTGACCCGCAAATCTCTGGGTGAACTGAGGCCCTTAAGTGAGGCAATAATTGCCTAAGTGAGGGCCTTGGCCCACCACCACTGGTGTTTTACTGCTGGCATGAGAGACTCAGTTCAGGATCCCACCTTAGCAGCTTGACCTGGATGGTCTTATCTAGAGCCATGGAGGGTAACACCCACCCCTCAAACAGGTTTTAGGTCTCTCCCCATGTTCTTCATCCCCAGGCCTCCAGCTTAGCTCCAGTGAGATCCCAGACTGCCAGTCAGGATTGTGCATGGCACACCTTTCTTTCGGCCTTGCTGCAGTACCAGCAGCGGCCACTGATCTTGGTGGAGCCACTGGTACTGAAGAGCAGCCAGTCTCTGACTGGCTCGCAGATATCTGAGGCAGGGCTTCTTGTGGCTGAGAGGCAAAGTCCTGCCTCAACTCATGTTTAATTCCAATAGGGCTGCTGATGGATTTATCAGCAGGCTCTCCAATGATCTCTTAACTGGAGAGGCAGGAACGATGGTACTCCATTAACTCCAACTCAGTTGAATATTTTTAAAAATGCTTGGTTTTTTTTACAGAGACTTAACATGATAGAATTGTTCCATATGCTTCAAAGGAGCCCAATCAAAATACGACGCCACGCAATATCAGAAAATATTAGGTCAGATGATCAGAAGGTTGTCCAAAGAGGTAGGTTTTAAGGAGTGACTTAGAAGGGGAAAGCAAGGATGAGAAATGTTCTGGGAAGAAGTCTGAAGTTATGGAAATGACAGCTGCTATTGGTGGAGCTACCAAAGTTGGGGATGTGCAGGAGGCCAGAGCTGATGGTGCACGTATCAAGGAGAGTGTCGGGCCGGAAGAATACATAAAGACTCCCACAACTACCTTCACTACAGCTTGTCATACCCCACATCCTGTAAGGAATCCATCCCATTCTCCCAGTTCCTTTGCCTACATCACATTTGTTCAGATGATACCACCTTACAAAACCGCGCTGCTGACATGGCTTGCTTTTTCCATGACAGTGGTTTCCCACCCATGTGGTTGACAGGGCCATCAACCGCATCCGACCTATCACCCATGCTTCCGCCCTTGCCTCTTCCCATCACTCGCAACAGCGTGATCAGGTTCCCCTTGTCCTCATTTTACATCCCACCAGCCTCCGCATTCATAGGATCATTCTCCACCATTTCAGACAACTCCAGCAGAACGCCACCAAACACATCTTCCCCTCACACCTCTGACTGCATTTCACAGGGATCGTTCTCTCTGGGACACCCTAGTCCATTTTATGACCACCAACACCAACCCCTCTCCACGGCACCTTCCCATGTAACCGCAGAAGGTGCAACACCTGCCTCTTCACCTTCTCCCTGCTCACCATCCAAAGGCCTATACAGCCTTTCCAGGCAAAGCAGGTTTTCACCTGTACCTCCTCCAATCTTGTGTATTGTATTCACTGCACCCAACTTGGCCTACCTCTACGTTGGAGAAACCAAACACAGACTGGGTGACTGCTTTGTGGAACACCTCCGGTCTGTGTGCAAGCAGGATCCCGACCTTTCTGTATCTGGTCATTTTCACACAACATCCCATTCGCATGCCCATGTGCCTGTCCTTGACATGCTGCAGTGTTCCAGCGAATCACAGTGCAAACTGGAGGAACAACTTCTCATCTTCAGACTAGGCAACTTACAGCCTTCTGAGCTTAATATTGAGGTCAAACACCTTCAAACTGTGAACCATTTCTTCCCTTTCCTTTAGCTTGTTATCACGTCCTCCACTCCCCCCATCCCAGCTATTGTCCTTTCAAGTCTGACAGGAGACCCACCATTGCTCTGCCATTCTCACAATCTGAGCACTTAATCTGAACAATCAATATCTCTTCTCCACTAGTAGCTTACATGCACTAGCCCCAAGCCTCCCCCAACGTATAGCGATAAATGCTGCCCCCTCCACACTTCACCTCAGCTCTGCTGAAGAGTCATCTAGACTCAACACGTTAGCTTGCTCTCTCTCTAGGGATGCTGTCTGACCCACTGTGATCTCCGGCATTTGTTGTTTCAGTACAGATTCAGCATCTGCAGTAATTTGTTCCTATATAGGGAGATAAGGATATGGTGTGATTTAAAAATTAGGTTGAGAATATTAAAATTGAGGTTTAACCATGAGCCACTGCAGACCAATGAACAAGGGGCTGATGGGTGATGGGATTTGACGCAGAGATGTGATATGACTTCAAGTTATGGAGGATAGAAGTTGGGAAAGCAGGTAGAAGTGTATTGAAATTGAAAGAATTAGAGGAAGCAAACATATTGATGAATTTCAGCAGCAGGCTCAAATATGATAGCAAAGTTGCAAATGGTCACCCTCAGTCTCAAACAGCTGCCAAAGGAATGGGACAGAATTAGTGTCATGGGCATGAAGTCTGTAGAGTGATGAAGGTCTCTACATCATTATACGGTACTTCTTAATGGACAAACATAGAGTGGCAATGAGAAAAATACAGGATCAAGTGATTTGATCACCATCTTAAATGAATGGGAACTAAACGATGAGAGGAAAATTTAAAGTGGATGAAATATTAAATTTATGGCCCTGTTGATTTATATTCTAGGGAACAATGGTGAAGAGCACATAATTCCTCCAGTAAATCAGGAATGTTTGCTCCAGATTAAGCCATCATTGATCTTATCTCTTTTTGTAGGATTATTGCTGTAACATTTTCTGGTATACCAGTTGTCATTGCACTACTGTATTCCAGTTTTTTTACTGGATATGACACTTTGGAATGCATCTTACATGGTAAGTTGCTACGTGTTTACAATCTTTTTTGCTGACTCTACACGTTCTTAACAAATGAAAGCCCTTGTAAAAGTCACTATATTTCAAACTGTAAAAATTATTAATTTCACACATTTATAGGTAATTTCTTTTTAAAAGGTTCTTCATAGATGCCTTCGAAACTTGAATAAATGTTGATTACCAGACAAAACACTCACAACATTTGTTCACTGCATGTCCCAGATTTTACATCACTCCCCAACATAATTCTAAGATAGTAATCATCCATTACTATATTTTGAAATGCCTTTTGCAGAAAGTGCTGAAATCACCAGATCCTAAATCACTGGTCTTCCATCCACTGAATGCTGTACTCAGCATTACTGCAAAGCTTCACACTGACTATGTGACTTCTCCCACAGTAAGGCTTTCTTATACAAATATGCTCATTAAAGGTATTTTATGAGGGAGCAAACAGCTTATTCCTGAAAGAATGCATTTGTCTTGTACTCTGATAACTAGTCCTCAATGTAACACTGCCAGAATGAGAATCTATTTGAAATTTATCTACAAACAATTTTGAAAATTTGAACTTTCAGCAATGGTAGATTTCTCCCCTTCCTGGAGTGGAGTAGGCAACAGCAAATAAGTTCAGAAAATACAGCGAGAATGAAACTATCAGAACCTTGATGTCAAGAAAATGTTTCCAGATTTTTGTCCTTAAGCTTTAACAAATGACTTTAACAAGTGACCCTAGCATCTCACTATTTAGCGGTGAGTATCTCATTTCCATGTATTTACATCAATTTGTGGCCTAATTCAGTTGATTTCAAATGTACTTCCAACATCCTCTCCTTCCCCAGAGGGCTCTTGTGGTTCAGTGATAGTGTCGCTACCTCTGAGCCAAGAGGACTAGGTTCAAATCCCAACTACTCCAGGCTTCACTGATTTACAGGGGAAAAAAAAAATCCCCTTCCTCCATGAGGGAACTGGATGGCGCATATTCCTAACATACAATGCTGAGTGGGTGCCTGGAGGCTTACTGATTGCTTGTCCCTGCCATCATCTAACAATATCCCTGCATGCTCCATAGCTACTTTTCTACCCATCCCTTTGTCTGAGCAATTCTGCATAAGCCAACCACCAACCTCACCACATCACTGTGCCCAGTCTTGGGCTAACTCTCACACCCCATCAGGAACACCTATAACTGCGTGTTTCTGCAGGTTGCTTGGTGTGCAGTGAATCATATACATTTAAATGGGCTGTCTCCTGCGGCTTTCAGCGCTCACTCACTTAGCACTTACATGGAGGCTGCCAGCTTCTGTGCCTTGCATTCACTTTTCATACAAAAGGGAAAGGCAGGCTGGAAGCACTGATCTGTAAAGGGGATGGAGGTGTCCTTATATAACATAATTTTGGGTCAATATCATACATACAGAAGGTGCCTGCAGCTTACACAGCAAATACATTGCATGGTGCTTCAGCTAAATAGCCATATCAAGAAGTCAGAAGGGAGCAGTCACTTCAGGGTCAAGAGAGACTACAGTCAGTCAGGGGCCTCATCTGATTCCAGCCCAGGTTTGTCCACAATCAGTCAGGGGCTTGCACCCACCAGAATTTGGGAATCCGTATCCTTGGAGTCCAGGTTTGGGCTATGTTCAATCTTGCAGGTCAAGTAGAACAAGTGTGGGTTTACACTTTCTGTAATCTAGCATGCTATGGAGGCATCAGTTTGGCTGGTGGGCCATCCTCACTCAACGATGTTCGGCCAAGTCAGCCCAGGAGCTGAACCATGGACAATATTGGGGTTTTCCTTACTAATGGTCAGGAGGCTGATCAGGGAGGTTTAGCCATGGAGTCCTGGGGAAAGTTGGCAATGCAGGTCTGGGGGTACGATTCATAGGATTGAACTCATTGAGGGAATGATTACAGTGAAAGGGGGCAATTCAGGATGGAAGGGTGAGATCTCACAGAGAATAGAGGAGGACAGGGAACTCCAGGAGTGGGTCTTTACAAGAGGCAGGATGATGTTGGCATGTATATAGCAAGTGTGTATGGCCTGTGAGGTCATAGGAATGTGCAGATCCATGAGATTTTAAGGTAAATTAATGATTATATAAAGAGGCCTAATGGAAACTGGAGAAGAGGGGTTGAAAGGTCTTCGGGGACATAGTGTGATGATGCTGTGGCTTTAAGACGTTATTTTGTCCTGGTTTTTTTTTGAAGAGAGATTTTAAAGCAGAGGTATGGAGCAATCTATGAGAAGATAAACACCTTGTGAGGCCTTGGGTTTTTATTTAAAGTTGGAACAATAGAAGCAGCCTGAATGGGTGTGGTCAAACTCCCACAGAACCAGGATCTTTAGTTTAGCTTTCAGCAGTCGCTGTTGGGGTCTTTGAAGAAGTGAAAACTAGTTTTTCCCTCTCTCAGTTACAGCCAAAAGCTAGGGGTTCTCCGCCTGCTACAGGAGTTATAGGTGAGACAATCTGTGTTCTGAGTTTGCCTTTTGCCCACGGTGTGTTTATGGTATGTTACAGTATTGGAACACTTACTTAGTATTAGTTACTGTATCTATTATTCTGTTAAGTTTTCCCATAGAGCTGTTATTCCAATTCCTTCTTTCTTTTGTTGTATTTTAACTATAGTGGATGTTTAAAGTGTTTTTTGCTTTAAATCCAGCAGTTTGACCAATGGAATTGCATCTGGAATGCAACATCTTACATTTACCTTTAAAATAAGAGAAAGTTAGGGTCTAGACTATCTTGTGAATATTTTAAAGGGGTCTGGTCTTGTTCATAACAATAGTGACAGGGGCACCAAAGGAAACATGAAGAATGGGGTCATCCTGAATCTCAACTGGAGCCCGGAGGTCAGTCACGAGGATACAAAGTATAAACATTGCTATCTTCAGTCCAAAGTCAAGTCTGCAAAACAATATAAGATGGCTGCAGCTGCCTGCAGAATGGGCGAAATAAGTGACTGAATTTTTTTTGTGGGGATTGGAGTAAAATTTTTTTTAATTTTAAGGCTCTTCAAGTGGTAATTACATTAATCATGCATCCACTGCTTCAGTAATGCCACCTTTCTGGCATTAAATTGTGTCATTTAAGTAAACAACCAGCTATTTATAGAATATTTAACTGTACCATTAAATGTTATTATAAGCAGGATCCAAGCATTCTGTCATCATTACATTTTAAAAGCCCAGGAATGCAAATTGATTTGTCCACCTGAAATAATAGATTTCAAGTAGCTTTCCATGCCCTCAAGTGTTGATTTGAAATGATCTTCATTACATTATAATACAGTACCATCATCCCTGAGGTTCATCAGTCTGAAATCTATCGGCTTACCTGTCTCAAAATATGCTGATTGCCCTCTGCTGGAATGTTGTAAGCACTCCTGATCAAGTTTTTGGCAATGTGGAAATAGTACACAGATATGATGAAGAGTGGGATGATGTAGAGAATCAGAAAGGATGCTGTGGAGTGGATTTTAGGGTGCAGCTCATCACCATGTGGGTATGGGGCACACGCCTTAAACGTTTTATTGATATGTGGGTCATAAAAGGAGTGCAGATCAGAAAATACTGCATCAGGAATAGCCAGTAGCATGGAAAACACCCAGATGAGGGCCGCTTTCACACAGATTTTCATCAGGGCATTGGTCTTCTGGATGTCCATGGGTCTGACGATAGCTTTATACCTGCACAAAGAATACATGAAAAGTAAGTGTCAATATTAGAAATAGATGCATTTGAATAATAACAATAAGTAAGCAGAAATAATTTACAATATATGTCTTTTTCAGTGGAGTCCAATTAAGATAATCTAAAGTGATCGTTTATGCTTAGCATCAGTGCAATTACTCTCAGCTCAGAGGGTATAATATAATTGTAATCATACAGTCAATTAGTCCATTTTAAATTTTAGACATTCAAATATTAGAAACTGTCACCAAGCAGTGAGCAGCAAGTAAAATATTTTGAAGCCAACAACAGAAGTGGAATTGTCAGCTCGGCAGAAAATTGTATTCCCATCATAAACACTGACCCAAATTTCATCCCTTCAATATACAGAACATTGAACACTAATTTTGTCACCTCTAATTTATAATCTTATACCTCAGAGACACACATGGAGGGCAAATCAAATATCTACTCCTGCATACTTTTCATAAGTCCTGAAGAAAGTGATTGCCAAGGGTTCTGCAGTTCTTAGACATTGATGCGTTGCTAAAACCACTGTGATTAAAGGCCCACTACAGAGTAAACAATGCACTAATATTACCATTGAAACATCAGTTAAATACCAACATCAGAGAAGGATGGCATTTGTATACGGAATTTATATTAAAACAGTATGCTTTTATTGCACGCCCACAGAACATAATCTTTCGATCCCTGTAAGATGAATGTTGCTCAATCACCGATTAACCTATTACAACGCTTCAGCAATAAACACATTGCCCTTTTCATGATCCATTGATCAATTCACTTTACTTGAATTAACATGTATGTTGGATAAGTCTAGCTGTGGTGGAAGAGTAATAACGTGCAAAGAAAAGCTTATTTTACTGAAGGGACTTGCAAATTCTTTGCTTGTTTCTTCAAGCTGCAAGCCTATACCAATGGCAGGCATAGAAGATGTTCAAAATAACATTTTACACTTAATATAAATGCCCTAAAGTTGTCTGATGCATAGGAACACATGGAAGTATGCAGTGAGGTGTAGGAGGTATCAGAGCGACAACAGCAACTTACTATTATTTAAGACTCCTCACATGAAGGAAGACATACTTTTAAGCACTGATCAGAATTATCAGGCAGGCATATATGGACATAATAGCAGTGAGTGGTGAAAATTAATGTAAATAGAATAAACTTAAATAGAGACCATATGGTCCCATTAAAAAGCTTAAGTTAACAATGCAACTTAACAAAGAAAATTGATAACAAAAAGTTTTCAAGCCAAGTATTCTAAACAATGTATCAGAGTAGGTCATGTATGGTACAGGTATCGGATTTGCCTTATTGGAAGTATTTTAATCTCTGAATGCACATTGCACTCACAAAATGGTTGATGATTTCATAGAATCCCTACAGCATGAAAGCAGACCATTCAGCCCATCAAGTTCTTATTGACCCTCTGAAGAGCATCCCATCCAGACCCCTACCCTTTCCTTGCGTTTCCCATGGCCAATCCACCTAACCTGCACATCTTTAGACTGTGGAAGGAAACTGGAGCACTGGGAGGCAGCCTACACAGACATTGGGAGAATGTGCAAACTCCACACAGACAGAAGCCCAAGGTTACAATTGAACCCAGATCCCTTGCACTGTGAGGCAGCAGTGCTAACCACTGAGCCACTGTGCTGCCCATTTAAATGCACAAATTGAGGTACAGGCAGTCCCTGGGTGTGAAATGGTTCTGTTCTAGAGTCCATTCACAAATCAATTTATATTCAAGTTGGAAAAATATAAAACAGCCATTCATAATTGCAGGAAGTGCTTATATGTCAGATCTTTAAAATTACATTCCTGTATACAATTGCATTTATAAGTTTGAGTGTTCCTAAACTGGGTGTTCATAAGTTGGAGACCTCCTGTAAATGAGTATTATTTAATTGCCATTACGAATATGTGACATCAGAGTGACTATCACTAGGGATTGACTATCCAAGTACAATTGTCATTTAGGAGGGGCAAAGGAGCAAAAGGAAGAGGGGATGAGGTAATAAGGGATGAGATCAGTACTTTACTGGGAGAGGATCTGAGATTGAAGGACCAAATGTAGAACCAGTTTGGCAAAGATATGAAACTAAAAAAGCAGTAAGCATTGCTGGGAATTATCTATCAGACATCAAATAGTAGGATGATGTTGGGAACTTTGAAATTCAAGCAATTGGAGACAAATGTAATGTAGGTAACACAGTCACAATAGGCGACTTTGATTTTCATGCAGACTGCGTTAACCAAGTCAACATTAATATTGTGGAAGAGACACAAAGAATGCTGGAGAAACTCAGCAGGTTTGCAGCAACTGAAGAGAGAGAAACAACACTAATGTTCGAATTCTAATATGAGCCTTTATCAGAACTTAGTATTTGTCTTTATTTCTGGAACAGTATATTGACGAGTATAAAGATCACTTTGTTTTTGGAATGTGAACTAAAAAATGGGTAACGATACTGCTTTGAACCAAGGAAACTTGTAATAACATGTTTGTAGTTTTAAAAACAAGTTATTGAAGTGCAGTGTGAGTTGTATATTCAATGTTCCCTACAGGACCAGTGAGAGAGAGGGTTCCAGATAAATTGGCACAGCCTACATGTGTTAGAAGGTATTCTGCCTAGAAACAGTCTCTTGTTTGGCTTTTCAATTGGCACTAGTTGCTGTGGGCACTGGAGGATCCAATACACTAATAACCTCCTGATTGGTTCTTATTGCAAGGGACTACAGCCCAGTGTCTGAACAATATAGCAGAAGCAATTAGGTTGCAAAAGAAAAAGCATCCATCTCCTTTTCTCTCTCTTCTGTGTGGAGACATAAAAGAAAACCACTAATAGCTAATTATTCTCCCTTACGTATCTCCGTGAGCTGTTCTCTCTGCATTGGGGAAACCACTTTTAGAGACATTGAAAGGGCAAATTCTTAACTAGTGAATGAAATACTGGCAACTAGTATAACCCACAATCTCATGTCATTGGCAAAGAATTGGAATGAATTGAAAGAAAACGACTCATCGACATCTGTAGTTTGAACTGGTACCATTGAACTGTAATTCACTGAGAGTTTTCTTTTGTCCACCTGTAACATTTGTGTCTTAGCTGTCTTTGGATATCTGTCTGCATATGTGACTGGGAATTTGTAAAAGATGTAGAGCTAAGTTATAGAGTTATTAATGAGCAACTCATGTTTCTTTATTTCCCCATTGGTTGAGGACAGTTTGATAACAATGAATAGTTATCTTCTTGTTAATGGGAAAAACCTGATGTGCATGATCTTTTCATCTGAATTAGACAGTTCGAAGGAATTAGGCAATACATAATCAAATTGTCACTGTTGTGATGATTCCAAGAACAACGGGGCTTTATTTCCAAAGCACTATGGCCAAAGAGTGAAGACAGGAGCCAACTAGAGATCAGGGCATTTTGGATTTAGTACTGTGTAATGTGGAAGGGCTGCTTAATAACCTTGCTGTAAAGTAGCCCCTTGTGAAATAGAAACAATAAATAATATAATAGGATTTTACATTAAATGTGGATATGATATAGCTCATTCTGAAACTAGAGTTTAAAATCTGAATTCAGAAAATTATGTAAGTACGATAGACAAGTTTGTTGCAGTTAATTGGGAAAAATACACAAAAAAATTTGATGGTAGACAGGCAATGTTTAGTATTTGAAGAAATGCTACATAGTCTACGACAGGTAGTAATTCCTCCAAGGCACAAAGAGAAATATAAATCAACTGCGGTTAATGAAAAAAGTTAAAGATTGCAGTGGATGAAAGGAAATAGTTTATAAAGATGCCAGAAAAAATTGGAAAACCTGAGAATTCAGAGCAATTTAAACGAAGTAGAAGAGGACAATCTAATTGATTAGGAAAGGAAAAATAAAGTATGAATGCAAATGAACAAGGAGTGTAAAAACTTCTTCAGGTATGTGTAAAGTTAGGACAAATTTGTGCCCATTACAAATGAGGGGTTGGGCTATTTATAGTGCAGGCGGAGAACAGTTACAGGGGTTTCTGCTATAACGCGATAGATGCGTTCCTGTGAAACAATGTGTTATAGAAAATCGTGCTATAGAAATAACGGGGCCCATGAGAAAAGGGGGATCGGGGGCAGACCAACAAAAAAATCACTGAAAATGACTCAAAAATCACTTTATCTTGAAAAAATGTCAAGATGACTTGATGGGGGAGGATGTTCTGTGGTTGCTCTGTTGTTAATGCAGGGACTGAGGGTCATCATCATCATCATCATCATCACTTTCAGGTACAGCTGTGGTTGCAGGGTTTGGGCAAAAAATAGTTAATCCAGAAGTGGATGGCTGTGGTTCATTGTCTTGACTGTTTCTTGGGGGTTGGCTTAAAAAAGAGACATCCAGGTTTTGCTGCTTTGCCTTTTCTCTTCATTCATGAGGAAGTTGTTCATGCGGTGTCAAATAAGATCTTATTCCACAAGCTGCTACCCTGCTGCATTCTGCATTGTAATCATTGTCCTCCAAGAGCTGCAACTGCTTCTCAGTTTCCCTCAGGATAGAAGACAAAACAGAAGAAGCGGAAAGCGCTCGTGGTGCTGCATCCTAGGCTACTTCTTCTTCATCTCCAGCTTCCACTGGCCCCTCAGTGACAAGTTGTTGTAGATCAGCTGCAGAGAGGTCTTCACAGTGGGATGCAAGCAGCTTTTCAACATGCTCATTTTCCTTTTCTTCAAATCCAACTTGCTTTGCAAGATCAGTGCAGTGTTCTTTGATTCTTGGGAGCTTCTCTGAGAGATCAAAGCTTTTTAAATGTTGAAAAAAATTCTGCAAGAGGCTTCTGCCAAACTGCTTGCAAGCAGTCCTCACTGAAATCAACCCCAGGCCTCCACGATAATGTCAATTGCATTCTTGATGCTAAAGCTCTTCCAAAATTGAAGAACATTGTCCTCATCCCCCTCTGTGGCTGCAATTAGTGGCAGAATTGTACAGTATTTCTCACAGATAGCACGAGGACCCTTGCTGCCAGTGTGGTGACTCTTTCAGCACTTGCTCAGGACAAAGCCTGCAAACCAGTAGCCAACACAAAGTTCATGTTTTACAAATACAGTTCCCCTATTCGTCAATTGCATTGCTGGAACATGCATTATAGGAGAACCCCCTGTACTTTGCATCTGTCTTCACAGAAGAAAATACAGAATACTTCCCAGAAATACTATGCAACCAAGGGACTTGTGAAACTGAGGGACTAAAAGAAATTAGCACGAGAGACAAATCAGTACTTAAAAATTAACTGGACAGAAGGTTGTTAAATCTTCTGGACCAAATGGGCTTCATCCCACAGCATTATAGGAGGTTGCTAGAGCAATTAAGGATGAACTAGTAGAAAAACACAGAATGACAAAATATTTCTTAAATGGTGAGAGGTTTTGGAAGCACAGGTGTTCAAAGAAACCCTGGTAACTTTATTCAGAAGTCACTAAAATGTAGTATGAAGGTACAGAGAGCAATTAGGAATGCAAATGGCATGTTGGTATTCATTTCAAGAGGATTTGAGTATAGGGGTAATTATGTCTTGCTATTGTTGTATAAATCCTTGGTGAAACTTCACCTAGAGTACGTGTTTGGTCTCCTGATGTAAGGAAGAATATTTTTGCCTGGAGGAAATACAGTGGAGGTTCATCGGTTTAATCTCTAGAATAGTGAGACTGTCTTACAAGAAGATTTGAGAGCCTATGTCTGCATTCCTTTGAGCTTCAAAGAAAGATGGGTAACCTCAGTGAAACTTACAAAATTCTCACAGAAAGGATGTTTTGCCTGGCTGTTGGTATTATTATTTGGGTGAAAAATCTCAGGATAAGGGACAGGACATTTAAGACTGAGATATGGAGGAATTTCTTCACGCAGAAGGTCGTGAATCTTTAGAATTCTCTACCGTAGAGGACTCTGAAAGTTCAATCATTCAGCGAGTTCAAGATAGAAATTAATGGATTCCTGGAAACTAATGAATTCGAGGGATGTGGAGATAGTGCAGAAAAGTGGCATTGTGGCAGATGCTGGTAAGCCTGAATTGCACAGCAGGCTCAATGGGCTGAGTAGCCTACTCCTTAGATAATCAAGGGAAAATTGAATAGACTTATTCAGAATTTTCAAGGGTTTTGAGAGAGTAAGTAGAGCTAAACTCTTTACACTAGCATAAAATGCAGTAACCAGAGAAGAGATATATAAGATAATTGACAAAAGAACCAGAGGAGTGATTACATCTTTTTACGCAGTGAGTAAATGATCTGGAATGAACCGCCTTGGAAGATGGTAGAAGCAGATGCGTTAGTAACTTCCAAAAGCCAGTTGGAAAAATTCTTGAAAGGGAAACACTGAAGGGCTACGGGGAAAGAGTGAGATGAATTGGATGACACTCTCAAAGAGCTGGCCTAAGTATGATAGGACAAATTATTTCCTGTGCTGCATGATTCTATCATTCTCTGATTCCATATATAGCAAACATTACAAGGTTCTATTAGTGTTAATCCTGGGAACCACAAGCAATGGCCACACCAACTTACACATGAGAGGAATTTTTGGAGAACCATGGAACTAGTTAATGAAAACTTGGGAAATTCCTCCGCGGCAACACGTCTTGTACCTGGGATAAATTTAATGACCGATTTGTATCCTTTAATACCTTTGAAAAATAATTAATTGCGATAACCTTTGGTAAACTGATAATAAAGCTGCAATTAATCATCTTTGCAAAAAAAATGGTCACACTGATTTGTTTTAAAATGGCAAAGTACAATAAAGATTAATGCATTCAATGTACCTAATCTGTTCAAATGGATGTTACTGATGACTGATGAATGCATCGAAAGATTAGTGTGGGCTTTATATTTAGCCTGTTAACCTAGATCAATCAGCAGCACAAAATAGCAGAAAATTGAAATGGAAAATCACTTAAATCTCACATCTTAATAAATAAATGATCAGTACAACTAGATTGGCTATTTCTCTAATGTATTTAAATTTTAAAGCAAATGTTAAAATCTTATAATATTCTTTTAGTTTAAAATTTCTTCACATAAAATATTACGACATGATCATTAACTTGTCATTGGTGGTGGGATACTGTTTGATCCATTAAATGTACAATTAATTTATTACTTCTCATCACATATCTTCAGCTGAGAAAGTGAATATGAAAGCAATAAGCAATGAATTGATACAAATAATCAGAAATGAACTTCACATTTGTTATCTTCATTGTCTTCATGCATGGGGACTTTGTGAAGCTATGTTGATAAGACTGGTGTACAGTGACTTGAAGTTGATTGTATAAACTTATATAGAATTGCAAAAATTGGGTCCATCCAGTTTATATTGGTATTTATTCTCCATAAGTGCCCACCATGTTTCCATATCCCATTACACAGCTTCCTTATCACAGCTTATTTAACTTATTCTTAGGAGTTGACATAATCTTGGTATCATGAGCATCTCTGCAAACATAATGCTTCTCTAGTTCTCTGTCCTAAATTTTTTTTTTACCTTTGTCCACTTGGTCTAGACCCCACAATCACCAGAGACTGCTTGTTACTCTCTAGTCCCATCCCTTCATAATTATAGACACCTCTATCAAAACATCCCATGTTTTCCTCTGCTCTAAGGAAAACACGCATTTTACAGTTCGTATTTCACAGAATAAATAGTCAGCACAAAGGAAGACCATTTGCTCTATCAAGGTTGTGCTGGATTCTTTGAAGAACAATCTAGGTCGTCTGTTCTCCAATGCCATATCGAGAGTTCCACAATTTTCCTCATTCAAGTATTTATTCCATTCCCTTTTGAAGACAACTGTGATTCTGTACCATATTATCAGGATTTGCATTCCTAAAAAAAATCTACTGGGAGATATCTTCACAGATATTGAATGATGGAGGCATTGTTGAGAAAGTTAGGAGAATTGTGTGAAATGACCAGTGAGGAGCTTTTCAATGTCAAAAGGCCTGATTATCCAATCAAGTGTTGAATGGCATGGCGAGACCTAGCGAGAGGCCTATTTGCAAGTATTGGTGATGCATTAGCATCTCTCTATTATGTAACCTTGCCACAATTATATGCAGATTACCATTCCTCCATGTGCCAGATAGAAACTAGTTGGCCACAGTTCCCGACATGAAAATCAGAGCGGGTACTTGGTGACACTACCTCATTGCTTACTCCTCTAGACCTCCATCTTGGACCATTGGACATCTAAAGCACACACTCCATGTTCAATGGATGCCCGCACCAGCCAATCCCCCACACCAATCTATGAACCTTGGCAGGCACAAAGCCAGACAGCTTGTCATAGTTGTCAGTAGTTATCAGCCTAGAGATACTACAAACATTTCAACAAGGACTAAGGCCAAGTAGCCCTACAAGCCTGTTCCACCATTCAATAAGATTGCGGCTAATCAGATTTTAACCTCAACTCTATATTTGTGCATACCCCTGATAATCTTTCATCTCCTTGATTATCAAGAGTCTACCTTCTTCTGCCTTAAAAATATTTAAAGATTCTGCATTACCGCCTTTTGAGGAAGGGAATTGCAGAGACTCACAATTACCTGAGAGAGAAAATGTTTTCTCATGTCTGTTTTAAATGGGCCACCCCTTATTTTTAACCTATGAGCTATATGTTATGCACAGCACTGTCCTATGTCAAGCTCAAACCCAAACCATGAAACAGCAGCTTTTGTGGCAAAACAATGCACATGCATCAACCAAATTATCACGTGTCAGGTCGAAGGGCAGTAGTCCTCAGTCAGGCCAAGGAAGACAGACTTCTGTCAGGGTGTTCCAGCACGGTAAGTCAAAGGCAGCATCTGTTATTGGTCAGGGGATGCATATTACTACAGTCTGGGGAGTGGGCCACAGTCTGCCCTGTAGAAGTGGTTTAAACATGTGGTAAGTTCAGTCGGGGAGCTGTGACCTGAAGGCATGACTGGCCATCCTATCCCAGTAGCTGTCAAGATGACTGCTGTGCTAAACTTTTATACAACGGCCTGTTTCCAAAATGCCACTGGGGACCTGTGTGGGATCTCACAATCTTCATCCCTCAAATCAAGGCTGTTACCAATACAGTTTGTACTAGATCACACTACCTCGCCTCATCTCCCTGTGAAGAGGTCAGTGTTACAGCTCAGATAGTAGGCTTTGCTGAAAAAGCTAACTTCCCCTGGTGCAGGGTGCTATGGACTCTACACACATTGCGTTTTGAGAGTGCCATATTATCATGCAATAAACATCATCAACAGAAGAGGTATCTTCTTCCTCACTCTGTTTAATCACCCTATGATCTTTGTATGGTATGATCTGCCTGTACTGTACACAAAACAGGCCTTTTCACTCTAACTAGGTACTGTGA
>NC_063342.1:62539345-62567126 GCF_021869965.1 Rhincodon typus | reverse complement strand
TCCCAGGAGGAAGATGAGGATATTAAGCAGCAGGAAATCACCCTCTCCATGAAAAATAATGCAACAAGCCAGGCAGGATTTAATTGACACCCAGTTCCAATGGATGTTAGCTGTTTGGAGTGATCACTAATTACTATAAGTTTGTTGGTGCTTGAAAGGCAAACAGTCCATTTTTGTTCTCAGAAGCTAATACAAATTCTGTCTATTTTTTATTCACTTTTGCTCATGCTAAATGAAAGTGAATACTTTCCTGTATGTGATGGTTGTACACTGAACAATAGAGAAACTTTTGGGCTACATTGGGTATTGGGGAAATTGCAACCCAAAATTTTCTCATTGCTCATTGGGGAGGTGATAGTTAATGGTATTATCACTGGACTGTTAATCCAGAGACCCAGGTAATGGTCTGGGGACGTGGGTTTGAATCCTGCCACGTGGAGGAATCTGAATTCATTAAATACAAGCAATTAAAAGTCTAACAATGACCATGAACCCATTGTCAAATGTTAGGGAGAAACCCGTCTGGTTCACCAATGTCCTTTTGGGAAGGAAAGTGTCATCTGTAAGACCATAAGACCATAAGACGTAGGAGCAGAAATTAGGCCATTCTGCCCATCGAGTCTGCTCTGCCATTCAATCATGGCTGATAAGTTTCTCAACCCCATTCTCCCGCTTTCTCCTCATAACCTTTGATCCCCTTGACAATCAAGAACCTATCTATCTCCGTCTTAAATATACTCAATGACCTGGCCTCCACATACCCTGTGTGGCAATTAATTCCATAGATTCTCACTCTCTGGCTGAAGAAGTTTCTCCTCACCTCTGTTCTAAAGGGTCTTCCCTCTACTCTGAAGCTGTTCCCTCACATCCCAGTTTTACCTGGTCTCACCTACATGTGGATGGGTATATGAATAGGAAAGGTTTAGAGGGATATGGGCCAAATGCTAGCAAATGGGACTAGGTTGATTTGGTCAGCATGAATGAGTTGGACCGAAGGGTCTGGTTCCGTGCTGTTCAAATCTATGACTGTATGAATCTATGACTCAATGACATGTGACTACAGTCCGATAGCAATACAGTTGACTGTTAACTGCTGTCTGGGATGGGCAATAAAATGCTCTTATCCCATGAATGACTGAAAGAAAGCACAGTGAACAGAGGCAGTCTAAGAATTGAAAGAAACTACTGCTCATTTCTAACTATTTCTGAAAACTCTGAACTCCTATTTTGTTGTTTTGTTTTTCATTTCCAGACAGTTTTTAATCCAATATCCTATCCTTTTCTAATTTCAGACCCTTCATCTTCTTCTGATGTATTCCTTTGTCAAAGGTTTTCTGAGATGGAATATGACCTACTTGATTTGCCTCATCCACCATATCAATCATCTCCTCAATGAGCTTTATCTGGTTTGCTAAGCAAAATGTTCCAAGCTGTACGCACCTTGGAACATCAAATAACTTTGAGAGTAAACAAAAGAATATGTA
Source organism: Rhincodon typus (assembly GCF_021869965.1). Classification (NCBI taxonomy): domain Eukaryota; kingdom Metazoa; phylum Chordata; class Chondrichthyes; order Orectolobiformes; family Rhincodontidae; genus Rhincodon; species Rhincodon typus. The sequence goes on along the minus strand of NC_063342.1, from coordinate 62,565,642 downwards.
TTTATATAACACATTACATGGTCTCAGGCCATTCCAAAACTCTTTGTGGTCGATGATGTACTTTTGATGTGCAGTCATTGTCATAAGGAAACACAGCAGCCAATTTTATCTCACCAAGAACATTCTGTTTAATATAATTCATGGGAACAGTGTAAAATTACATCCATTCTCCTGAAGAACAAAGGAAGATAAAAGTTTGATGTTGCCTACATTCTCCTATGGTATCTTCCTTCCTGATTATATTCATCCGAATACATTTAGGCCTTGGGAACATACCATGTAATATTAGCACACATCTGCATAAAATTGCTTTGACTATTAATTTACAATGGTCAATCTAAATATTTTCACAAACAAATCAGACAACATGAAATTCAAAAATTCTCTCACATTCCATGCTTGTTTTGATTTAATAGCTTTTAACTCAAATATTTAGATTTTCCTACAATAGTATGTTGTGCCATGATTTAATTGCACGAAAAACATTTGTATATATTCAGCAATGAAAATAAATGAATGCTTTACATAGTACTGAAGAAAATCAGTCAGATGAAATTGCAATCATCATTGTACAAACTTCGAAGTGTGTGCCCTGGTTTTTTAAATTATCTCTTGGTAATTCCATATGTTAACAGTAGCAAGGCATACAATCTGTGCTTGGATTAATAACCACTTTGAGGGAGTAAAAACGTTAAATTCAGCTAAGGGACTCATGTTTCACCACAAAGCATGAAATAAAAATGTAAACAATGATCTTCTGAAACAAATGATTATATTACTCTCTGCAACTCATATCTTCCTTTTCCGTAATGTACACACTTTTGCTGCAATTAAACCAAAGGCAAATTGCACCCGATTATGACACTGAGGTTGTCAGATGTAGAATTAAGCACAGCTGATTTTAAGAAAGAATTTGAAGGATTTATCTGATTTATAGTCACTTACTCTTTAATCAAGGAGTAGTCAAGATAAAAGCTCCCTGACAGGAAATGTATTTAACATTTTAAGGGCATGGAGCAAGTTGTCAGGTAATCCCAGTCTACTTTTATTTGGAATGTGGAGATCACTGGAAAAGCCAACATTGATTGCTCATCCCTCATTAACCTTGGGTTTTCTCCAACTGCTGCGTCCATTTGCTGAAGGTATTTCCACAATATGGTAAGGGAAGGAGTTATGAGATTTTGAACAAATAATGAAGTGGGAAAAATGACAAATTTCCAAATTAGGATGGAGGGTTGCTTCAGTGGTAACACACGTGGCCTGGTGTTTCCCATGCACCTGCGGCTCTTGTCCTTCTGGATCTTACAGCTCTGGGAAGTGCAGCCAAGGAAGTCTTGGAGGTAACAAGGTGTGGAGCTGGATGAACACAGCAGGCCAGGCAGCGTCAGAGGAGCAGGAAAGCTGATGTTTCAGGTCTGGACCCTTCTTCAGACTTGGGGGAGGGGAAGGGGGCTCTGAAATAAATAGAGAGACGGGGAGGCGATGATAGAAGGTAGATAGTGGAGCAGATAAGTGGAGAGAAGGCAGGCAGGTCAAGGAGGCGGGGATGAAGCCAGTACAGGTGAGTGTAGGTAGGGAGTTGGTAGCTGTTTAAGCCAATGGATAGGGTGCAATCAAAAGGGTTGCTTTGCTCTGAGTGATGTTGAGAGTTGTTGCCCATCCATTGCCACTGCAATAATTTGCTGCTGCAATGTCCCACAAAACAACAATGTAATAAATGATCATATAATCTGTTCTCAGTGTTGGTTAACGGATAAGTACTGCTTTACATGATGTGAAAATTTCCTGCCCTTCTTCGAAATAGTGCCAGCTAACATTCTGCATCCATCTTGAGAGGGCAGATGGGATCTCAGCTTAACATCCGATCCAAAAGACTGCAACTCAACTTCAAGAGCAGCTACATCCAATCTCTCTCTAAGGTTTTTGAGTAGATTTGTAGCTTGGGTTGTGGATGTTGTGGTTGGTTCGCTGAGCTGGTTCGTTGTTCCGCAGGTGTTTCATTACCCTGCCGGGTAACATCATCAGTTCAGCCTCCGATGAAGCACTGTTGTGTTTTCCCACCTGTTATTTAAACTCTGGTGACCGTTGAGCTGGATTACCTCACTTCCAGTTTTCCTTTGCAATGGAGTGTATATGGGGTCTGCTCTATGTTGATGGATTTCTTAGTGGAGTACCAGGCTTCTAGAAATTCCCGTGCTTGTCTCTGCTTTGCCTGTCCCAGGATCCTGGTGTTGTCCCAATCCAATTGGTGGTTCTCCTTATCCATGTGGATGGAGATGAATGAGTATTGGTTGTGTCTTTTTGTTGCCAATTGATGTTTGTGCAGTCTTGTGGTTAATTTCCTTCCTGTTTGTCCAAAGTAGTGTTTGTCACAGTCTTTGCAAGGAATCTTGTATATGACATTGGTTCTGTCCATAGTGGGTAGTGGGTATTTGGTCTGGATGAGCAGTTGGCGTAGGGTTGATATGGGTTTGTGTGCTACTCTGATGCCCAAAGATTCCTACGGCCACTGGGCATCAGAGTAGCACACAATCCCACATCAACTCTACGCCAGCTGCTCACCTGAACCAAAGACCCTCTACCTACTATGGACAGAACCAATGTCATATACAAGATTCCCTGCAAAGACTGCAACAAACATTATATTGGACAAACAGGAAGGAAATTAACCACAAGGGTACACGAGCATCAATTGGCAACAAAAAAACACGACCAATACTCACTCATCTCCATCCACATGGATAAGGAGAACCACCAATTTGATTGGGACAGCACCAGGATCCTGGGACAGGCAAAACAGAGGCAAGCAGGGGAATTTCTAGAAGCCTGGTACTCCACTAAGAAAGCCAACAATAAACACATAGAGCTAGACCCCAGATACGCTTCATTGCGAAGGAAAACTGCAAGTGAGGTAATCCAGCTCAACGGACACCAGAGTTTAAATAACAGGTGGGAAAACACAACAGCGCTTCATCAGAGGCTGCACTGATGATGTTACCCAGCAGGGTAATGAAACGTCTGCGGAACAACAAACCAGCTTGGTGAGCCAACCAACCATAACATCCAATCTCTATCCCTGCAGTCTAGGTGTCCTTCCCAATCCAAGCAACTGAGAACCCAGAATATAAACCAGGATGAGTGGTACATCCTCATTGTGAGTGGAACTCTAATGTTGTTAGAGATACTCCAGCATTTAGACAAAAAAGAAAATCCTAAGATGTTATGTGTTTTGGAATTTAATGATATGTGAATCAATGAAAGATGCCTACATACATGGGATTTAATTTACACATATTTCACAATTTAAGAACTGTATTTGTGATGTGCACTAACAGCTCATTTTACCTCTATGTATTTACGACTCTTCAATCAGAATTGATTTGCTATGACTAAATTGCATGAGTTGTCTGCTGATTTTCAATGTAGCAGCCAGTTTATTCGTGTTTACAGCAAGCTTTAAAGCTTCCATCTACGTTATATCAATATATTTCCAATAAGCATAATAAACGCAGTAGATTGACAATAATCGAAGACAGCCTAGAATAGAAATAAACTTGAAATGAGCAATGCAAGTCCACATATATTTAAATATATTTGAAATGGGTGTTATTTGAAGAAAGGACATATATTTGCAAAAAATTATATCATCTAACACCCCCATTTTGCTTCCCTTCAGAAGCAGGATTCAGATGAGAGAAGAAACCCAATCATCCAAACCATGAAAAATATGTTGGTCTGAGCTGATATATGTGAGGTGTGATGTTCAGCCAACAGATTCAAGTTATACTGATTTCTGTGCTTTGCATCAAGCTTCCTGTGAAACTAAATTTTAATCACAGCATCACTGAATTATCACAATGTAGGATGAGGTCATTCCACCCATTATCACTGGACTGCTCTTTGAATGACTAATGTCATTTTCCTGCCTTATCCATGTAGTTCTGCAGATTGCTCTTTTCACATAATAGTCTAATTTATTCCTTTTGAATGTTTTGATAGAACCTGCCTGTACGATTGTCTCAGGATGTGTATTCCAAATGTTAACCCGTTTTTTTTTATATATATCATGCTTCTTATACTTTTATTCCTTGCCCTCTCATTGTTGATCCATTCATGAGTGAAAACAGTTTCTCCCCACATGATTTAGAAAATCTCTATCTTACTATAGAGGAAGTGCAGTGAAAATTGATTACCAGGATGGCAGAACTGATGTATGAGAAGGGATTGAGTCATTTAGGATTGCATTCACTGGAGTTTAGAAGGATGATGGGGGAATCTCATAGAAACCTATAAAATTCCAACAGGGCTAGACAGGCTGGGGAGTCCGGAACTAGGAGTCATAGTTTAAGGATAAGGGGTAAACCCTTTAGGAATGAGAAGAGGAGAATTTTTTTCACACAGAGAATAGTGAACCTGTGGCATTCACTTTCACAGAAAGTGGCTAAGAACAGAACATTATGTGTTTTCAAAAAGGAAGTACATAAAGCTCTTGTAGTTAAAAGAATCAAGGAATATTGGTGTGGAATTAAGATATTCAGCTCAAGGATGTGCCATAATGATATTGAATGGCAGAGCAGGTTTGAGGGTTTAAAAGACCTTCTTCTGCTCCAATCTTCTATGCTTCCATGGTCAAATCTCCTCCTCACTTTTTTCTCCGAGGAAAATTGCTCAAAATTTCTCCAAACTGTGTTAATAACTGAAGTTTCTCATTCTTAGAACTCTTCTTGTGAATCCTTCCTGCAATACCTTCACAAGCTTTCTAAAGTGTTACAACCAAAACTGGATGCAATACTCCAGTTAGAGGTGTACCAGAGTCTTATACAAATTCAGTATAACCTCCTTGTTCTTGCGCCCTATGCTGTTATTAATAAAGCCTAGAATACTGCATGTAATGTTAACCAGCTCTCTACCTGTTTTAAAACCTTGATGACTCATGCACATGTAGACCTAGATTCCGCTGTTCCTGTAATCCCTATAAAAGTATGCCCTTTCTTTTATATTGTCTGTCCATGTCCTCCCTATTAAAGTGAATAACTTCACATTTCCCCACATTGAATGTCATTTGCAATCTGTCCATCTACTCAACCAAACTGTCAGTGTCCATTGAAGTCCTACACTAACCCAGTCACAATTCACAATGCTTCAAAGTTTCATATAATCCATAAATTTTGAAATTGTATCCTGTACTCCAAGGTCTCGGTCATTAATATACATCAGGAAAAAACAAAGGTCCCAATAGTCTGTTATACACATCCTCCAGCTCAAAAACCATGCATTAACTATGACCCTTTGTTTCATTTCTTTATCCGTGTTGCTTTTCCATGTGCCATTAGCTTTGCCCACAAGTCCATGTACATCACACTGTCCTTATTAACTTTCTCCTCTTCAAAGAATCTCCAGAAAGTCAGTTAAATAGTGTTTCCTCTTAAGAATTCCATGCTGGCATCCCTCAGTTAACCCACCTTTGTGGAAATGACTATTGATTTTGTCCTGAATTTTCAAGGGTAAATTTTCAAACCCATTGTCATTCTTGTCCACACTTTGGGAGGCAACAGCAGTATGTTTTATTGAACATAACTACATACACAGGATGAGAGACATTATCTTATCTGGAGCTTTACATTCCAGGCTCCAGGTCCATGTGACATGGCACCACTATAACATACGTCCTTTCACGCATGCTTGGTAGCTGTTCTTGGAATAAAGGTATAAATCCCCTTACATGACAAGGCTTATAGTTGGTAGAATAACAAGGTGTAGAGCTGGATGAACGCAGCAGGCCAAGCAGCATCAGAGGAGCAGGAAAGCTGACGTTTCGGGTCTGGACCCTTCTTCCCAAAACATCAGCTTTCCTGCTCCTCTGATGCTGCCTGGCCTGCTGTGTTCATCCAGCTCTACACTTTGTTATCTCAGATTCTCCAGCATCGGCAGTTCCTACTATCTCTATAATTGGTAGGTTTGTCTTTGCAGCCTATTTGACCAAGGCTGTGATGTTTGCAATTCTCCAGTCCTTTGGCAGCACTTGTCAATCTAAGATGGAGGAATGATGACCAGTGCCTCTGCAATGTTCACTCTCACTTTCCACAGTATGCTTGAATGCATCTCGTCTAGTGATCTGGTGCATTATCCACTTTGAGTACAAACAGCCTATTTAATATGGCTTCCTTAACAATTTTAAACCTTTTCAATGGTGACATTATCTCCTGTTTCTCCAATGGCCTAGATAGCATCTTCTTTGGGAAAGAATTTAACACCTTAGCCGAGCTCTTTGGCTTCATGTGTAAATCCCCTTTTAGGTTCACAATTTGTCCTACTTCCACTTTGAACAACCTTTACTATTTATTTGCCTAAATATTTGCTGACAGTATCTTACCATACACAGGTTTTACTTCTTTTATTTACTTTTCACCTTCCCTCTTAACCTTATGTAGTCGGCCTGATTCTCAACTGTATTTTCTGCATGTCAGCTGTCATACTTACATTTTTTTCTTCTTTACCTTAATTTCTATTGTTTTTGTCATCCGGAAAGCTCTGGTATTGTTTACCCGATCTTTCCCTTCCATGGTAATATACATTGACTGTACCTAAAATACATTTTATTTGCAGCAAATCTGTTTTTAGCTATTGTTTGTTCTGCCAATCACTGACTTATAAACCCCACTGAAATTGGCCTCCCTCGGTTAATAATGTTTACTCTGGATTATTCTTTGTTCATAGTCAGCCTAAATCTTACTGTACAATGATCACTGGCCCTTAAATGTTCACCTACTGACACTTCATCCCCTTAGCTCAACTCATTCCCAAAAATCAGATCTGTCTGTGCCCTCTTTAGATTTGGGGTGACAACATATTGCTGTGGAAATGATCCTGAACATAGTGCAGGAATATTTGCCCCTCTGTTCCTTTTACATTATTAGGTTACCATGAAGGTTCCACACTCTCAGCCTTGCCCCTCAGCTGATGTATGGTGACCCTCAGGTTAAACTCATCACCAGTCATCTCAGTCTAATGAGAAAGCAGCCCTATTATGCTCTTAGACAATGGCGACTCTATCTTTACCCAATCTATATACCTAATACTAATAAAGTACAGATAAAAATATTGGAATGTTAACTTGCAAAGTGTCCTTTGGAGATAAACTACAGTCAAAGTATACCCCAAGCAGTAGCTGCTAGAGGTATTTTCACATTTTTTGCTTAACATACACTTAACAGTTGAGCCACATTCCTAAATAAAAAATCACACCGCCTTGTGTACAATGCTGTCACGTGTTTTTTCTTAAATTAAATTATGCATCCCTGATCAATAAATATGTTCAAAGCAACCGTCCTTTTGCCAAATGGAAGCTTCTGATGCAGTTTGTTTGCCATAAGTAGATAGATGCGAAAAAGAAAGGTATATACTGTGAAAACTGGAAACCTGAAATAAAAACAAAACACTCAGCAGGTCAGATTTTTTGACTCTGCAAACAATGCCTGGCTTGCTGAGTGTTCCAGCACTTTCTGTTTCTATATCATTAATTCAAACTGATAAGTATAGTCAAAGAGTGCAAGATACAGGTACAAGAGTCAAAATTCTGCTGTGCACTGAATCTCAAACTGAATATGATGTCAAGGGGCTTGTTATGCAAACTTAGTTACATGTGCAGTGTTCTTTTCATTACACATATCTGAATGGCATAGATGGCAGTGACTTTTTTTCAAACACTGAGTGTTGAAAACTACATTTATCATCTTCATGTCGGTAAAGGAATTCCTTAGCGTGCACTAAATTGAGGTGGGACCTTCTGTCAAGAAAATTTCATGACTCCATACATTTAATGCACTGAGGAGTAAGATCATTAACTTGAGATACAGTGCTAATTTCACACAGATATATCCTTTCAGACTGCTGAATAACTTGTTATTCACTGCTTAAACAAGGAATTTGTAGTCATGTCATGAAGTGTCTTTATGTTACAGCGTGTTAATGGGAAACATATTATAAAGTGCATGTTTTATATTGTGTGCCAAAGGACTGTACTGATCATTATGGATACTTATATTATAGTTGATTCATGCTTTGACAAAAGATGAATTCACCAAAAAGCTTGAAAAAAGCAGTTATATTTTTGTACAATCTCAAATTCAAATCTTTATCAAATATTGAGTTCAGGGTAGACCACATAAATTAATCTGTTAAAATCTGATAATATTGTTGAATTGCAACTACCTGAGAAAAGAATAATATGTCTCGTTTGATACTTTGTTTATTGGAACTGAATATGAATGGTATGAGAGTGTCATTGAATGCAGATAAAACAAACAAACATGTTCATTACGATGATCAATGCAGTCTTGTCCACAAGGGAAAAATAAAGGCTAATGGGTAGATCTTGAATTTGTGAAATGGTGTCAAATGGGTAATAAGGAGTGAACAACCTGTTTTACGTCTGCCCCATTGACTTCAATAGAAATAAAGGTCCACTCCATGTTACCCCTTTTATACACCCATATATGAAGTCAAGATCAACCCTTTAGTTTTGAATTTATTCTAAGGATGGGAGCAATGTAGAGAAGATGGTATTTGTTGCTCACTATGAGCTGTCTTGTGAAATTGCTGACAGTCTTTTTACCTTGAACTAGGACAGCCTTTGATCTTATGGGGCTCTGTTAATGTTGTATGTGAGTTTTCAGGATTACGATTTTAATGTTCACTTCTTGTACCTTCTTTTGTCAGGTTTTACAAGCTACTATTTATTTTCCTTCTTAATTAAATGACTGTGTATCTATAATAGCACAAGGTTATAAAATTGTTCATGGAAATGCTCTGTCAAAAAGTATTTTTCCAGCTTTTCTTTAATTACTGTTGCATTGAAATTTGTGTCCCTTTTTAGTGTCTCACTGGGTAATGTAGAAAGAAAGTCATTCACCTTATTCCAACTATTCACAATATTGACCGTGCTTAAAGGTTTCCTCTTATCAATTGCAACGAGAAAGAGTATTAGCTTCTGAAGTCTCACTGTTTATCTGAAGCTCGACACGATCTTAATGATTCTATACTGCACTGTTTCCATTGCGTTTCTATTATCATATGTTCAAATTATGCCAATACTATCTCGACTGGTAATACTGAATTCGTACAGCTCTTAACTATAATACAACTGAAATATCCGGTCATGAGCACACATATATATATAGTAAATAAAAGTAGCTTCAGCACAAACCCTTAGAGGAGTCATTTAGTTCACCTGGTCGTACTGACCCTAATGTCATTCCTAAGGGACAGAATGTTGCATAGTTCAGTAACTACACCAAAATAAATCAAAACACAAGTTTGAGCTGAAAGAGTTTGTTTGATTTGATGACGGGGTAATTATAAAAGTATTTGCAGGAACCTCACAGGCCACAGCATTACAAATGATTACATTCAGATTAAGCCAGTTCAGGCTCACGCAGTGTGGACTGGGCTGGTGTACTGCAGATCCTCAGATTGGGGCATTTTCCTTTTGTTTATTATCAACAATGTTCCCACATGGGTTTGGATTTTGGGAGGAACAGGCAGTCGCGGTGGGTCTAGTAAATACGTTACATATTGACTAAAAGGAGTTTGACCAGGGTGGGGTGAGAACCCAAACTGCTGATTGATCCCTCAATGCAACAGAAACGGTGGCTTGCACAATACAACACATGTACCTTCACATGTTGTGGACTGCATCTGGACTAAATGGGTCTTCAGTACAACATTTAAAAAGAAAGCGTGAAAAAAAGAAGCACCGCTTTAAATTGTTGAGCACTGGGCCAGGCGTTGAAGAAGCTTAAACTAAAACCCTACCGACTGATTGAAGGAAAATATGGGAAATTACACACTTGATGCAGTTTTAGTTAAATTCCCCGTGTAGTTTTAGATCAAAACCGGGACTGAGCCATCTTGAAAGAGTTGGAAGTAAAAATTAGATGAGTGAGATGATTTTTTTCTACTTTTTTATTATTAATTCCTACTATTCCTCGGGTACCTCGCTATCACAGTCCGGGGCTCGGCTCAGTAAGGGCAGACAGAATACAATCCAACCAACATTCCTCAGAACAGATCCTCTCTCGTCTCAACCCTACCGAGTTCTCTAGCACACGGTTGACAGTCCCTCTTATCTCCCTCCACCACAATATTTTGTATAAATAAACACTGCACCCTGCATGTGAAAGTCTCAAAGGTGCAGTTGATATTTACTGATGGGGAAAAGCAACTTTTTTTTTGTTTTAATCTATGCAGAAAGTAACATGTGCAGATAAAACTTTGTGTGTGTGTGTGTGTTTGGGCGACCCTAGTATATCGTATAGGACCACGCACAAATTGGACTTTTAGATAAAGGCGACTGGAGGAATTTCCCAGCTGAACGAGGCTATCCGCACCTACCTGTCTGCACTGAGCGCTGTCAGGGTGAACACTGACACCCCCACCGAGGTGAGCTGGATGAAGGGGATCAACTTGCAGCCCACCCGGCCGAAGAGCCACTCGGTGGCCACGTACTTGCTGGCGTCCACGGGAGCGCAGGTCAGTAGCAGGAGCAGGTCGCCCAGAGCCAGGCTGGTGATAAAGATGTTCGGCACGTTTCTCATGGACTTCACCGTGCAGAAGATCTTGATGAGGGTCACGTTGCCGACCAGCCCGATCACGATGATGAGCCCGTAGACGGCGGGCACGGCGTACAGAAAGGGCAAACCCGAGCTAGGGTCGGGTTCAGCCTCCGGGCTGCTACCATTGAGCGACTGGGTCAACTCCCAGTTCAACTGTGAGAAGTTGTCTTCAGTCATGGTGCCATTGCGCCCAAGCAATTGCAGAATGGACACAACTTTGCTTCTTTCTCCGCTCTTTATTGTCTCTCTCTCTCTCTCCCTCCTTTCTAGAGAGAGGAGTTTCCCCTTGTCAGCAGCTCCCCTGGGGTTTTCTCACTTCTTTTCTCCCATGGTCTCTTCTCTCTCCGCTTTTTCTTAAAAAAAATGTTTTGCTCTGATCTGTGGGGTCGCGGCAAGATTTAAAGTGCAAACTCTCGGGCCAGCCTTACCGCACTGGCGTCACTTCTGTCTCCGAGTTGTCATTGAGAGCTCCAAATATATATATAAAAAACGCCATCCTGGTACACGGAGCAAACAGCCACCTACTGGAGGAATTAAACTCCGCTTTGTGAGGAAACCTCTCTTGTCTTTCACACACATGCACACAGAGGCTGGATCCTCAGGGCTGCCACGGGCAGGACACAGAAGATTTTATTTTGCAGTACATACCACTCAATAGCAGGAAGACAGCCCTCCCTTCACTCTCCACCACCATTCCTGCAAACTTTCTGTCTTGGTGGCTATTACCCTGGGATTGGGCTGTTTCTGTACCCCTCTCTGAAGAATTATCGATGCGGTATATCCAAGCAGTTGTTACATGTGGTCTGGAAGCGGGGATGCTGGCGGTATCTGAATGCTCCATCTGAGTGTGGGAAATCTCTCTATGCTTTTGCCCACCTGCATCTCTGAAATCTGCTCCAACCCTACAGCCCTCTTGATAAAACGAACCCTTTCCCCCTCCTTTCCTTCATTCCACTATGAGCAGCCGTGTCTTCCACTGCCTAGATCCAGCTTCGGAATTCTCAACATAAACCTCCTCAATTCCCACTTTTTAAAAAGACAATCCTCAAAACTTACCTCTTTGACCAAACTGTGGCCCACCGCAACGAATGTTAAAACTTTATTTGATAACAGTTGAATTACATGGGAGGCGTCGGTATATTAGATCTGTCATTAATTTTTGACGAGGTCAGAAATCACACAACACCAGGTTATAGCGAAATAAACATGTTGGAATATAACCTGGTGTCGTGTGATTTCTGACCTTTTCCACCCCAGTCCAACACCGGCATCTCACGTCATTATTTCTAACGGATATAGAGATGCTTCAGAAAGAAGGTTGAATATCTAAGACAGCACGCTCTTCCTTTTACCTGACCAACTTATTGTGCCGTCTCGAATCAGAGATGATGGCAACGTTGGTTTGGACAGAGGAAACTTAGCTTTCTATGCTTCCACTCCAGCCAATTTCCCCATGATGGCTTTGCCTCTGACCAGCACTTGGTGTAAGGAATTTCCTATGTCTGAATATTGAGTCTTGAAGTTTTTCCCATAGGGGGCCTGAGGAGTGACTAAATGAAATTAACCACCATCTAACTATTGCTGCTGTAAATGAAGCCAGGAGGCAGGGGATCTGGGGAAGGGTTCAAGATAACCTTCAGGCCTTAGAAAACCAGCAGGAGGTATTAGGAAGCTAGGGCTGAGGGCTGGAAGGCTAGGAGTTGAGAGTCATAGGCCAGATGGGAGTGGGGGGGGGAGTAGAAGTGTATAAATGCCATTCAAATTGTTTACTGTCAAGTACACCATGCTAATTGTGCTCCTTCCCAATACTTGGTCCTTCAATCAAGCATAAAGGCTATCCAGGAGTGTAGGAATGCAGTGCGGTCTCCATTTAATCTCAGAACAATTACTGAATTGGATTACACTTGGGGATAATGGGAGGGTCAATGGTTCATTAAGGAGCCCAACTGATATCCACTGACAAAGGCTGAGAATGCTACACCAGCCACTTCCACCCTCTGACTATGGGGAAATTTTGCCATCCCTGGGAGACTGACACAAGGCATCTCCCAGGATGAAATGGGCCTGCTCCCCATGCTTTCTGCTGGAACGAGCTGCATTAAATCCAACCCTCACTATTCCGTTCAGGAGTCTCCAGAGGACATTATTAGTCTCAATAATTATGTAAGTTGATGTTAAAGGCTGGCATTTAATAAAAATTATGGAAAAACTTGATTTTTCTTGAGTTTTGGATTTTTTAACTCAAATTCCAACCTTTTAATCTTTGACATATCGAATCTGAGGAACTGATTTTAATGGTAATTCCAATATTGATAATTCTCCATGTTATTAGGAAGCATTTATAGATCCTGGCACAGCATTGTTAGGAAAAAGAGGATCTTATAATACTCTGTGCCACATGAAGGATCAGCTTATCACCTACTGTGAATTTGATTTTCCATTCTTCACCCATATACACATGTGAGGAGATAGAGAAAAAAATTAGTATGTGTATGTGCATCTGTGTGTGTGTTTGGGTGCTGCAGGAAGGTAAAATAAATTTGAACAAAATAATGGGACTGATAATGCAAAGTTCATTTCACAAAACTTGCACATTGGAAGTCAGCTTATGATATTATCCCTTACATTGTGCATGTAGATATGATTAGCTTTTTACTTGCCCTTTCCTCCCATCCAACCCATCTCCCTAGACAAATAGTTTGATTGTGTCTTTTGCTTCCCAACAGTGTGACAATATATGATCCTCCAGTGGCCCAGTCATTTTTTTACACCGGGCTCCCCCCAGCTTGTTTTCTTAGTTTCAAAGATATGTCTGTAGTTGTTTGCGTATGAGGTGCTGACCCAGTGTCACACTGAGAGATGCTTCCCTTACATGGCCAAATGTCTGATAAGAGCAAATTCCTGGGCAGAAATATTTGTAGCAATGTCATCTTATTTGATTGTCCAATGAAGCTGGTGCAAAAGCAATTTTTGCAGATCACACTTCAAGACATCTTGTTTCAAATCAGAGATATTATGCCTGAAGCCAAAGTACAAGCTGATAATTATGGCTAATCGGAGTTCTGCCACAAAGGCTCTGGAAGGACCATATTCTAATGATGTGCTGCAGTTTGATCAAGCAGCTTTGGTGCACTGTGCAAATGCATGTTGTGGAATTACTTGGAAAAACACCGAATTATGTCAGCTACTTGGCACACTCTTAAATGTTTCCATAAAGTATCGACTTTCAGTGACCAAAATGAATTTATAGGAAACTGTCATCTAGCTGTATGATATTTCCTGCTTTTGCTGAATGTGGTTCTAGTATAAATCTTAAATAAAACTGAGCAAAATCTTTGAGATCTAATAATTATATTTCCTGCAATCTTAGTCCATTTCCTCTTATTTTCCATGCAGCAGTTATTTCTGTAAGTATTGTAAGTAAATTTAAAAATAACTTTCAAAAGCATGGTAAATTCACATAATCTGTGGCCAAGCAATATATATCAAGCAAAGTTGACAATTAAAATCGAATCTGGGCTCAGACAAATGCATATTAAGTATTACATTATTCCTTTATATGTTTCTTCATATTGTGGTATTCATCCTAGGGAGCATAGCATAAATGGTATTATATGCTTGTATAAGAAGTAAGCATCAGAAAAAGCTTTTTAAACCCAACAAGCCCATCACCATTAATAAGATCTAAACTCACTTTTCTGCGTTCTTGCTCTAGAAACACATTTCATTCTTCCTTGAATCCATTCATATATACCTGAATGAATTCCTGCTAACTCATTTATTATATCTGATACCTTTTGGATGAAATATTTTTCCAAGACAATTGTTTTTTGTAGGATTTAATGTCTGGCTCCTGATACCTGTGCCTTTATTAGCACATAATTTTATCATAATACATTCATAATCCAACAATTTAAATTAGACCATATCAATGTTTTATCTTATCTAACAAAACTAAACCAAATTTTTCCAAAATACACCTAAACAACTTGGTTTACTAATTATAGAGTCATAGAGTCATGGAGATATATAACATGAAAACAAACCCTTCGGTCTAACATGTCCATGCCAACCAGATATCCTAAATAAATCTACTCCCATTTGCCAGCATTTGGCCCATATCTCTCTAAACTCTTCCTATTGATATACCCATCAAGATGCTTTTTAAGCTAGGACATTTTTTTTTCGAGACTGAGGGAAGATCTTATAGAAGTGTATAAGGTTATGAGAGGCATGGATTGGGCGAATGCACTCAGTCTTTTTCTCAGCGTTGGGGAATCAATGACGAGGGGGCATTAGTTTAGTCAACAGAAGTGGTTGAGGTGGGTACATTAACAACATCTAAAAGGCATTTGGATGAATGCATGGATGGGAAAGATTTAGAAGGATGTGGGTCAAGTGCAGGGAAATGGGGTTAGTGTGGATGGATATTTTGGTCAGCATGGACCAGTTTGGGCCAAAGGACATGTCTCCGTGCTGTAGGACTCTATGAATATGTTGTATTTGTACCAGCCTCCATCACTGCCTCTGGCAGCTCGTTCCATACACGCACCACACTCTGTGTGAAAAAGTTACCCCTTAGGTCCCTTTTAAATCTTTCCCCCTCACCTTAAATGTATGCCCTCTAGTTTGGCCATCCCCACTCCAGGGAAAAGTCTTTGTCTATTTACCCTATCCATGCCCCTCATGATTTCATAAACCTCTATAAGGTCATTCCTCAGCCTCCAACACTCCAGGGAAAATGGCCCCAATCTATTCAGCCTCTCCCTGTAGCTCAAACCTTCAAACCATGGCAACATCCTTGTAAATCTTTTCTGAACCCTGCAGCTTTCACAACATTCTTCCTGTAGCAGGGAGACCAGAACTGCATGCAGTATTCCAAAAATGGCCTAACCAATGTCCTGTACACCTGCAACATGACCTCCCAACTCCTATACTCAATGCACTGTCCAATAAAGGCAACTATACAAAACACCTTCTTCACTATCCTAGCTACTTGCAACTCCACTTTCAAGGAACTATGAAGCTGCAAAGAGACCTCCATCTGCCACTCCTCGCCCCATTGTCCCATCTGATCAAGGTCCCCTTGTACTCCGAGTTAACCTTCTTTGCTGTCTACTACACCTCCAATTTTAGTGCCATCTGGAAATTTACCAACCATATGTTTACATCAAAGTCGCTGATATAAATGACAAAAAGCAGTAGACCCAGCACCAATCCTTGGCACACTGCTGCTCAAAGCCCTCCAGTCTGAAAAGCAATCCTCCACCGTCACACTCTGTCTTCTACCTTCGAGCCAGTTTTGTGCCCAAATAGCTAGTTCTCCCTCTATTCCATGTGATCTAAACCACAAGGAACCTTGTCAAACGCCTTACTGAAGTCCATATAGATCACATCCACCGCTCTGCCTTCATCAATCCTCTTTTCAAGATCTACGGAAACCTCAATCAAGTTCGTGAGACATGATTTCTCACGCACAAAGCCATGTTGACTATACCTAATCAGATGTGATGAAATATTTTATAGTATGGACTTGGAGACTTTTGAGCACCATTTTTTCAGTTCTGCAGGTGGAACTTTATAGAAATGCAATATAACCTTTGTTGACTGATATACTTTTACTACTGCAGCCCACTCATCAATTATTGTCTCCTTGCACTATGCTGATGCTTTCACAGATTTAACCACAATTATGCTTGACATTTTTCCTAAGTGAGATATACAAATTGCTCCTTTTGAGATCTGCTTTTGTTCTCATTTCCAGACTAATTATTTTGTATTTTAGAACAAGATTATATTTGTAATTTACTGGCCAAAAGTTTTAAACTGTTCCTCAATACATTTCCTGGCTGAAAAATCTGTACCCAGACTTTTCTTATGTTAAACATATGCTGATTTTAAAAAAGTATTTATTAGGAATGAAGATTTCTAGCACTTATTCATTGAAAACCTTACTTGTGAACTATTTTAAACATCTGCAAGATTCCAAGTTACCACTCACCTGTATTTGTCACTTTTAAACCAATTTACCTTCCAGTGCCATCGTTTACATCCTATTTTGTAACTGCTAGATTTCAAACTGGATTTTCTTAGATTCAGGCCAATAGGCCACTCCTGAAAGGTAACCTCACATTCTCAAAATGCACCTTCATTAATCCCATTATCCATGGAATCATAATGAGACTAAGGAGGTACTCTGGGAACCCTTCCACTGTCCTTTGGCCTATTAGACTATACTGGTTACAGCTGTATGATCTCTGCAACTTCAGAAGATGGGTACACATTCATTGGGCTTCATTATGGCTCAGCCTATTAAGCCAATCTTAAAACCCTATCAGAGCCGCACTGGTGATGGCATAGGGTTGAAAATGTTGAGTTTGTGATTCTGCAGATTTGATTTCAGCTTGTGAGTTCAGCTGTAGCCTTTGACAGTGCCTGTTGAAAAAGACTCTTGTGGTGCTGTGGTAGTATGCCTATGTCTGAGCCAGGCAGCCTGGGTTTAAGATCCACTTGCTGTGGAGATATGCAATAACATTGCAAAGTAAGGTTGCTTAGGAAAAAAGAACCTGTAAGACAGTAGTGGTTGCAAATTTTGCTTTTCTGAAGATTGCACTTGCTCTGCACTAATGCCCAATCTATAATCGATCCTTGATATTTAAGCAATTTTCATGGAATGAACTATTACTTTGCATTTTTTAATAGCTCTGCAACTGGTAGTGGCATTAGACATATTTCTGAAGTTCGTTGACCACCCTTGTATATATCAATCACCAAATGCCATGGTATTGGAGGTGGTATATTGGCATGGATAGCAAATTGGTTAATGGGCAGGAAACAGCGAGTGGGGATAAGAGATAACACAGTGTGGAGCTGGAGGAACACAGCAGGCCAGGCAGCATCAGAGGAGAAGGAAAGTTGATGTTTTGGGTTGGGACTCTTCTTCAGAGTGGGGATAAGAAGTTCTTTTTCAGGTTGGCAACCCCTGATCAGTGGTGTCCCATGGGGATCAGTGCTGGAACCGTAACCTTTTACAACATATATTAATGACTTGGAAGAAGAAAGTGAACGTATAGCAGGCAAACTTTGCAGATGGCACAAAAATATGTGGAAAGGCAGTTTGCTAAAGGGATACAAACAGTTGACAGTGAGATATTTAAAGGTTACGTAAACCTATGTTGCGAGGCTATGTTCCTCAACTTTTTGAACCTTCCTAGATAGAGCAAGAGTTTGGTTTCAGTTGTCTAAATCAGACCAGTTACTTGGAGGCAGTGGCCATGCCTGTGGCAGGTCAGCTAAATGGGACAAATTTTAAAAGGTGAGCAGAACTGCATTTTCAAGTTTAGTGGGCTTATCCACTTGAAGTTAAGTAGCAGAAGTTCATCAAAGGTACGAGTCAATCCAGAGAGTTGTCAGTGTTCTAGAAGCAATTGGGCACTGAAACAATTGGAACAGCTGTTGTGATCACACCAGCACATTGGTGTTTTCTTAATTTTTGCCCTGATTTTGCAAGATACAAAATGACAAAACTGACTGAGGTCAGGCCACAGGTAAGGCTTCTTAATGCAGAAAACTTTTTTTTTCACTGTTTCTTAGTTGCATTTTCTTCTGGGGGAGTTTTGGAGCTGTGATTTCAGAACTATTTAACTGACTTTCTAATAAAATATCAGCAGCACCTTGTGTTTATTTTTGAGAGAGGTATTGAGCTATGTCGGCACAAAAAATTTGTTTCACACTGTCAGCAAGATGAAAACCTATGACTGTACTGGCTTGGCAGAAATGCTTCCCACTGTTATCAACATGAAAGAGTTCAAAGTGCAAGAATTATCAAGGTTTGTGAGCAAGCAATAACAATCAGATAGCCAATAAACAGCATACTTCACTTGAGCTATTGAGCAAAGCTTTAACTGATATAACTCAGCATGAAACACATCTTGGTGAACAAATAGATATGACAGGTTCAAGTCTCATATTAGATGCTGAGGAGAATAGAAAGAGACGAATTCAAGCAAAAAATTTAATTTACTCATTTTCCCAGAAAGGAGCTTCACGAACCATGAACAAAAACAGAAGCTGCTGGAAAAGCTCAGCAGGTCTGACTGCATCTGTGAAGTAAAATATCAGAGTTAATGTTTTGGGTCGGGTGACCCTTCCTCAGAGTTCCTCAGAGACCCAAAACATTAACTCTGAGTTTTTTTCTTCACAGATCCTGCCAGACCTGTTAAGCTTTTCCAGCAACTTCTGTTTTCATTCCTGATTAACGGCATCTGCAGTTCTTTTGGTTTTTCTTCACTGACCATGATGAGGATCATGGCAAAAAAGAAGCAATCTCCAAGTCATAGAACTGATGAAATGAACATGTTGATTTTGCCAATAATGAAATTGTTGAGGGCGTCAGTAATATTCTGTTTCAACATGGCAGTCGATCTTGATAGAGGAATTTGAAGAGTTTGTCGGTCCTTAAGTTTATAGGGACTTTCAGACTTTTCTCTGTAAGGGGAAGAATCAAAGCCCACAGTCGTCAAGAAAGAGACCCACCAATCTTCAAGTTTACAGAGAATGTGTCCAGAGCAATAGTAAACCCTCTAGACACTCTGAATTTGTGAAGTCTGAGGCTTGGGCAGATGTGAGGGTCTAATGACATCATGTTATGATATTAATAATTGAAAGAAAGCTTGGGGGGAGGGGGAGATGTTGTAGGTGTGTTTAAATGTTTGAAATAATTAATACTAAGGAGTACCTTAAATGCCACCCAGAATATTGATTTATGGCCTTGTCCTGAAGTGTAAAACTAGCCAGACTGTAACCTCTGTTCCATGCACCATTCAGAAACAATGGACAATAATTTAACTCACCCAACGTGTCCAACAACTGACAAGAAAGACTCTGGTGAATACTCTAACAAACAAATTTTAATCTTATCTAGTAATCTGTGTGATTAATCGTAAATTTTCTGAAATGCAAATATGTATCAGTTAGATTTCTCTTTGTCAGTAAAGTTTCCAATCTCCTTAGGATCCTCTTGCAAATTTAGGGAGTCACAAAAACATCAAATAAATACCACTAATTTCAGTTTCCTCCTATGTTCCTATCAAGAATGCTTGCTTCTTGAATCAGGAGCTTTAGCTACAGTTAAAGTAAGAAAGATTTTACAACTAGAATGATTGAAAGTTGTTTTATTATTGCTGTACCATCATGTTTATAACAATTACTCTTCTGTTTGGATAAAAATGCAGGAGAAGCAACTGTTTAACAAGACTGCTGTTTTGCTGTCTGGATTTCAGCCTCACACTTAGCCATTTTTGGAATGTGCCTATGTATTATCTTACCTCTTGTTTGCCGCATAACACTGAAGCCCCAAGCATTGCTGTAAAAAAAATATATTCTGTTGAAGCTTTTCATCTTGCAGTCATCAGGGCTGCTCACAAATACGCTAGCATTGATACTGTATGGGAGAATTGTGCTGATTGGTTGACAAGTGGACTCTGCTTGATGGAACCATTAACATAGATAATACGTCAATTAGATGACTGACAATTAACAGCCAGGCTTTGTTTTCATTTGGAACCAGACAGGCTGATTCTGATGAAGGGTCTAGGCCCGAAACGTCAGCCTTCCTGCTTCTATGATGCTGCTTGGCCTGCTGTGTCCAGCCAGCTCTACACCTTGTTATCTTAGGCTGATTCTATTCTTTGTTGACTGAGACAATATGTACACACACTGCACCTGTTCTAAATCAATAAAATAGGTGATGGGAATTTGCTGGGTTGGCTCCATCAATCAGAGTATACTTGTCAACCAAATTGCACTCCCCTATCATACAATATGAATGTTGCTTTCCCTTTACACTTGTATTTCTTGCAAATTGTCCTAATTGGGTCAAGGCAAAAAGCTTTG
Organism: Rhincodon typus; assembly: GCF_021869965.1. Lineage (NCBI taxonomy): Eukaryota > Metazoa > Chordata > Chondrichthyes > Orectolobiformes > Rhincodontidae > Rhincodon > Rhincodon typus. Next base: position 62,545,135 of record NC_063342.1, on the reverse strand, counting down.
AAAAAGTGTCTTTGTTTCAGCAATCCTCAAGTTTTGTACTACCATTTGAAAAGCTCATAATTCCAATTTGCAATATTCCCCCAACCTCTGGTTAATTTGGATTTTTTCCTCATTTGTCCTTGACCTGATAACTTTTCCCTGTCCACCTGGCTATGAGTTGCTTTGCAGATATGTATATATTATCAATCAACCTCTTTAGACCTTTGTAGTACACTTCTGGAGCAAGTAGGACCTGAGATCAAGCCATCAGGCCCAGACATAGGGACATACCACTGCAGCACAAAGATTTGCATTGTTTTATGAGAAAGTGTTCTGTTCATATCCAGGATCACTCTTTGTCGTCTTTATTTAAACAGTTAGATTTTTATTTTCTTTTAACTGCAACCTTAGTCACAATTCCTAACTACCTTCCATTTTCTGCTGCAGTGATATTTGGTTTGGAAGGTACTGTCTAAGGAGCCTTGGTGAATATCTGTAGTCCATCTTATAGATAATACGCACTGCTGCTACTGGGCAAACAGAGCAGGTTTACAAGTACACTGTCAATACACTGTTGTACTTTGGTAGTTTTTACTCCATTTAAGCATATTATGACACACCTCTAGGGCAGGTGGAAAATGAACCGGGATATTTTGGCCCACAGCTATAGGATTCCTCAAACTCCTTTATCTAACTTGAATACATTTGAGCCAGCAGTTACTGGAAATAACTGGATGTTGAGTAAATTAATCCAGTTTAATACGATGCTCTTTAACTAGTTTCAACTTTGGCTTTTATTATATTAAGAAGGAATTAATTTCAGAGTGGATTTATGTATAATACTTTTCCTACAGCAGTAGTAGTTATACCTTTGGCAGAGCTCAGTCTGGGAACAATCAGGAACTAGTGCCGTTCTCTGACGATCTTTTGTTTCATTTTTCACGGTCTTGGACTCTCAAATGCCAGTCCTGTCTCCAATGTTACCTTTTCCCTCAAATCTTGAAATAGGGGACATTGATACAGAACAAGGTGACATTCTTTTAAAACTGAAATGTGAAGGAATATATTCTCCCAGAGGATAGTAAATGTCTGGGATTGTCTACCCAAGAAAGTTGTGGAGGCTGAATCACTGAAAGTATTGAAAAAAGGTAGAGTCTGTTTTTATTAATGAGGAGTTGAGGGCTATGAGAAGCTGGCATGAGAGAGCAGTTGAAGCCTGGGTCAGGTCAGGCATGATCTTACAGAATTTTGGGGCAGGCTTGAAGGGCTGAATGGTCTACTCCTGCTCATTACATGGCCGAAAAAGACTATTAACAGCATTATCAAGTAATATGCATGAGGAAGAACCAGGTGGTTATATGAAGAAGACTACTTCACCAGTATTAATTCATTAGTTCCCATTAAAGAAGCCAATTATGTCTCAGCTCATTCCAAGGTTTTGCCTCCATTGCTGTCGCTTAATTCTGATTAAATTTTAAGCACTGACCCATTTGTTTAGATGGTAAATATTCTTTCTAAGGGAGAGAGAAACCTGCAATTGGTTGGCCTTTTTCCTAGCAAGAACTTTACAAAGAAAGAAATACCATTTTTGTACTGTTATGTTGAAGACACGGCAGCCAATTTGTGAACTACAAGACCCAACAAATAGCAATGGGATGATGAAACAGACAATTTGATTTGAAGTGTTGGTTTGAGGCTGAAGAACCAGAAATAATTCCTCTGATCTTCTTTGAAATAGTGCCATTTTATCCTTAACAGCTGCTACTGAGGCCAGAAAAGGCCTTGAATAAAATTCTCATATGAAACATGGCTCTTCTGATAGCGCAGCATTCCTTCAGTTCAACACTGAAGTAGTTGTCTGGGTTTTATGCTATTGTCCTTGGAGTAAGGTTTGATTTGACAATCCTTTGACTAAAGGTGACCCAGTGCTGCCCAGTGTACTACAGCTGACATCTTTGGAAGCCAACTTGACATACCATTTGCATTCTGGGTAGTAATGTTTTGAAAATAGATTTTCAATTGCTTTTCCTCTTTACAACAAACAACAAAATTTAAGCCAGCACAATTTTCATTTGCTTCGTCTACTGGATTTCGGTTAATGCAAAACACATTACTGAGCGATAGACTTCTAACTCTCAAGAGATTTCTTGCATCATTATGTGATAAATACCTCAATTTATTCCTCAATTTTCTGAAACATTGTGTTTGGCAATGTTTGCCATTATTTGCAGATCATGGCTTTCCATTGGCAGAGATCTATATTTACCACATAATTTGTGGAACATTGACCAGAACGATTACTCAGGAGCGATAGCCTCCACAATACACCCAATCCTTGTAACTGTTGTGAGTGTGTATCTGTGCTTGAACATCTTACCCTGCTTTTCTTTTACTCCTCATGGGCAGCTAATTGGTTTGAGATGGGCCTTCTGCTCCCACTGGAGAACAAGCTCAACCTTCTGAGAGGTGCTAGCCATTGTTTAAAGGCTTAATGTCAAATGTGTAAGTAGACAGTCCACAGCACCAGTGATGCAAGATCACATGATAACAGTGTCTACAGAGAGACGGTTCTAAGTGAAGCCCCATATTAAGCCTTGATCTGGATATAGTTAGCGGACAACAATTAATAAAAGGTCATGCTTACCAACAGCTTAACTTCCCAAGCATTGTTATTAAGGCTAATCAAGGGCATAACCTGGTCTAAGACCCACAACAGTGGTAAGAGACTGGCTAAATCAAACCGATGACATTTCTCTTGTCCCAGCATCATCACTCAATGATAGAAGCCAGGGTGTTTACAGTTTCAATTCGGCCCACAGTTCTGCCAAGTGATCAGGCTGGTGGACCCTGGTGAGGGGTTTCGGATGGCCAGGATTGATAGAGTTTGGGGAAAGGTGAAATGCAGGGTGGAAGGGGGAATTACCTCTGAATGGGAATAGACACACGATAACCTCAGGCCAGCCATAACGCTGCCAGTTTGGACATGGTGCACCAGCCTCTCCTGCTTCCAAAAAAGATCCACCGATGGCAGAAAAGGGCAATTTGTCGGCCACTAAGTGCATCAACTGATTCGAACTTGGTACAAATTGGACCTTTCATTGATACACACAGAAATCAATGCAATGAAATGTCTAGGCAGAATTTACAGTTCCAAATAAATTATATATGATTGGGGCAAAGTTACTACTGCTCACTTTGGTATTAGGCCAACGCTAGCTTTACACCCATCCATACAGAGGTATTGAATTGACCTCTGCTCTGGACTCTTTGTTAAAATTCTCTCTTCTTTACAACACAAGGTGCTGGTTAGCTGAACTCCAATTGTTTTTGTTCACTTTTTCTTAAATCCTGGTTTTCTTGTGTATCTAGCAAGGCTTTCGATAAGGTCTCACACAGGAAGTTGGTAATCTTTATTAGAGCAGATGGGATTGGAGGCAATAGACTGGCATGCTTTGAGAATTGGCCAACAAACATAAAACAGAGCATGGGGGAGTAAATAGGTCATTCGCAGATTGGCAAGCTGGAACATATGGGATACAGCAAGGATCAGTGCATGGACACCAACGGCTTGATCCTTGGAGTAACGGAATTGATCGCTGAGGAGAGCTTGTGGAGTCTGTGCCTCTATTCTTTTCAGTTTAGAATACAACTTAATCCCACTGAAGCATACAAAACTCTTACAAGGTTTGACAGGGTAGAAGCAGAAAGGACGTTTGCTCTTACTGGGAGCTTCTAGATTGAGGGGTCACAGTCTCAAATTCACAGGTAGGCCATTTAACGCTGAAACATGGAGGAATGCCTTCACTGGCGAATTTGACATTTTCTATACAAAAAGGACAGCCAGAGGGGAAAATAAACTGCAAAAAAAAATGCAGTAACACTTGGAAATGAACGTACTCATCATACTGGACCTACATTTTGAAGTATACAAATCGAGTTGGACCAGAATGTGTCATACAGAAGTTTTAATTTAGGCTTATTCATTGAGTATATTCAAGGTAGAAATTGATTGATTTCTACGTATTTAAGATCTCAAAGGGTATGTGGATAGATATTTGCAGAAAAATGGTGCTCAGAAAGAAAAGAAACTTTGAAGAATTTAAGAATTCCTACAGTCTGGAAGCAGGTCATTCAGCCCATTGATTCCACACTGACCTTCTGAAGAGCATTCCCCCAACCCTATAACCCTGCATCTCCCATGGCTAATTCACCTAGCCTGCATGTGCCTGGAAACTATGGGCAATTTAGCATGGCCAATCCACCGATGCTGCACATCTTTGGACCGTTGGAGGAAACTGGAGCAACCAGAGGAAACTCACACAGACATGGGGAGAATGTGCAAACTCCACATAGACAGTTGTCCGAGGCTGGAATCAAACCTGGGTCCCTGAAGCTGTAAGCAGCAGCGCTAACCACTGAGCCACTGTGCTGCCCTAGTAGGGAGTTCAGCCATGATCTAGTCAAATGATAGAACAGGCTGAAGGGGCTGAATGGCTTAATCCTGCTTCTATTTCACAAGTACCTGTGTTCCTACATTTGTACAAATGCACACATCCATTTACTACACCTATACAACAATCTGCAAAGATATGTTTAGTTTATCAATCGTTTACAGACAACAGAAATTTCTGGTGAAGATCACAAATTTCTGATTGTTATGTTTTCTTTTCACAATTGTCAGAACTAAAGAAGAGTCATACCAGACTTGAAATATTAATTCTGCTTCTCCCTCCACAGATGCTGTCAGACCTGTTGAGGTTCTCCAGCACTCTTTGTGTTTGTTTCAGATTTCTTGCATCTGCAGTATTTTGCTTTTATGATAGTAAGGAGGATACATTTCAGTTATACAAGACATTGCTAAGGTTGCATCGGGAGTATTGGTCACTGTAATGTCAGAAGGGTGTTGATGCCTTGGAAGCAGTTCAGAGAGTGTTAACTAGACAAATACCAGGAATGAGTGGATTTTCTGATGAGGAAAGGCTAGACAGTTTAGGCCTGTGGAGTTTAGAAAACTCGGAGGTGACTTAATTGAGGGGATTCATCTGAGACAACTGACTGAGTGGATGTTGAAAATCAGTTCCCCCTTGTGGGAGAATCTGGGACTAGGGGTCATAGTTTATAATAAGTGGTTGCCTTTTTAAAACAAGAGACAAGGAAACACTTTTTTTCTCTCAGAGGGTTGTAAGTTTTTGGAATTCCCTTCCTCAAAAAGCCGTGGACGCAGAATCTTAAACAATTTTGAAGGCAGAGGTAGATAAATTATTGATTACCAAAGGGCTGCAAGATTTTCAGAAGTCTGCAGAAAAGTAGAATTGAGGTTAAAATCCAATCAGCTACAACCTTATTAAATGGAAAAGAGGGTTTGAAGGGCTGAGTGGCCTGCTTTTGTTCCTTGTTTGTAAGTTCATTTTAGAATGGCCTTTCTCATCTTGTGAAATTTATATCTGAATATTCAGATTAAGTGGATAAATCATACTGTCGGTAATTTTGCGTGCAGAACAAGTGTAACTTTTAGAAATCTCATCCTTACTTTCAAATACCCTCATAGACTTGCCCCTCCCTATTTCTATAATCTCCTCAACAACTATGACTATCTGAGAAATCTGTTTTCATCTAAGTCTGACCTTCTGTTCATTCCTGATTTTATCACTCCATCACTGGGGCTCTTCCTCCAAATACTTAAGTCCTAACCTTTTAGGTCTCTTCATTGATATGGCCTTCTCTAAGACACTCTGTAAAAGTTAAAATCGAATCAGAGATAGTAGGAACTGCAGATGCTGGAGAATCCGAGACAACAAGGTGCAGGGCTGG
>NC_063342.1:62531047-62538945 GCF_021869965.1 Rhincodon typus | reverse complement strand
TGCTCCTATGATGCTGCTTGGCCTGCTGTGTTCATCCAGCCCTGCACTCTGTAAAAGTTACCCTACTAAACAAGCTCTGATCATTTTTTCTGTCATCTCCTTTCATGGCTCTGTCTGATTATGCTGCTGTAATAGGTCCTGGATATTTTATTATGTTAAGGACATTTTATGCCTACAAATTGCTGTTGCTTGAAATTGATGTAATTGTTCAGCATAAGTAAGAATAAATGTTGTTAGTTCCAGCATGTATTGAATTATTGGAGAATTATGTAACTGCCCTATTTGAACTGGCTTTTATTGAGGTCGATAAATTAGAACATAAGCTGCAGTCAGTTTGAAGTGCACACTCTGAAGACCACTAATTAGGCTGTAACTATTTCATTGGCCATTCTATTTGTCAATATACTTTAATAGCTTGTTATGTGGAAATTCAATTTGAGATACATTGATTCTGTTTCCAATCAAGACTTATTTCTGTGCAATAATTATGTTGCATTGCTCTGTCTATCCTCTCAAAAAGCTCCCCTGCATCTCTTCTTATCTCAGTTATTGTCTCTTACAAAGACTTTTCTTATCCTAACATTGCTAACTCTCAAATTTTCAGGGACAAAAGTTAGTAATCGATGGAAATTGTGACCTATAGGCTCATGTTTTGCAGCCTTGTATTTCCACTGTAATTACTATTATATATACAACTGTAAGAAAAGGAGAATACCGGTGATAATCCCTGTGTGATGTATCATATTTCCCGTTCAATACATCATTTTTGGGGATGAAATTCACTCTCTTTCTGCATTGTGTGATGCAATGATTATTTTTGACTGTAAATTAGTATCAGTGGAGAGTGACAGTCAGTTAATGAGTGATTGTAATTTTCAAAGCAGTGAATATTCCAAGGCATTTGATTCTGCCTGGGAACAAGAGCAAGAGGTTTTAATAGGTCATATAGATCTGTTCAAGGGTCAGCGAACTATGCTTGTTCATGTCGAAAACCATTTCTGAGTGTTTTTTCTCACTGTTCTTTCTTTCAGGAGAGCTTTGTACCTATGCTCAAGAGAGTTTCATTGTTTCTGCCTAATTATTTTTAAAGCTAATGCTACAGACACTCAAGTTTTTACTTTAAAGAGAGATTGAGCCTTCTATCTTGAAGGAACATAGATTTTAACCAGAAATTTTTTATGACAATGTAAACTTCACAATTTTGGATTGACTTCTGATAAGAAGGCAAGCTGCATACTTGAGGTCTCTGAAAGAATAATCAATGTTGGGGATGAAAGAATCTATTGAATCATCAATGACGTCACATCACAAACTTGAAAGAGAGAAAATTGTACAAAAATCCATCACTAGAACAAGTCAGCAACAGAACTTTGAAGAACAACACTGCATAAAGTTTGAAACCTGGACACTTCCAGAGACAGACACTGTTGGTAGATTCCTGGCCAGATTCCATCACTAATCAGATAATAACCAAGTTGGACTGTGAGGCTTAATTTGCTGACTTGAGGGATCTTATTTTGGTTGCTATACGCAATAAAGTTCAAATCATTGTTTCTATACTGAACAAGTAGCCAAATTAATGGTAACTTGTGGTGATTTACCCACAACACTGTCTTCTGGTTAGTTAATGCCTATCCATAGATCTGTACACACAAAAACTGATTTTGCTGATGGTCATAGAGTCATACAGTCATTCAGCACGGAAATAGATCCTTCAGTCCAACTTTTCTGCGCCAACTAGATATCTCAATCTGACTTAGCACTGTTTGCCAGCATTTATCCCATATCCCTCTAAACCCTTCCTATTCATATACCCATCCAGATGCCTTTTAAATGTTATAATTGTACCAGACTCCATCACTTCCTCTGGCAGCTCATTCCATAAAGGCACCACCCTCTACGTGAAAGCATTACCCCTCAGGTTCTTTTCAAATCATTCCCCTCTCACCTTAAACCTGTGCCCTCTGGTTTTGGACTCCCCCACCCTAGTAAAAAGGCTTCGGCTATTCACCCTATCCATGCCACTCATAATTTTATAAACCTCTCTAAGCTCAACCCCCAGCTTCTGACACTCCAGGGAAAAAAGACCCAGCCTATTCAGCCTCTCCCAATGACTCAAACCCTCCAGTCCCAGTAACATCCTTGTAAATCTTTTTTGCATCCTCTCAAGTTTAACATCTCTCCTATAGAAGGGTGACTACAATGTCAAATAAACCTGTTGGACTATAACCTTGTGTCATGTGACTTCTGACCTTGTCCATCCCTGCCCAACATGTGTACCTCCACACCACAGAATTGTACGCGGTATTCCATAATTGGCCTCACCAATGTCCTGTACAGCCGTAACATGACACCCCAACTCCTATACTCATTGTTCTGACCAATGAAGGCAAGAATGCCAAGTGCCTTCTTCACCACACTGTCTACCTGTGGCTCCACTTTCAAGGAACAATGCACCTGTACCCCTAGGTCACTTAGTTTGGCAACACTCCCCAGGGCCCTACCATTAACTGTGTTGACCAGAACTGTACACAATATTCCAAGTGTGGCCTAACTAAAGTTCTATAAAGCTACAGCACAACTTGACTATCCTTATACTCAATGTCCCTTCCAATGTAGGTAAGCATGCCATAGGCCTTTTTTACAACTTGATCTACCTGCGCTGCCACCTTCAGTGATCTGTGAACCTGCATACCCAGATCCCTCTGCATATCAATACTCCTAAGGGTTATGCCATTCACTGTATAATTTCCACCCATACTTGACCTTCCAAAATACATCACCTCACTTTTGTCCAGATTAAACTCCATCTGACATTTTTCTGCCCATGCCTTCAACTGATCCATATCCTGCTGTATCCTCTGACAATCCTCCTCACTATCCACAACTCCACCAATCTTTGTATCATCCGCAAACATGCTAATTAGACCAGCCATATTTTCCTCCAAATCATTTATGTAAACCACAAACAGTGGTGGTCCCAGCACTGATCCCTGTGGAACACCACTAGTCACAGCACTCCATCCCGAAAAGCATCCTTCCACCGCTACCCTCTGCAGCCTATAACTAAGCCAGTTCTGTATCCATCTTGCCAGCTCACCCCTGATACCATGTGACTTCACCTTTTGTAACAGTCTGCCATGAGGAAGCCTTTACTGAAGTCCATTTAGACAACATCAACTGCTTTTCCCTCATCAAACATCTTGGTCACCTCCTCAATAAACTTGATTAAGTTAGTGAGGCACAACCTCCCCTGCACAAAACCATGCTGGCTATCACTATTAAGTCTATTTCCTTCTAAATGCAAACAGATTTTGTTCCTGAGAATCTTTTCCAATAATTTCCCCACCACTGATGTGAGACTAACAGGCCTATAATTTCCTGGATTATCCCTGCTACCCTTTTTAAACAATGGGGCAACATTGGCTATTCTCCTGTCCTCTGGGACTTCACCTGTGGCTAAAGAGAATTCAAAGATGTCTGTCAATGCTCCAGCAATTTGTTCTCTTGCCTCCCTCAATATTCTGGGATAGATCCCATCAGGACCCAGGGACTTATCTACATTAATACTTTTTAAGATGCACAAACACGTCTTCCTTTTTAATAGCAACTTGACTTAGAAATTCAACGTTACCTTCCCTGAGTTCATCCACCACTAATTCCTTCTCTTTGGTGAATACCTATACAAAGTATTTGTTTAGGACCTCACCTACCTCGTCTAGCTCCACACATTGATTGCCTCCTTTCTCCTTGAGTGGGCCAATTGTTTCCTTGGGTACCTCCTTGCTTTATATTATATATATAAAGATCCTTGGGATTCTGTTGTTATTAATGGTTCTCCCTTGCTAGTTTAAACCAGGTAGACCCTGGAGACACAGTCAGAATAGGGGATAGTGGCAGCTATTTACCCAACCACATATTGGCACAAGTAAACAACACATGCTACATGAGATAGGGTCATAGAGTCATACAACATGGAAACAGACCTTCAATCCAATTAGTCCACAACAACCATGTTCCCACGCTAAAGTAGTCCCATTTGCCTGTATTTAGCCCATATCCCTCCAAACCTTTTCTCTTCATGTACTTATCCAAATGTCTTTTAAACATTGTAACTGTACTTGCATTCACCACTCTCTTTGGCAGTTCATTCCACACACGAATGACTCTGCGTAAAAACGTTGCCCCTCATGTCCTTTCTAAATCTTCCTCCCCTCACCTTAAAAATATGTCCCCTTGTTTTGAACTCCCCATCCTAGGGAAAAGACCCTTATAATTCACCTTATCTACGCCCATCATGATTTTATAAACCTCTGTAAGTTCACCCTTTAATCTCCTGCACTCCAGTGAAAGAAGTCCCAGCCTTTCCAGCCTATTCTTATATCTCAAACCTGCCATTCCTGACAACTTTCTGGTAAGTCTTGTCTTAAACCCTCTATAGTTTAATAGTATTCTTCCTATAACAGTGCAACCAGAACTGCACATTGTACTCCAGAATAGGCCTCACCAACGTCCTGTACAACCTCGACATGACCTCCCAACTCCTATACTCAAAGGTCTGAGCAATGAAGGCAAGCCTGCTAAACGCCTTCTTAACCATCCTGTCTACATGTGATGTTCGATGACTGTTCACCTGTTTATTTATATTAGCCTGATGTAAATTCTGGATGTTTTAAGATAGATGTTATTGATTGTTTGCATTGTTAACTTTTGCATTGTAAGTATATTTTGTTTTGTTTAAAATTGTAAAATCTAGCGGCTTTGTTTACTTGGTAAGTTCCTCTGCGTCATGTATCTGCATTATGGTGATTTTACCCAGTGTGAGTGGCAACCTTTCTTTTAAAATGTTGCTGCCCTTTCAACTTGAATAGCTGTGTTGTTTAAGATTTTCCTCTCTTGTACTGGCAATTTTTGGTGTTGTCTCACGTAATCCTTGATATTTGGATGGATAATTGGTTCATGGCACCTACAGGACTATTTCCACAATTGACAGCCTCATGATGCAATCTGCCAGTTTGCCTTGAAGCAGCAGATTTCTTCTGTTCCTACAAATCTCCTGTCAGGTCTGAAATGCTTTCTGTGTTGTTTTCTCAAATTTGCGAAACATCTGTGTGGAAAGCTGATACAAGCTTTTAGGGATAGGCTGCTATCAGCAATTAGCAGTATTTATTCCTCTTGAAGACTTCTGGGTCACCAGGATATCTTTTTTCCCTTGGAGCCCTACATTCTAATTTTTCTTGGTTGGCAGCATTTCGAAATGGTGCTAGTCATTTCTTCCCACCATATTATAGTAGAAAGGCAGACGAATAAAGAATTAAAGTAGAAAACCACGTCGCCACATTTCACAGAAGCTTTGTTGGGGAGAAATGATCTAGCCAAAGGATGAGCTATTAAGAATGGTGAGGAAAATTGGTCAAAGTGCAAGTTGTTAAAGGGTGTTTAAAAGAAAGAGAAGAAAAGAAAGACACAATGTGTTTTACAGAGGGGATCTCATTCTGTTTGGGCTAGGAGGCTGAAGATGCTGCAGAGCAAAGATAGATGTCAAAAAGGCCAATGTCTTCTTAAATACTGTACATGAGGTTTTTTTCATTGTGGTAAACATTAATTCAAATTCTGCTTCAGCTGGTTATAAGTGAAAATCCCAGTGCATTCAATAAACCCTGTCAAATTGTACAATCACAGTTAAGATTAGAAATTATATTCTGAATTTTGAAAGCACAGGCTGGGTACATCTGTCGTCGACAACAGAATCATTAGAAAGTTTTAAAATATGAAATCTTGCTGTGTGACATTTTCAGCCATCAGTATTAAGTTCAACTTACCAGTTTCTATAGAAATCATAGTAACAACAAAAACATGAAGAAATTCTACCTATTTCCCCTTAGTTTCCATTCAGAAATATTTTCAAATACTTAATTCAGAATATTGCAGTCTATCTATAGCTTCCGTTTTGAACCATAAATCTGGTCAAATGAGTAACTTTGCAGGGAAGGCACTTTTGCTGCGTGGGTCTCTACTTTCCAAAAGAACATTCCTTTAGTTATGTATTTTTTTTTGTTCTCCATCATCATGTTCATGTTCTTATCTAGATGTCAGGATTTCATTTTAAATAGGTTACTTCCGCTGTCATCTCAGGACAATTTTATTTTCATTACTTTCAAATCCTCTCTTTTCAGCATTCTTGCTAATCCCTAATCTCTTCTGAACATTCTCAAATCGCTACATATTAAGCCAGCCCATTTATTAGAAAAGTTTAGCAACACAGCTAACCCACAAACTGCAATATCTTGTTTGCATCCTGATTAATTCATTCACATTCATCAATATTGCAATAATCATGACTATTTGGTCCTTCCTTAATAATACTTATGTTTCTTAATACCTCACCTGCAGCCATAGAGCGATTTAATCTTATATATTTATTTTTTTCTGTATCATGCTTCTTCTGCATCGCTCTCCTAATTCTATTCCAAATATTTTCCAATTAAAATAGATTGAATTTTCTATTCTTAACCTCAAATATATTTATCTTTATCCCACCTATTCTAAACAGCTCTCTGCTTCCACAAATTCTGCTCCAAACAATGGTCAGAAGATTGCATTGTCCATGTTGATAGCATAGCAGGTAAAAACTCTTGCTTAATTGGTTTTAAATATGTTTTTTTAGATTCCTGTAGGTTTCTATTCTCTGTTGAAGTGCAGTATGCCGCTTTACATGCTATCTCTGCACATCTGCACCTTGGTGTTAGCGTAGGTCCACGCAGCAGCATTATGTTAGAACTGGCTGAGCACTTGAAGGATGCTTTATAATATTCACCTTGAACCTGTGTTTTAATTTTAATTAGCTGCACTTGCATTTGATTAAACCAGTTTTTGCAGTCACTGGTGGCTGAATTAAATTTCACACTTTGTCTTCACTACTTTGCTCCAACAAGCACTGGTCAGATAATATGATCAATGACAGGGACTAAAGAAACAGAATGATAGAAGGAACATCGAATATCTTTCGTTTTTCTGGTGAGTTTAGAAGCTTAGCCATAGCAAGAATCCGACAATGAGTTCAAATGAATGTTTGATTTGATTTGATTTATTTATTTATTTTCACATGTATTTTTTATAACATACAGTGAAGTGTTGTATAGTATCGTCAATCGACAGTGCCATATTAAAATACAGAAAAATAAACCAAAGCATAGAATAGAAAGGCAGAAGAAGAAAGAACTAAAGAAAAAATGTTCAACTCTACAATTCTTCTTGTTAAGTGCTCTGCCATGGGCCATGTGACCAGTGGCTAGCCATGAGTTCCCTTCACTGTGCTGCCACTGCTGGAAAGAGAATTGCCATTCTTCGGTGCAATCTCACCTCCAGCGATGCCCTCGCCATGAGTCCTTGCCGCACCTCGTCAGTGCAGATGCCAACAATGCCACCAGGTACGGCACAATCTCAAACCTGACTTCACTGCTGCCATGAGTCCACTTCGGGCCCACCTCACCAATGCAGTTGCTGCCGATGCCCGCTGGGTCTGGTACTGGGCCAAACCCACCCCCGTGAATCTGCACCAGGTAGAGATGTTGCTGGGAACCCAATCTCACCTCTGCTGCAGCAGGAATGAGACTGTGCTAGGGCCGTCTCATTGCTGCAAAAGTCACTGGGAACCAAATTCTCTCCGATATCACAGCCGTAAGTCCATGCTGGGCCCACTCACTGACCGCCAGGAGTCTGCGCTGGGCCCATTCACTGACCACCCTGAGTCTGCGCTGGGCCCATTCACTGTCCACCCTGAGTCTGCACTGGGCCCATTCACTGTCCGCCCTGAGTCTGCGCTGGGCCCATTCACTGTCCGCCCTGAGTCTGCGCAGGGCCCACTCACCGACCGCCCTGAGTCTGCGCTGGGCCCA
>NC_063342.1:62516059-62530947 GCF_021869965.1 Rhincodon typus | reverse complement strand
TCACTGTCCACCCTGAGCCTGCGCTGGGCCCATTCACCGACCACCGTGAGTCTGTGCTGGGCCCATTCACCGACCACCCTGAGTCTGCACAGGGCCCATTCACTGTCCGCCCTGAGTCTGCACAGGGCCCATTCACCAACCACCCTGAGTCTGCGCAGGGCCCATTCACTGGCCACCCTGAGTCTGCGCAGGGCCCATTCACCGACCGCCCTGAGTCTGCGCTGGGCTCATTCACCGACCGCCCTGAGTCTGCTCTGGGCCCATTCACCGACCGCCCTGAGTCTGCACTGGGCTCATTCACCGACCGCCCTGAGTCTGCTCTGGGCCCAGTCACCCACAGCCATGTTGCTATGTTTGGAGACAACCAAAAGATAGGTGCAGGGACAGCTGGGAAGCTGTCCTGCATAACTGATACAGAGGAAGCAGGGAAGCCGCAGAAGGATTTGGACAGGCTAGGAGAGTGGACAAAGAAGTGGCAGATTTGAGTTTGTTTGATTCTGATTTTATTGTCACGGGTACCCAAAGAAACTGAAAAGCTTTGCTTACGAACGGTACAGGCAGATCACAGCAAGCAAAGGATGTACAGATCAAAAAGACTTAGAGGCATACAGGTTACACTATTTAAGGCTAGAGTCCATTCAACAGTCTGATAACAGCCAGAAAGAAGCTGTTCCTGAACCTGCTCATGCATGTGTTCAGGATTCTGTGTCTTCTGCCTGATAGAAGAGGTTATAGGAGGTCACTACCAGGGTCCGATAGGTCTTGATGATGTTGGCCGCCTTTCTGCGACAGCGAGCCGTGTAAATAGAGTCCATGGATGGAAGGCTGGTTTCCGTGATGGTCTGGGCTGTGCACATCACCTTCTGTAGTTTCTTATGGTCCTGGGCAGAGCAGTTGCCGTACCAGGTCATTATGCATCTTTCAGTGGTGCATCTGTAGAAATTGGTGAGGGACCTTATGGACATGCCAAATTTCCTGAGCTGCCTGAGGAAGAACAAGCTTTGTTGTGCCTTCTTGACTGTCAGATTTACATGGGAAATCCAGGACAGGTCGTTGGTTATCGTCACTGCGAGGAACTTGATGCTCTTCACTCTCTCAGCCTCAGTTCCATTGATGTAGATGTGGGTGTGTTCTCCTCCTTTCTTTCTGAAGTCAGATACAATGTGGGAAAGAATGAGGTTAATCACTTTGATAGGAAGAATAGAGGCATAGACTATTTTATAAATGGGAAAGGCTTTAGAAATCTGAATTACAAAAAGGAGTCCTAGTTCAGTATTCTCTTAAGGTTAACATGCAGGTTCAGTTAGCAGTTAGGAAAGCAAATGAAATGTTAGGATTTGTTTCAGGATGGCTAGAATATAAGAGTAGAGATGTATCGCTGAGACTGTTTAAGGTTCTGGTCAGAATGCATTTGGAATATTGTGAGCCAATGTGCACCCTGTATCTAGGGAGGGATGGGTGGGCACTGGAGGGGGTCCAAAGGAGTTTTACAAGAATTATCCCAGGCATGAAGGGCTTGATGTACAAGGAGCAGTTGAGGACTCCGGGTCTGTACTCAATGCAGTTTAGAAGGAAGAGAGGGACCATGATTGAAATTTACAAAATACTGAGAGGGTTGGATAGAGTGGACTTGAAGAAGATGTCTCCACTGGTAGGAGAAACGAGGACCCAAAGACACACCCTCAGAGTGAAAGGATGACCCTTTAGAACTGAGATGAGGAGGAATTTCTTCGGCCAGAGGGTGGTTAATCTGTGGAACTCATTACTGTAGAAGACTGTGGAAGCCAATTCATTTAGTGTATTTAAGACGGAGATAGATAGGCTTTTGATTAGTAAGGGGATCAAGGGTTATGGGGAGAAGGCAGGAGAATGGATTTGAAAAAATATATCAGCCATGATTGAATGGCAGAGAAAACTGGATGTGCTGAATGGCCTAATTCTGCTTCTACAGTTTATGGTCTTATGACCAACAGGCATGCCAAATGAAGGCAAGTCAAGGTATGGATGCTGTAAGCATGGAGGAAGGTGCTAAGTGAGTGAGTGTGAAAACAGTGGGCAAGCAGCCCTGAGATGCAGCTTGGTCTAACCTGTGAGTTGGTACCAGTGTGTAAAGTGCCCTTGCAGCAGCCTTCCAATGCAAATCCGTACTTTCTAAATCTCCTGCAAGTAGATCGAAGAGATACCATGGGGATCTTGAGGAGTTGGGAATTATCGATGCTCAGTGATTGTACAAAGAGATGCTGCTGTGTGACGGCTAATGTGGAAGGTCTTTGCAACCAGCAGGAAGCTGACGTCACCAGATACGTGTCCACCTCCCATCTGAAGAATTCTCAGCATCTGATGGTATGAGAGAAAACTGCTTATTGACAAGATGAGAACTGCAGTTAAAAGGTTGTTAACAAGCAATAATCCCCAAGAAGAGGCAACTTGCTGCTGCCTAGCAAAAATCTTATCTCAACCCTAGAACTTCACTGAACAATGCAGCAGGTTGCTCCTAATGCAACGATAGGTCTCACTGGACACCTTGCACAATTCTAGCACATTTCTCACTATAGCTCACGTCATTCAGGCCCATATAAGGTTCTACCCTTAGCAACTACTTTATGACCTACTAAAGCCAGACTCTGTTGGATTGTTATTCAACCTACAAAGCAACTTTTGTTCATTTTCTTCATAAATCGTTCCTCCTCAGCCTGCTTTCATTTCCTTTTAGGCGTTTCTAATAATTGAGCACAGAGAATAAAACAAATTTTGGGAGAAATTGCAGTCTCTAATCCAATAATGTGGAGAGATATAGAATTAATTGTAAGAGATTCAATAAACTGAGATTTATACAGAGGATTGTGAAGGTTGTTGAGTGCGTGGCTAGAGTTAATGGTTGAAGCAGAAATGAAGTCAACATTTTAGGTAGAAGATTGAAGAAAATTGGAATAAAGTACAATGAGAAAAGGGCATGGAATCAGGATTACAACTCATCTATAGCATAAACACCAATATAAATGGACTAGGCCATATGTATAACCTTGTAATGCAATTTCTAAGTCATTCTCCATGGTCACAACAATTCAAAGAGGGTTAAATTGCACAACATGTTCAATCATTTCTATCTGCATTTATCCTCATAATTTATAATCTCATTCGTCACCAGACAATCATCAAGATCTTTCAAAGGTTAACATTAACTGCTTCGACTGAAGATCTGGAAATCTGTGGGAGGAAGCAATCAGCCCAAAAAGGCAGCAAGTCAACAATGAGTAATGTAGAAATTGCTTAGATAGATCTTCTGCAATTTTCCCTTTGTTTGGGATGCAGGTAAAAGAATCATTTAACAGACTGTTCCTCTGAAGATTTAATGAGTAGCATGAAGTTCGTGATCGTTGAGGTTTGAATATTGTCCACGGAATGGTCAAATCTGAGAGGAAAAGTCACTTCTATTCTTTGTACCAGTTTTTTAAAAGGTTCTTCAACTTTTTTCCTGTCACGGTGGCAAATTTTAAGGTGCTGCAATGCACAACATATATTCAGTATTATTGAAGTTTGAAAAGTAACAGGTACTGTTTTAGAATTACTGGTGTAGGCATAATGTGTAAAATGTGAATTAAACACAACACTTTCTCATTGTAGCCACAGCTGCAGTAATACTTAATGGATAGAACTAACTTAACCAAGGAAGACACAACTGTTTCTACACAGTGCTATTATTGATTTAATTATTGATGATATTGTAAATTTCACACATCCTGCCTAAAAAAAAATCAGACTATATTGCATCTTAGGATTCAATATAACTTATCTATAATACATTATGATTTAGCTAGCTGCTGAATGCCAGGAATCCTACATATATTTAAAATGGTAGATAAATTGATGGAGATAATTGCTCTACCTAAGTGACACACATATTTCTCCCCATGGATAGCAGGTCCATAAAAGTAAATGAAGGGCCCTAGCTATATAGCTTTTCAATTGCATTCTGTTCTGCTTGCAATCATTAACAAAAATACGAGATTTACAAAATGGTCTTGGAAGCTGCAGTTATCACAGCTTCCACAAATATTTTGGGAGCAGAATCCCAGATGTCCTATTTGTTGTACGAAAAAAATGCCCCCTCATTTTACTTCTAATTGGCTGAATTCTTACTTTAAGATTGCGTCCTCTTGTCCTTCTTTTCCCCATGAGAAGGAATAGTTGATGTTCGAGTCACTTTCCCTCATTGCTTTATATTTAATGTGTGCTATGTGTAATGTATGGAAATGAACTCCTAACACTTTATCAGTCAGCTCATTTTTCTGCAAAAAATTCCTGAACAGTATACTTGACACTGGTACTACTACAATGGGGCCAATATATGGGCTCCAAAGACATTTGCAGGAGAGGGAATAGAACAAGGGTGAAGTAAATAGGAACAACTTTCATATTTAGATGACAAAGATAAACAGAGGGAGGCTTAAGTAGCCATAAGTCATTAACTATAAATTTTTCAATGGTCCTCATATAAATATAGATCTTCTCCGTAATGAGCAGGCCACTGAAATCATTGCCCACAATGTGCATTCTTCATATCTCTCTGCAACTCTTTCAGGTGGCCTTCTTCCTTCTGCTGTTCCTCACTAATCCACTCCTGTTGCTTGACGGTTGAAGTCTGCTGCTGTAGTTGTTATCTCTATATGCTGTGATATTGTATAGGATACTGCACGCCAATGTGATACAGGAGATTCTTTGCGGCATATTTTGGACAGCCTTCATAATTATCTGACCCAGGGCCTCTGCTTCAGAAGCTCCTTACTGTGCCCAATAATTCTCCTGGTGATTCCAGACAAGTTGCTCAGGTATGGTGAGTTTACAGAAGGGTATCATGTGTCACACATATCAGAGTATTTCCCATCTCCCTGTCACATTTGTGGAAGAGTTGAATATTGGGGGAAATAGTCAACTGAAGTCTTCTGACAACTGCCTAGGAACAATTGTTAAGTTCCTTTGCTGAAAGACCTGCTAGACATGAATTAAATTATTGTCCTTCCTATTCATGAAGGCTACTGACAGATGTCTTGGAATCCTGCTGGAAGCATGTGGTTAATGACTCCCCAGACGTGTAGGGGAGGCCAACTAATGCTAGACGTTATCAAATTCTTCAACTGGGTCACGCAGTCCATGGAAACATTACCCAGACTCAGTGTCAGTCTTCCACAGCATTGCAGGGATGCAAGGAAAGAAATTTAAAATGAGTAAACTCACTGGTACCTTTAGTTTCATGATGATGGATTGGCATTTAAAATCTCCTCAGAAATATTGTCTGTTAACTGAGATTCTAATCTAAAATATTTAAGGTGGAAATCTGACTCAGTGAAAAGGGTTCCAATGTGAATCAGGTTGGCAGAAGTGAATATTTTAAATTTGTTTTAGCCATTAAATCTCTGATCAAAAGACAATTGAAGGTTATTATGACCCAGTGTGATTGTCCACTAAAGGTGATAATAAAGTGACAGCTCCCAATTTTTATTTCCATTAAAGCGAATGAGAGAGCTGTAAAAGAGGCTGGCAATTGCTGTTAACTTTTTTGCACAATTGCAAATGGTCAAAATGACTCCCACTGGCTCTATAATTCATGATGGCATGAGAACTTGCCAAACATTCTGTAGTCTGTTTAACGGAGGATAAAAAGTGGACTTTCCTAAAAAGTACATGTAGTGATTCGAACCAGGTAGATCTTGTTGACTACAAGATCCTCGATTGGTGTCATTAAACTGGGCCAATCAGGATAGCCAAACTGATCAATATAAACAGGGGATTATGTCTGAGCCCATGTCCTTGGAGAGACCGCACGCGGTGTCCACCAATGCTCTTGCCACCTTCCGGGAGAGGTGGGCACGATGTGGGGTGGAGTGCTTTATCTGCCCCCCCAACTTTATTTTGATTTGATGCCTACCTTCCCCTTTCACTTCTTTTCACGTAAGCGTTGCCCCTATCGAGCCTTGCTTGTTAAAACAAAGATAACCCGGGGATTTAGAATCTCCTCAGTTCAGGG
This sequence comes from Rhincodon typus, assembly GCF_021869965.1. Lineage (NCBI taxonomy): Eukaryota > Metazoa > Chordata > Chondrichthyes > Orectolobiformes > Rhincodontidae > Rhincodon > Rhincodon typus. The sequence goes on along the minus strand of NC_063342.1, from coordinate 62,524,922 downwards.
GACTGACTCTGAGCTGGCTGGCTACAGCCAGTGTACTGTGCACCAGTAAGTAAAGGGTGACTTGGTGACAGGATACCAGCCTCTGTGCAGTTATTTCAGTGGTAATGAGAGAAAACAGTACATGCCTGAAGAGTTTTCACTCACAACACTCATCTTGGAGTTGGGATAAGCATTTCTGGCATCATGCCTTTATTTGGGAAGCTTGACTCGTTCAATCTTGCTGCCAAAGACTGGGCCCAGTATGAGGAAAGAATGTGAATTTTTCTGGGCAAATGACACTGGGGCAGATGAAAAGCCACGAGTAATACTTCTGACTGCTTGCGGACCCGTAGCATTTGCGGTTAAAAGATGCTTAACTTTCTCAGAGGCACAGGCACTAAAATCTTTCAAGAGTTGACGAAGTTGGCTAAGGAATATTGCCACCCCAAACCTCCTCTAATTCTAAGACACTACCAGTTTTATTCGGCTGTTGGAGAATTGGGGGAATCCGTATCGGGATTTTTGATGAGGTTAAGATGACAGAGGCATGTGATTTCGGGTTAACACTGAATGAGATGCTGAGAGATCGTTTGGTGTGTGGGAGTACTGATGTAACCGTGCAGAAGCGCCTACTAGCCGAAGCCCAACTGGACTTCAAACGGGCACTCCAACTGGCTCTGTTATTAGAAAATGCGGCAAATGGAGCTACAAGGCATCCCAAAGGAAGTGGACACCTTCAACGGTCATACTGAGCCTGGGGAACACCACTTGAGTGTAAGCAATTGCAGAGCTTCTCGCAGGTCATATCCTGAGCAGAGGGACTCGAGGCCAGGCCACAGCAGAACCACAACAAAGCCAAGCGGCTAAAAAGTTCAGCAGGATTTGGGCCAATAAGGTATTGTACTTGCTGCTGCTATGCGGACTCGACAGCAGAGGAGTCCTACAAGGCCTGACTTGAGTAAGAAAAGTTGTAGCCTAGTACCCAGGAGAGTGCACACCCTGGAAAGTCTCCTACATGTGGGTTGGAACAACTAAATTGCTTAGCGACAGCCAAATCAGAACCAATTAAAATTAATGTTTGGTTTAATGGTCACCCAGTTCCCATGGAGGTCGATACCGGTGCAGCTGAATCTGTAATTGCAGAATCTGTCTTTAACAAGATTCACTTGGACTTCCAAACCTTACATTTGTGCAAGGCCTCAGCCAGACTGAGAACATACACTGGGGAACTATTGCAAATTAAGTGTACAACTTTGGCTCTGATCTACTATGAGAAGCAGTTAGTGCAGTTACCACTAACTATAGTAAGAGGCTTGGGCGTAAGCCAGTTGGGGTGGAATTGGTTGAGAAAGATTCACCTAGACTGGCTCAACATTTTTCAATTAGAAAGTGTCCTTTAGGGAAGGAAACTGCCATCCTTACCTGATCTAGCCTACATGTGACTTCAGACCCACAGCAATGTGGTTGACTCTCAACAGTTAGGGATGGACAATAAATGCTACCTAAAAGTGACACCCTCACCCTGCAAATGAACAAAGAAAAGCAAATGGCTAACTCTGTGAAGTCCTGGTGAAATACCCAGGAGCTTTTCAGGAAAGGCTTGGGACTATCAAAGGGGCCAAAGCCACTTTATATGTTGACCAGGAAGCAGTTCTGAGATTATGCCTGCCTGGTGCCATATGCTGTGGGCAAAAGTAGGAGCAGAAATCAGGAGGCTGGAGAGTGAAGGAATCGTCAAACCAGTGCAGTTTGCAGAATTGGCAGCACCAGTTGTACCCAATGTGAAGCCTGATGGCTCGGTTTGCCTTTGTGGGGATTTTAAGCAAACAGTAAACCACTTCTCGCAGCTGGGTGAATATCTAATCCCTCGCATAGAGGACTTGTATGCAAAGTTAACGGGGGGGCTATCCTTTATGAAGCTGGGTGTCAGCCAGGGCTACCTACAATTGCGACTGGGTGAGGAGTCTCAGAAATACACTACAATTAACACCCCTAAGGGGTTTTACCAATATATGAGACTGCCATTTGGATGATGTAATAATAACAAGGAAGACAAATAAAGAAAACTTGGGCACAGTGCTTAAACATTTCTCTCTGAGAAGGACACCTTAGAAGGGAAAAACGTGTATTCCAGGCATCCCAAATGACCTACTTGGGTTACAGAATTGACAAAACCAGGTTACACCGGTTGGAAGAGAAAGTGAGAGTGATCAAAGGAGCCCCATTTCCCACGTCTGTACCGAAGCTTAGGTCTTTCCTCAGGTTAGTGAATTATTACAGAAAATTCATACATAACCTGGCCTTAATCTCGGCTCCTTTACACCTGCTATTGAAAAAGGGTCAGCCTTGGAAATAGTCGCATAGCCAAGAAGTAGCCTTCAGGGAAGTGAAAAAGCAGCTATCATTATCTAAGGTGTTGGCCCACTACAATCCAAAGCAAGAGGTAGTGCTGACATGGGATGCCTCCTCGTATTGGGGTAGTGTTGGCTCACCAGTGGCTCAACAGAGAGGAATGCCCGATGGTGTATGCTTCCCAGACTTTGAAGTCGAACGCAAACGTGCCCAGATAGAGAAGGAAGGTTTGGCGGTTATCTTTGGTGTGTGAGGAAGTTCCACCAGTACCTTTCTGGACAAGAATTTATTATAGTAACAGATCACAAACACCTGCTAGGGCTACTGAAGGAAAACAAGGCTGTGCTGTTCATAACCTCCAGTAGAATTCAGTATTGGGCTCTTATTCTCAGCATGTTCATGTACAAGTTAGAACACTGCCCAGGAAGTCCGTGGCTAATGTGGATGCCTTGAGCTGCCTCCAACTGGCAGATACTCCACTGGTGGTGCCTCCCCTGGAAGAGTGCTTTTTGGTTTGAAATTTCCTGGACACCCTTCCAGTCACCACTGACAATATCCGATTATGGACACAAAAAGATCCTGTTCAAGTGAAACTAAAACAGCTGGTGTTAATGGGGAAAACAGAAGGGCCACTGCAATCAGCACTGAAACGTTTCTGGACCTGGGGAGACCAGATCACCGTAGAGGATGGCATATTACTGTGGGGAGCAAGGTGATTGCCTGAGTAAAGGTTGTTGCCAGATACTGGCTGAAACCCACCACAGTCATCCAGGGGTTCCCATGATGAAGATACCAGCAAGAAGCTATGTCTGGTGGCCAGGGTTGGATGCTGACATAGCTGAGTTGGTAGGGCAGTGCCCAGACTGCCAACAAGGACACCAGCAGCACCCCAACATTTGTGGGAATGGCTGGGTAAACCCTGTACTTAGTTGCATGTTGACTATGCCGATCCTTTCATGGGCTCAATATTTCTGGTCATTGTGGAAGCCTACTCAAAGTTTGGACATGTACAAAGATTGTTCAGCAAATTTAGAGACGATTGAGAAGCTGCAAGCATTGCTCACGATACATGGACTCCGGGAAGTATTGGTCACGGACAACGGGACGTCATTTACCAGCAGGGAATTTGAGTATTTCCTAAAGTCCAATGGCACTTGGCACATAAGGACAGCTCCATACCATCCATTGCACAATGGTCTGGCAGAAAGAGTGGTCCCCAAATGTTGAAGGCAGGCTTAACGAAGCAGCCTACAGTGTCACGTGACACCAAACTGTCCCGGTTCCTGTTTGACTATAGGATCACATCAAATGCAACAACAGGGAAAGCTCCAGCAGAGTTGCTAATAAGGAGAAGACTTCACACCAGTTTAAACCTGATGTTCCCAGACCTGGGGGAGGGGTGAAACAGCAGCAGGAACGCCAATGCCGGCCACATGCCTCCTCTATGCGAGAGACAATTTAATTTGGGGGATGAAATTTTGTGGACACAAGGTCAGGCCCTGTGACTCATAAAGTTTGGATAGGTGATACAGTCCAGAACAAATACGTGGATTAGCTGAAAGCTGTTACCTCAGATTGACCAATATAAACAGGAGATTAGCAGCCTGTGTGTTTGTATGAATCGCACCTAACATGCATTGTCTGACCTAAAATGTCACCTCTTCTTTACACTGATAAAACCTTCAGTTCTCTCAGGACCGTGACTTGAAAGGTATTCAGGGATTTACATATTCATATTAGCCAACTAAAACCTTCCAATTGATTAAATATTGAACAGCATCTTAGGTTTGTTTAGTACATCTTCATCAATGGTGTGAACCTTTGATCTTTTACTTATAAATTCTGTGTCTGATACTACCTCTCTCACTAACACCTGAAGGACTGAGGCTCTGAAAGCTTGCGTTTTTAAATAAACCTGTTAGATTATAACCTGGTGTCATGTGATTTCTGACATTTTCTTAGGTATGGAGCTTGTAAAAATAACCTAGTGTTGAAGTTGCTGTATCTCTAAGAGTGGGTTCAAATCCAACTGACTGTTACCGTTTCTGATTTGAATCAGGTCTGATAATTGGCTATAAACCGGGGATTGAATCTCCTCAGTTCAGGGACTGACCCCAAGCTAGCTGGCCACAGCCAGTGTACTGTGCACAAGTAAATAAAGGATGACTTGGTGATGGGATACCGGCCTGTGCCCTGTTATTTCAGTACCCCCCTGTAAACTTGAATGTTTGAGGCTGCAGACCAAAGAAGGTTCACAAAAATCAGACTATTAATGCTGACTTTTTTCATGGAATGTAGGCATTTGTTGCCCATTTCTTGAACTGAGTTTCTCATTAAGTTGTGCGTCAGCCTGAGTCTGGAGTCATATGTAGGCTAGACCCGGTAAGGACAGCAGATTTCCATTCCTGAAGGATGCAAGTGAACTGAATAATTTTTAACAATAATTAATGATGTTTGCCATGGGTAACGTCACTGAGGCTAGCATTACATTCAGATTTATTAACTGAATTTGAATTCCATCATTGTGCTATGGTGGAATTTGAACCTAGGCCCTCAGAGCATTTGCCTGAGATTCTAAATGACCAGCCTATTACCACAACTCTGCTGTGTCCCCAGGCATCAGAACCAGACTTTCTGCACTTATAGTATTTACTGATCCTGATATACGTTCCTGACAATAAGCAGGATGAAGAGTTTCCACAGGTTCGCAGACCCAAACAGCAGTAGAACTGTGCCATCTGCTGAAAGTACACTTGCATACAGCCTTTGGCTTAGAAATGATTCTTTCAGCGATAACCATCTCTCTAACTTCTATGTCTTGCCATCCTTGTCCACTGGCTTGGGGATCATCTGCAATTTCAGTCAATATTTTATCCTTAAATATATCAAGCAAGTGTCTGGAGCATTATTCAGGGAGGAAGACTCTTGCATCTCTTTTTTCCATGCAGGATGATATAGTTATCTAATTACATCACGCAGCAATGTCCTAAAGCACATCCTGAGTGTTACTGAACATGTATCACACTGCCCAGATTTGCTGTGTAATGCAGCAGAAATAACTCAGTGTGCGGCAAGAGTTCAGCACGTGACCTGTATGTTTTATGTGTTGTTTATATGACCATTCATGCAAAGGATTTTGAGGGTAAATATTAGCTTTAGAGCAAAGTGTTCTGAGGATGCAACTTATGACATGTAAACCACCTTTGCTTCTATATTTGCAGTTTAGATTCTTAAGGCATTGGAATGAGTATTTAGTCAAGTACCACCATTCTCATCTTTGAGTCAGAAGGATTGTGTTTCGTGTCCACTCAAGAGAACTTTTGTGAGCTGTGCTTAGGCACTGACCCTGATTATTTCATTGACATTCAATTGGGGCACTTACATCTGATGTTGCAACATTTATAAAGACAAAGTAGGCCCTTTAGCCTCGGTTGAAATCCATCTGTGGAGAATAATTTCCTAAAAAAGAAGGAACAAACCATGAGGAAAGTAGCAGAGAACTACTTTTGAGTTACCTACAATGTAAGAAGAGCCAGAATCATATGCGAGAGAATTAAGCTAGGACCTTCCGTAGGGCTAAACACAACAGATGCAAAGACAGCAATCAGCCCATTAGCTGTATCCCACTAGCTATTAAAATGTCTGGGGAGGGAGTCCTTTAGTGCAAGCTTGGAAAATCCTTCTTTATTTAATTTCTGACATCAGCTCCTCAAGGCCAACATCTATAATATGCCAGTGTTCTGTTACTGAGAAACGGAGTCAGTCTCAAGCCCTTTCCTTTCAGTTTGTACATAATGGAACTTTAGTGCAGGAGATTTACTGACTTGAATTTCAAATTATTTCCTATTTCATAGATCTATGAATTTTATTTCTACTTTGTACAAAAGCCATCAATGAATTTTGATGGTTTACTTCTTGCACAAGCAATTCACAAAGGTTGGTTTTAAATGAAATTCCATTGTTCAAATGTCTTATCATAAAGCAATGGAAGATATCGGTGTAATATACAGAAAGAAAGATATTATTGTTTAAGATAAATGCAGTTCTCATAGGGTTTCACACAGAGGATAGTAGGGTTGGAAGAAACAGATTAGAATTCAAATGGGATATTCCAATCAGCTTCAGTACGATGGAAATAATGTCAGCATTCTAATGATTATGCATAATGTTGTTGTAATAACTAATTTCAATTGAATTCAATAAGACTCATTGCCAAGTTAGGCAGGTGGTCTTAGTGTTTTATGGAACATAGATAGTTATGTTGGCACCTGATACTGGAATTGTGCTCTGAAACAGCAGGCTGCAAAGGCACAGTAGTTTGGTTTAATGGAGTTGTAAGGGCATTTGGTAAGGCATAATGAAGTTTATAGTCTGCAAAGTGTTGCTTGCATTCACTGAGATTTCTAAGTTTGCGTTTTTGGAGATAGTTTTGGAAAAAGAAAACAGTAGCGCAGGTTTCGGGAATATTTGGAAGGTGTTGTGGGTATTGTTGCCGGAACACTGGATTCCTGGTTGGGACGTCAGACGTTGAACATAGAACCATACAGCACAGGAACGGGCCCTTCGGCCCATAATGTTGTGCCAAGAAATCTGAGAAATCAGCCTGTTTCTTCAGGTACGAATTAACTGGAAGTTGTCTGGGGACACCACAAAGTTGAAAGATCAAGGTCCAGAACTCCGTATCAGGATCGGCATATTACGTACCACTGTTGGGTATGAATCAGCTGGTGAACCAGGCCACTTCTGAGCTTATCCCAGTAATATGGGAGGTGGGTAGCCACCAAAATCAAAAAAACCCTTCACTGCAATATATAAACAAATACTCACAGGTCAATTGAACATGTTAAAAGTTCAATTAACCTACATGTTATCTTGCTCACATCATAATGAGGTTGGTGTGGGCAGCCAGGCAGGAATAAGCTGTTCTGAAGATGAGTCATTGGACTCAAAGCATTAACTCTTTTTCTCTGTCCACAGAGGCTGCCAGACATCCTGCGTTTCTCCAGAAATTCTTGTCTTTATTTCAGATTTCCATTACCTGTATTATTTTGCCTTATTAAAAGTGAGTGTCAGTTTTTAAAGTGGCAGCAAGGAATAGGAGGGACTTTCTATTTTCAACGGTTGCACTATGTACATCAGAGGCACCCCTTCCCAGAGCTTAATATCACTTCCTACCGTCTTTCCCACCTACACTCTGAAACTCACCTCCATATCCCTTTGATTCCCTTTGCAAATGTGCCCAGTCCCTCCCTGTCCAATACTACTGACTTTCCTTAGCCAAGAATCCATAGCTGCCTTCCCCATGGTGTTGCCTGCAGTTCCGACGGCAACCCCACCAAATTCTGATGCAGCTGGAACTGCAGGTGACCAGCAGCTCTGAAGGGAGAGACTTCCAATGCGTTAAGGAGCAGAAGTTCCACTGTTGCCTTATTACTGCCACCCACACTGTAATAATGTGGCAGGGCAGAATGGACTGACATTTCAGTTAGGGATCGGTGTAGAGTGCACCAACTAGTCCATCAACCCCATTAAATCTAGCCCCGTGTTTATGACCTTGATCAGACAAACAAATATACGAACCTCCTTCTGAATCTTTTCTGACTGATCTTCCAACAAATGACTCAAAGCACCAAACTTCAGAGGGAGCAGAGCAGAGTAAATGTGCAGAAGTCTGGTTCCCTTCAATAGCTGTAGCTGCTTTACTTCAGCGCAGGCTTTGAAAAGAAAACAAGATAAAAAGAATTAAAATGAAATCTGGAAATACATTTTTTTAAAAAATGCTGGTCTATTGGTGAGCCTGTAATCACTGTCAGTTGATGTAAAAATGCATCTGGTTCATTAAGAAATCCATCCCATCCACTGCACCTTCCCTACCAGGAGTCTGTCTCTTGTCAGGTTGTGTGGCCTCTTCTCCTGCAAAAAAAGTAAGAACAGTATTATAAATTGTCATGAAGCTGTATTCTCTGAAATATTAATTTAGAATATCATTGGCTGAAAATAGGACTTTTTAAGAAGGAACATTTTGCAAAGCAAAGAAGACTGGGTGCAGCAGAAACAACTTTTCAAACAAGATGATCAACTAGTGTGGCTAAGTCTACAACATTTCCAGACAGAGATCATGTAAACATAGTCTGAGACATAACTCACTCATTCCAACAGAATCACAGAACTCTAACAGTACAGAAAGAGGTCATTTACCCATCTAGCCTGCACCAGTTTTTCAAAAGAGCATCATTGGCAGTAGGTAATCTCCAACTTTCTCCCCAAATCTTGCACACTATTTCTATACAAATGATCATCTAATACCCCCTTAAATGCCTCACTTGAACCAGCCTCTACCATACTTCAGGCGGTGCATTCTATATCCCAATTACTTGCTGAGTGAAAGAGATAGTAGGAACTGCAGATGCTGGAGAATCCGAGACAACAAGGTGCAGGGTTGGATGAACACAGCAGGCCAAGCAGCATCACAGGAGCAGAGAGGCTGACGTTTCGGGCCTAGACCCTTCATCAGAAAAGCCTTTTCTGATGA